>NC_139708.1:39737299-39799799 GCF_964188405.1 Protomyctophum parallelum
ACACTTGTGTCTTCTGTGTGTCATGGCCGCCTCAATGCATTTCCAATGGGAGTCACATGGTTTCATGACACAACATTGTCACATGGCTGTTGCATGGCTGTCTTCTTTATGAGGGCCAGAACCTTGTCCTGTATACGATGGTTGGGAGGGTTGGTTTTGGTACCTGTATGAGGGCCAGCACCTTGTCCTGAACGATGGTGGGAGGGTTGGTTTTGGGGGAGATGATCTTGACCAGCACGCCTTCGATGAAGTCCCGGTGTGTCGCCTGCACGTGGAACCTGTGGCCACAGTTCTTCACGCACGTCTCCAACACCTGCGACACAGCACAGGCGGATAGGAGGGGAAGAAGGAGTGTTCATTTAGATTTGGTTTTGTTAAAGCCAACTAATAACATCTTTTCTTCCGGATATATCCCTGGCACAAAATATTTTGAGATGGCAGCCGGCAGCCAATTACTATATAATGTCGGGGGGGTCGTCGACTTTAACCCATTTAGACCCGAGGACGATTCTACAAATGCATTCTAAATCCTGACAGTTTTCTTGAAAAGTCCATCTTTCTATGTCAGTCGTTCTCATATAAATTTTCATGTCAAGGACCCCCAAAAATATATGTAATTGGCCCCCCCATCTGAAAACATGTTGTTCCAGGGACCCCCCCCCCCCAGAAGCAAAGATTTGAGTTAAAAACGTTCGCTCTGAAAGAATTTATATTCAAAGATTTTACGATAAAAAAATGCAGATCTACAAGCTCGTAGCGTGGCACTCGGTGCACCGCTATGAGCTTGTAGATCTGCTATTTTTCAATAGCTAAAGTATAACACAACAAAAAAGTACACCAAAAAGGGGTTTCCCGCCCAGAGCCAACTAAAAATATATTTTCTTCTGGAGATCCCTGGAACAAAAATATTTTGAGATGGCAGTCGGGCAGCCAATTAGGGTGTACTGTATAATGTCTTAATGAGTTTGAAGAAGCACTGATACAGCGCAGCATACAAGTTCTATTCAAAAAACTTGTTAGGATTTAGAAGATTATGTGCATAATCGGCGGCAGGTCTCAACGGGAGTCACTTGTGGTCAGAGTGTCCGCCCTGAGACTGGGAGGTCGGGGGTTCCATCCCCGGCCGGGTCATACCAAAAGACTCTACCAAAGGACCCAGTGCCCTCCCTGCTTGACACTCAGCATCAAGGGTTGGATTGGGGGGTGGGAAGTGAGGACGCTCCTTCACCTCCAAATGTATGAATAAATGAACCATTGTAAGCGCTTTGAGTAGGCACGTAGTGCATAGAAAAGCGCCATAAAAATGCAATTCATTATTATTATTGTGCCTTCACCGCCAGGTGTCGTCGCTGGTGGACATTTTTTGTCAACATAAATTTTTTGACACGGACACACAAAATGAATGGGCAATAATATTATCAGAAACACAAATAGATAGCCCTGAATTACAGGTCTGTAACTCTGAGAGTGTTCAAATTGGAACAATTGGAAGATAACATGTGATGAACAGTAACATGTCATAGATAACATGTGATGAACTGTAACATGTCGTACCATCAGATAACATGTGATGAATAGTAACATGTCATACCATCATCTATGACTATTCATCACATGTTATCTGACGGTACGACATGTGATGAATAGTAACATGTTGTAGAGAACATGTGATGAATAGTAACATGTGATGAATAGTAACATGTCGTAGATAACATGTGATGAATAGTAACATGTGATGAATAGTAACATGTCGTAGATAACATGTGATGAATAGTAACATGTCGTAGATAACATGTGATGAATAGTAACATGTGATGAATAGTAACATGTCGTAGAGAACATGTGATGAATAGTAACATGTGATGAATAGTAACATGTGATGAATAGTAACATGTGATGAATAGTAACATGTGATGAATAGTAACATGTCGTAGAGAACATGTGATGAATAGTAACATGTGATGAATAGTAACATGTGATGAATAGTAACATGTCGTAGATGACATGTGATGAATAGTAACATGTCGTAGATGACATGTGATGAATAGTAACATGTGATGAATAGTAACATGTGATGAATAGTAACATGTGATGAATAGTAACATGTCGTAGATAGCATGTGATGAATAGTAACATGTGATGAATAGTAACATGTCGTAGATGACATGTGATGAATAGTAACATGTCGTAGATGACATGTGATGAATAGTAACATGTCGTAGATGACATGTGATGAATAGTAACATGTCGTAGAGAACATGTGATGAATAGTAACATGTCGTAGAGAACATGTGATGAATAGTAACATGTCGTAGAGAACATGTGATGAATAGTAACATGTCGTAGAGGACATGTGATGAATAGTAACATGTCGTAGAGAACATGTGATGAATAGTAACATGTCGTAGAGAACATGTGATGAATAGTAACATGTCGTACCGTCAGGGCCAGCATGACCTCTCTGTAGTTCTTGTTTCCACTCAGTCTTTTCTTCAGAGCCCGCATGGCATCTCTGGGCCTGTTAAGAAAATCACACATTTTATTTGGGGCCTATACCAGTGTTGTTTTCGTCGACTAAAACTAAGACGGAAAATGTTTGTCGACTACCTTTTTCCACTGACGAAACTAAATGAAAACTAAGCTATGATGACTAAAACTGAGACTAAATAAACTTACAATTTCGTCAACAAATAAAATAAAATGTTAGGAAGGGACTAGTCACTATAGTGGACAAGAGATCCATTACAAGTCATTTTACAATTAGTTGCAGGCTGAAAAAAGCCGATCTACAAACTCACAATGCGTTGCGCTGCGACGCGTTGTGAGCTTGTAGATCGACCTGATCTTCAAGCTCGGCGACGTTGTCGGCTTGTCGTCGCGTCGCGTTGTTGACCCGAGACTCTGTCATTCTCCGCAATCATGTGACACCGTCTGCTGCACTACGAGGTGACCAATCATGTGACACCGTCTGCTGCACTACGAGGTGACCAATCATGTGACACCGTCTGCTGCACTACGAGGTGACCAATCATGTGACACCGTCTGCTGCACTACGAGGTGACCACTTCAGACTTATTTATACGCGGTTCATTGTGTGCAGTGTTGTTTTTGGCAGCGCATTTTGATTTTAGTTTTAGTCCATTAGTCTCTTGAATAGTTTTCATTTAGTTTTAGTCACATTTTAGTCACCCGGAAAGTGTTAGTGTTAGTCTAGTTTTAGTCTAGACTAAATCTAGAGTTGATTTAGTCGACTAAAATGTATTTTGGTGGGCGTTGGTATATCTTATCAGGATACCGATAGGTCGACTCAATAGTGTTGTTGTTCATGGTTTTGAAGGTTACATTACAGTAACTGTCATTTTCTGAACTTCAAACCTAGCTGTTGGTTATTTTACCTTTACCGACTTGTAAAGGTGCATTGGTGATGATTACTTATATCATGTACAGTACATTTTGTAAAATTACCAATATCATGTACATTTCTCTCTCTCTCTCTCTCTCTCTCTCTCTAAACCTACTGTAGTAAGTAAGAAAACGTTGACTTTCTGAGGTTGCCAGAGGTTAAAACAATTGGCGATTGCTCTGCTTCTCTTCCCAGGAACTCGTGGTGTGGCCTGAACGTTAATCCTCGATTATTAACACAACTTTTGTCCCCAAAGGAAACGACGGCGAAGATTTTTGGAATTCTTTGCACTCTCTCTCTCCCACAACAGTGCAGATAGCGTGAGGCTGCCTATAAATGAATGACTTTCTACAGAACACAAGACACTCCAGTGTTTCCCGCTGGGGCCAATATAGATCGTGCTGTGTGTGTGTGCGTGTGTGTGTGTGAGTGTGTGTGTGTGTGTGTGTGTGTGTGTGTGTGTGTGTGTGTGTGTGTGTGTGTGTGTGTGTGTGTGTGTGTGTGTGTGTGTGTGTGTGTGCGTGCGTGCGCACGTGGGTGTCAGGAATGTGCACGATAAAGAGAAACAGAGCTCATAGAATGGCGGAAACAAAAACATCTGCATAAAAATGTTGAACCACTTCAGCACCGGTTTATTACCACCCGTGTCGTACGACCGCGTCACTCACTAGCCCGGAGGAGCTAAAACATATAGAATAGAATAATTGGAGAGCTGCTATTTTATGCTATTGTCACTATTTCAGACAATTTGGGAAAATTATTTGCAAAAAATAATTATAATATTAATAAAAATTGTGACAATTTTCACATACGATGACATTGGTCAAAACAGTTGATTTTTGAGTGGTGCCACCACTCCAAGGAGCAGCAATGTCCGTGTCCGCCTGTATGTATGTGACATTAATGAGCACCAGTATGACTATAAGTACCAGTAGGGGCGCTGTTGTGCCAGAAACTGAGAGAGAGATAGTGCTGTACTGTTGCCTGCTAATGAGAGAGAGAGAGAGAGAGAGAGAGAGAGAGAGAGAGGGAGGGGGGGGGGAGAGGTGAGTTGCACCACTCAGTTCACACAGGTGTGATTTTACGTTTACGTTTTGTGCGTAATATACAAAATGATTCTTGGCCCTCATCAGTCACTCCTCGGTTGCCAAGTCTGCTTATTATAGGCGGACGTTGGGCTTGTTTCCTATAATGTTGTTCAAACCAGCGGTTCTCAAATGTTTTCACGCCAGGGACCCACAAATTAATACAAACAATGTATTTGTCCCAGGGGGGCAGTCAGCCAGATATTTCGTGAAGCCTCATTTGAAATCGGTAGTTCATATAATGGCCTGTTGTGGCGCTGGACCGGACCCAAAAAGCCCCATAGCTCCATAGAGGCCCATGTATTTTGGCCCAACTTCACCTAGACTGTATTACCTTAATAAACATGGTCATGAATACTTTCTTCTTCCAGTCACTAGTTTAAAGTCTCATTTCTAATGTCATAATATTCTTTTTGGAAAATTATGGTCCCATTAATTAAAAAAATGACCATAAAGAAAAGAAAACATCGCGTATGTTCTGAGGGGCGTGGCTACCATTACAGTCTATGATCGGGATTCCCCTCCCACTCGAGTCAAAATAAAAACCAACGGAGAAGAAGGGGGGAAGTCCCGCCTCGTTGTCTGGGCAGCCAATGACCAGCTGGTATACAAAACGGAGCCAGCCAATGGCCAGCTGGTACCAAAGATGGCGACTTACATCAGGAATTAGCATATTATTACAGGCTTCATTTTACGTTCATGTTAGACCCGGGGAACGCTTTGTCCATATTTTTTACAGTCTATGATTTGTCCACAGAACCCCCATCTGAACATATGTTTTGCCAGGGACCCTCTTAGATGACTGGTCTATATTGGATTGATCTGGTGTATAAAATGTTCCAGAACAATTCCACATTTTTCACATTGTTTACGTTTTTGTGTGTGTGCGTGCGTGTGTGCGTACATGCGTGCGCGCGCATGTGATCTTTTCTTTTGGGCTCGTTTCCGTAGACCTGTGTCCACCTGTTTCTCTCACAAGATCTGGCAACAGTGAGAGACAACAGCAGTGTCAGTGCGGGTCTGCATGAGTCATCATGGACCTGGCGACCTGACCTGATGGTGAACTCACACACTGACTCGCTCATTGATCAGTGGTAGAAAGTAACTAAGTACTTTTACTTAAGTACTGTACTGAAGTACAATTGAGGTATTTCTACTTTACTTGAGTATTTCCAATTCCCAATACTTTTACTTCTACTCCACTACATTTCGGAGCCAAAATGTGTACTTTTACTCCACTACAGTCATTTGGAAACTTTAGTTACTAGTTACTTTGGCGATTTTTCTACACATTTTGAATTTGTGAAATTTTACTTTTAGTACTTTAAGTACATTTTAATGCCGATACTTTTGTACTTTTACTCAAATACATTTTCAGTTCCGTATACTTTTACTTGTGACGAAGTAGTTCTAAATTGCAGTATTGGTATACTTTTACTTAAGTGAAACAATTGAGTATACGCTGTGGAAACACAACTGTAACCAGGCAGAAACCGGAGCTTCTGCACAATAGTATACAGTGTTGTTTTTGGCAGCAAATGTCTATTTTTAGTTTAGTCATAGTCTTTGGAATGAAACTTAGTGTTAGTCTAGTTGTAGTCGACTAAATCTGCAGTTCGTTTAGTCGACTAAAATGTATTCTGGCGGGCCTTGATGGCGTCGTAATGGCTGATTTTACACTTGTTGAAAATAGCCGATCTACAAGCTCACAACGCGTCGCGCTGCAAGCTTGTAGATCGGCAATTTTCAACATGCAACCAAGTGGTGTTGCACGGTGGCACGGTGTAGACTAATATGCATGTCAAACTGGGGGTCCTTGAAATTAAACGGGTCACTGCTAGAGCCGTAAAAATCTTCTCTTATTCAGACCAGTGTGTGTCCAGTGGAAACCTCGTTTAGAATCAGATCTCAGGTCAGAATGGGTTATGGGGGGGGGGGGGGGGGGTCCCTGGCATATCTTTTCAAATGGGGGTCCGTGGGCTAATTAGTGTCAATCTGGGGGTCCTTGACGTGAAGAACCACTGCTCCAAAACACACCGATTGGTCACATAAAAACACTGAACCACTGCTCCAAAACACACAGATGGGTCACATAAAAACACTGAACCACTGCTCCAAAACACACCGATGGGTCACATAAAAACACTGAACCACTGCTCCAAAACACACCGATGGGTCACATAAAAACACTGGAACCACTGCTCCAAAACACACTGATGGGTCACATAAAAACACTGGAACCACTGCTCCAAAACACACTGATGGGTCACATAAAAACACTGAACCACTGCTCCAAAACACACTGATGGGTCACATAAAAACACTGAACCACTGCTCCAAAACACACTGATGGGTCACATAAAAACACTGAACCACTGCTCCAAAACACACTGATGGGTCACATAAAAACACTGGAACCACTGCTCCAAAACACACTGATGGGTCATATAAAAACACTGAACCACTGCTCCTAAACACACTGATGAGTCACATAAAAACACTGAACCACTGCTCCAAAACACACCGATGGGTCACATAAAAACACTGGAACCACTGCTCCAAAACACACCGATGGGTCACATAAAAACACTGAACCACTGCTCCAAAACACACCGATGGGTCACATAAAAACACTGAACCACTGCTCCAACACACCGATGGGTCACATAAAAACACTGAACCACTGCTCCAAAACACACCGATGGGTCACATAAAAACACTGAACCACTGCTCCAAAACACACCGATGGGTCACATAAAAACACTGAACCACTGCTCCAAAACACACTGATGGGTCACATAAAAACACTGAACCACTGCTCCAAAACACACCGATGGGTCACATAAAAACACTGAACCACTGCTCCAAAACACACTGATGGGTCACATAAAAACACTGAACCACTGCTCCAAAACACACCGATGGGTCACATAAAAACACTGAACCACTGCTCCAAAACACACCGATGGGTCACATAAAAACACTGAACCACTGCTCCAAAACACACTGATGGGTCACATAAAAACACTGAACCACTGCTCCAAAACACACCGATGGGTCACATAAAAACACTGAACCACTGCTCCAAAACACACTGATGGGTCACATAAAAACACTGAACCACTGCTCCAAAACACACCGATGGGTCACATAAAAACACTGAACCACTGCTCCAAAACACACCGATGGGTCACATAAAAACACTGAACCACTGCTCCAAAACACACTGATGGGTCACATAAAAACACTGAACCACTGCTCCAAAACACACTGATGGGTCACATAAAAACACTGAACCACTGCTCCAAAACACACCGATGGGTCACATAAAAACACTGAACCACTGCTCCAAAACACACCGATGTGTCACATAAAAACACTGAACCACTGCTCCAAAACACACTGATGGGTCACATAAAAACACTGAACCACTGCTCCAAAACACACTGATGGGTCACATAAAAACACTGAACCACTGCTCCAAAACACACCGATGGGTCACATAAAAACACTGAACCACTGCTCCAAAACACACCGATGGGTCACATAAAAACACTGAACCACTGCTCCAAAACACACCGATTGGTCACATAAAAACACTGAACCACTGCTCCAAAACACACCGATGGGTCACATAAAAACACTGAACCACTGCTCCAAAACACACCGATGTGTCACATAAAAACACTGAACCACTGCTCCAAAACACACTGATGGGTCACATAAAAACACTGAACCACTGCTCCAAAACACACTGATGGGTCACATAAAAACACTGGACCACTGCTCCAAAACACACTGATGGGTCACATAAAAACACTGAACCACTGCTCCAAAACACACTGATGGGTCACATAAAAACACTGAACCACTGCTCCAAAACACACCGATGTGTCACATAAAAACACTGAACCACTGCTCCAAAACACACCGATGGGTCACATAAAAACACTGAACCACTGCTCCAAAACACACCGATGGGTCACATAAAAACACTGAACCACTGCTCCAAAACACACCGATGGGTCACATAAAAACACTGAACCACTGCTCCAAAACACACCGATTGGTCACATAAAAACACTGAACCACTGCTCCAAAACACACTGATGGGTCACATAAAAACACTGAACCACTGCTCCAAAACACACCGATGGGTCACATAAAAACACTGAACCACTGCTCCAAAACACACTGATGGGTCACATAAAAACACTGAACCACTGCTCCAAAACACACTGATGGGTCACATAAAAACACTGAACCACTGCTCCAAAACACACCGATGGGTCACATAAAAACACTGAACCACTGCTCCAAAACACACTGATGGGTCACATAAAAACACTGAACCACTGCTCCAAAACACACTGATGGGTCACATAAAAACACTGAACCACTGCTCCAAAACACACTGATGGGTCACATAAAAACACTGAACCACTGCTCCAAAACACACCGATGTGTCACATAAAAACACTGAACCACTGCTCCAAAACACACCGATGTGTCACATAAAAACACTGAACCACTGCTCCAAAACACACTGATGGGTCACATAAAAACACTGAACCACTGCTCCAAAACACACTGATGGGTCACATAAAAACACTGAACCACTGCTCCAAAACACACCGATGGGTCACATAAAAACACTGAACCACTGCTCCAAAACACACTGATGGGTCACATAAAAACACTGAACCACTGCTCCAAAACACACCGATGTGTCACATAAAAACACTGAACCACTGCTCCAAAACACACCGATGGGTCACATAAAAACACTGAACCACTGCTCCAAAACACACCGATGGGTCACATAAAAACACTGAACCACTGCTCCAAAACACACTGATGGGTCACATAAAAACACTGAACCACTGCTCCAAAACACACCGATGGGTCACATAAAAACACTGAACCACTGCTCCAAAACACACTGATGGGTCACATAAAAACACTGAACCACTGCTCCAAAACACACCGATGGGTCACATAAAAACACTGAACCACTGCTCCAAAACACACCGATGGGTCACATAAAAACACTGAACCACTGCTCCAAAACACACTGATGGGTCACATAAAAACACTGAACCACTGCTCCAAAACACACTGATGGGTCACATAAAAACACTGAACCACTGCTCCAAAACACACCGATGGGTCACATAAAAACACTGAACCACTGCTCCAAAACACACCGATGTGTCACATAAAAACACTGAACCACTGCTCCAAAACACACTGATGGGTCACATAAAAACACTGAACCACTGCTCCAAAACACACTGATGGGTCACATAAAAACACTGAACCACTGCTCCAAAACACACCGATGGGTCACATAAAAACACTGAACCACTGCTCCAAAACACACCGATGGGTCACATAAAAACACTGAACCACTGCTCCAAAACACACCGATTGGTCACATAAAAACACTGAACCACTGCTCCAAAACACACCGATGGGTCACATAAAAACACTGAACCACTGCTCCAAAACACACCGATGGGTCACATAAAAACACTGAACCACTGCTCCAAAACACACCGATGGGTCACATAAAAACACTGAACCACTGCTCCAAAACACACCGATGTGTCACATAAAAACACTGAACCACTGCTCCAAAACACACTGATGGGTCACATAAAAACACTGAACCACTGCTCCAAAACACACTGATGGGTCACATAAAAACACTGGACCACTGCTCCAAAACACACTGATGGGTCACATAAAAACACTGAACCACTGCTCCAAAACACACTGATGGGTCACATAAAAATACTGAACCACTGCTCCAAAACACACCGATGTGTCACATAAAAACACTGAACCACTGCTCCAAAACACACCGATGGGTCACATAAAAACACTGAACCACTGCTCCAAAACACACCGATGGGTCACATAAAAACACTGAACCACTGCTCCAAAACACACCGATGGGTCACATAAAAACACTGAACCACTGCTCCAAAACACACCGATTGGTCACATAAAAACACTGAACCACTGCTCCAAAACACACTGATGGGTCACATAAAAACACTGAACCACTGCTCCAAAACACACCGATGGGTCACATAAAAACACTGAACCACTGCTCCAAAACACACTGATGGGTCACATAAAAACACTGAACCACTGCTCCAAAACACACTGATGGGTCACATAAAAACACTGAACCACTGCTCCAAAACACACCGATGGGTCACATAAAAACACTGAACCACTGCTCCAAAACACACTGATGGGTCACATAAAAACACTGAACCACTGCTCCAAAACACACTGATGGGTCACATAAAAACACTGAACCACTGCTCCAAAACACACTGATGGGTCACATAAAAACACTGAACCACTGCTCCAAAACACACCGATGTGTCACATAAAAACACTGAACCACTGCTCCAAAACACACCGATGTGTCACATAAAAACACTGAACCACTGCTCCAAAACACACTGATGGGTCACATAAAAACACTGAACCACTGCTCCAAAACACACTGATGGGTCACATAAAAACACTGAACCACTGCTCCAAAACACACCGATGGGTCACATAAAAACACTGAACCACTGCTCCAAAACACACTGATGGGTCACATAAAAACACTGAACCACTGCTCCAAAACACACTGATGGGTCACATAAAAACACTGAACCACTGCTCCAAAACACACCGATGGGTCACATAAAAACACTGAACCACTGCTCCAAAACACACCGATGGGTCACATAAAAACACTGAACCACTGCTCCAAAACACACCGATGTGTCACATAAAAACACTGAACCACTGCTCCAAAACACACTGATGGGTCACATAAAAACACTGAACCACTGCTCCAAAACACACCGATGTGTCACATAAAAACACTGAACCACTGCTCCAAAACACACCGATGGGTCACATAAAAACACTGAACCACTGCTCCAAAACACACTGATGGGTCACATAAAAACACTGAACCACTGCTCCAAAACACACCGATGGGTCACATAAAAACACTGAACCACTGCTCCAAAACACACTGATGGGTCACATAAAAACACTGAACCACTGCTCCAAAACACACCGATGGGTCACATAAAAACACTGAACCACTGCTCCAAAACACACCGATGGGTCACATAAAAACACTGAACCACTGCTCCAAAACACACTGATGGGTCACATAAAAACACTGAACCACTGCTCCAAAACACACTGATGGGTCACATAAAAACACTGAACCACTGCTCCAAAACACACTGATGGGTCACATAAAAACACTGAACCACTGCTCCAAAACACACCGATGGGTCACATAAAAACACTGAACCACTGCTCCAAAACACACTGATGGGTCACATAAAAACACTGAACCACTGCTCCAAAACACACCGATGTGTCACATAAAAACACTGAACCACTGCTCCAAAACACACTGATGGGTCACATAAAAACACTGAACCACTGCTCCAAAACACACCGATGGGTCACATAAAAACACTGAACCACTGCTCCAAAACACACCGATGTGTCACATAAAAACACTGAACCACTGCTCCAAAACACACCGATGGGTCACATAAAAACACTGAACCACTGCTCCAAAACACACTGATGGGTCACATAAAAACACTGAACCACTGCTCCAAAACACACTGATGGGTCACATAAAAACACTGAACCACTGCTCCAAAACACACCGATGGGTCACATAAAAACACTGAACCACTGCTCCAAAACAC
The DNA here is from genome assembly GCF_964188405.1 of Protomyctophum parallelum. Lineage (NCBI taxonomy): Eukaryota > Metazoa > Chordata > Actinopteri > Myctophiformes > Myctophidae > Protomyctophum > Protomyctophum parallelum. Next base: position 39,749,545 of record NC_139708.1, read on the forward strand.
ACCGATTGGTCACATAAAAACACTGAACCACTGCTCCAAAACACACCGATGGGTCACATAAAAACACTGAACCACTGCTCCAAAACACACCGATGGTGCACATAAAAACACTGGTAACAACTCACCCCTCCTCCGTCTCGTTGACGATGTCACAGATCTCCATGTTGAGAGTCCAGTCCTCGTTTTGCAGACCCCCGTCTGTGGCCCTCTCTGTGACAAAAAAAGACAGACAGACATCAATTCGTAAGTCTGAGACGTTTAGCAAGATCGGCTCTTTCGCCTCTTCTTCGCACGAAGACGTATTTATATGGGCTTAAGTTGTTACGGCGACAGAGAGAGTGCTTTGTGCGCATTCAGTTTCAGTTCGGTTTAGGCCATTTAGCAGATGTTATCTCTTATCCAGAGTGACTTACACGACTTATAGCGAGTGTGTGTGTGTGTGTGTGTGTGTGTGTGCGTGCGTGCGTGTGTGTGTCACGCTGTAACACCACCTGCCCGCCACCAGAGGGCACAACTGTATCACACACACACACGCACACACACGCAAAATGTAACTTTAAAAAAAACCTTAAAAAAAGTACATAATTTATTCGAATTGTTGTTATTGCAATTTATGAGCTGCGTTCGCTTCCCGCGTTTGCGCGTCTTACTTGTACAAGTGTATGTGTGTAACGCCCGGGATTCGAACTCGGGTCTCCCGCGTGAAAGTCCAACATCTTAACCACTAGACCAAAGGGATATCCCTATGGACCGGGGGAGATATTAGACTTTTAGATATTAAAGACTTTTAGATATTAAATACTTTTGAAGCCATCAGGCAGAGGCTCTGAGCCTCTCTGCTATACATGTGCATCAGTAAACAGAGAAAACATGAACTGTATAGTGAACAAACATAAGCATAAACAGTCAGTAAACAGAGAAAACATGAACTGTATAGTGAACAAACATAAGCATAAACAGTCACATAAGTAGCAGAGTGCAAAAGTGACCATGTTAGTGTACAGTATAGTGCTTCACGTAAACAACAGCATATCGCAGCTAGCACTCCAGTGAGGTCAGCTGAGTAATGCAGACTAATTACTGTCCAGCCAGGCTGTGGCTTCACTTACGCATTGATATAATGTTAGGTGTGAAGAATGATGTGTACTGTACATGTATAAGCATTATCTGTCTCCCATGTGCTGACCTGATGACAATGATCTTTGATTTTAAAAGTAACTACAGAAAGAAAGGAAACTAGACTGTAAAGTGTCATTTTGCTGGGGTCCCCTGGGGGTCCAAACATTTCATGGATGAAGGCAAACACAACTGTTTGGTGGAGGTGTACAACAATAAGAAAGCCAAGTCAAACTAATTTTTCCACCGACGAAAACTAAATGAAAACTAAATGAAAACTAAATGAAAACTAAATGAAAACTAAATGAAAACTAAATGAAAACTAAATGAAAACTAAGCTATGATGACTAAAACTAAGACTAAATATACTGACAATTTCGTCAACAAATATGTTAGGAAGGGACTAGTGGAAGAGATCCAGTATAAGTAATTTTACAATTAGTTGCATGCTGAAAATAGCCGATCTACAAGCTCACTACGACGGCATCAAGGCCTACCAAAATACATTTTAGTTGACTAAATTAACTGTCAATTTAGTAGACTAAAATCTTAGGACATTTAGTCAACCAAAACAAGACTAAACACTAAAACATTCCGGGTGACTAAAATGTGACTAAAACTAAGTGAAAACTATTCAAGAGACTATGACCAAAACTAAAAATCAAAATCTGCAGCCAAAAACAACACTGGTACCAACAATGCATTCCTATTCCTTCGAGTTTGGTTTAAACAAGCAAACAAACAAGCAGTCCACACTCCACAGACACATTACACCATCCACTACCAGTAGGGTGGCCACCTGCAAGACCTCAGAAAGGAGGACACTTTTGCGGGGCCCGCTCCCCCGACCCCCCCCCCCCCCCCCCCCCCCCCCAGATTCGCTCCCCCCCCCCCCTCCCAGATATTATTATTATTATTACTACTACTATTGCACCTGGTTTTCACCACCATCATCTCCAGCATTATGTCCACAGAGAACATATATTTGCTAATTAAATTAACCTTTTTAAATGATAGGGTACCACAAAGGCCATTCATTTTATAATACATTTATTTTATTTCATGTTTAGATATGTTTTATGTTTAATCTCTTTCTTGTGGGTTTTTTTTATAGTCTTATGGTCATCGGTGTGGGACATAGTATGATGCCAGTAGCCTATATGTTCACAGTGCTTTAGCCTCCCTTTCTTTATGATGTCGAGTTCCTTGCTCCATTGCTCATTAAATGTAGTTTTACATTTCATTTATCTCTGCATTAACTATCCTAAAGTGATTGTGAGAGCACACATTCCACAACAAACAAACCGACCGTCCCACTGGCAGTGTTGCCAGGTTTTGGAAGAGAACCAAGCAACCATGTCTATGAAAACAAGCCCAAAAGAAGCCTGACTAGGCTTAGTAGGCTATTTTATAAAACAAGCCCAAAGTCGCTTATAATTAAGCGGACATGGCAACACTACGAACGTCTCCTCTCTCTTGACAGAGGGAGTGTGGCCGGCTCCCTGCGGAGCTGAGCAGCGCTGCGGAGATTTTAATACCCAGACGACGTAAATGACAGTTATGACACAAGCATTGTATATCACAAAAAAACAGACAATTATGTGTCCGACTGTCCAGCCGGAGGTTGAGGTGGGAGGAGGACAGGTGGGTCTAAAACCGGACTGTCCGGCGTGAAACCGGACGTCTGGCCACCCTAACTACCAGAGCTATACTGAATTATAAATGCTCAAACTGTGTTCGGAAGCTAAACGGTCACCGGGGGTTGTGTTGTCGTTGTTGTTGTTGTTGTCAGTTAGAGACTCTTGTCACTCTTGCTGTGGGAAAGTGAAAGGCCTCACTCACACTGTTGCAACATGCATACAACATTCTGTCTTGTGTCTTGGGCGTGGCGGGCCCCCATGACGATTATGAAAACATTTCGTCCCTGAACACAACATAGGAAAACAACAAGTACCACGATACAGACATTACAATGCACAGACGGGAAGAAACAAACAAACAAGACAAAACAAGTACACCACAGTCTTGACGTGATTGACTGTCACCAGAGTCTTTGTTTTATTCACAACCGTTGAAGCGCAGTCTAGAAGGGTCCACTGTATCCAAGACTGGTTCCCATGCCTTCGTGAACCCTTCCATGTTATCGCAGAGGAGATAAGTCAGTTTAATAGCACCTCCTCCAGCCCTAACAGCCAGCATGCCACACACTGACTGACACACAGACAGACAGAGGCTACAAGTGGTGAACTGCCTCTAAAGTATACATGGGCAACTGGCGGCCCCACCTTCACTTAACGAGGCCCAATATCAGAATACTGATATATTATTGATTTCAGCTGTTCCAATTCCAAACATGACCCATGCTTTAATTACTTCAGTCTATTAAACTAGCAGATGAATGACTAGTAATACAATTTATTGTCTTTTATTTTTTACAAGTTAACATAAGTATAATTTGAGGACTTTATGTTAATATATGACATATGGCCAAAGCATTTCCGAGGCTCCTCCTCAGCCAAAAACTTTGAGAACCACCGATATACTGTAGAGAGGAACTCAGAGAGGCGAGGACCAACCAGAGACACTGTTACCATGGAGACTGGATACAGCCCACACAGGTGGACTGGATACAGCCCATACAGGTGGTACCATGGAGACTGGATACAGCCCATACAGGTGGTACCATGGAGACTGGATACAGCCCATACAGGTGGTACCATGGAGCAGGGCTCCAGACTAACTTTTTTCACCACCGTCCCGGAACCGTCCCAAAATACAATTTGAACCGTCCCGAAGTAAATGTATACCGTCCCGGGGGGAAAAAAAGTACAAAAAAGCACCACTCAAATTGTGAAATGAATAACTGTATTCCTATTGTAATAGAAATACAATTAAGCCAAACAAATAATGTACTGTATTGAATACATGCAGTACATTATTTGTTTGGCTTCATGTTTCTTCTGTAGATACACTGATTTAGTCAAAATGCTCCCAGATGAAAAATAGGGCTTGGTTAAAAATGTTAATCGAATTAATCAGAGGCTTTGTAATTAATTAATCTAAATTAATCATATTTTAATCGCATATCAATATTCGACCTGAGAACAGTGATATTTATTTTCAAATGGATTTTGTTATTTTGGTGTAGCCTACCAGTGAATCAATGAATAGTGACTACAGTAGCTTATAAAACTTTGGTGTAGGCTACTTGATCAAGACCAACAGATAACGTGCAGCAATGCAGGTATATGAATACTCAAATGTCTATTACATGGTTGGCATGAGAAAACAAATAAAAACAACTTTATTAGGGGGAATACTAAGACGAAGACACAGTGTTGGGGCAGCAATTCCAGAACAATCTGAGCATTAGAAAACATCTGTTGCTTCAGAGGATATATACTTATTTAATGTCGATGCCAGCGAGTGCAGTTATACTTTCATCCGACGGAGCATTGGTCCGAACGACAACCTACCTCCTCCCTCACCCTAACCCTAACCTCCCCCGGGGCAGACACCTAAACCTAACCGCAACCCTCTCCCGACCCGCAGCGCACCTCGGAGCATTGCTCCTTGCTCTGTCGGATGATAGTATGCCTCCCGATGCCAGCTAGCAAGCCTAGCATGGAAGCTAACGTTAAACGTTGGTGTAGTACTGTAGCCCCATGTCCATATGGAACCTTTCTGTGGCACACAACCATGGTTTTATGCACGCTTCCAACCGATAGTTTTTCAATCTAAATGTCCCATCCACGGGGCAAAAGCAATATAATTCCTATGATTCCGTTGGGTGAATGTATAGTGTGTGTGTTGTTGTTGCTGTTGTCAACTGTCTGACTCTGACGGCACGGCAAATTCTCATGCTGCTCATCGCTGCACACAAAATGCGCATTTTCAGTGTAAAAACTCCTCTCGTCCCGAAACCGTCCCGAATGAGATACATTTATGTCCCAAATAGATATTTTACAGTCCCCAGGACGTCGGGACGCCGTTAATCTCGAGCCCTGCCATGGAGACTGGATACAGCCCATACAGGTGGTACCATGGAGACTGGATACAGCCCATACAGGGAGACTGGATACAGCCCATACAGGTGGACTGGATACAGCCCATACAGGTGGACTGGATACAGCCCATACAGGTGGACTGGATACAGCCCATACAGGTGGACTGGATACAGCCCATACAGGTGGTACCATGGAGACTGGATACAGCCCATACAGGGAGACTGGATACAGCCCATACAGGGAGACTGGATACAGCCCATACAGGTGGTAAAGTGTTTTTTTTTCTTCAAATCCATAGTAAATCTTTCAAAATTCAAAATAAGTAAATAATTCGCTGAAAATAGCAGATGAACAAGCCGACACACATACTGTACCACATAAATTCAACTTTATTCAAGTGTCAAATCACAACAAGTTGTCTCAAGAAAGACACTCCACATGTTAGAGCAGAGACCCGACAGTCCCACCCTGAGCAAAGCACGTTCGTGACACCGACAGTGATCGGATATTTCCAGTGAAAGCGTTCCCCCCACGATAACAGAAAGAAAACTGAAAAACAACACACTAGTATTATGCGGTTAAGATGTTTTGTTGTCAGTCAGGGTCCAGGGAATGCAGCCGTTAAGACACCGCAGACAGCAATTATTTGACCTTTTTCTTTTTTTTTACGACATTGGTATCGGCAATTAATAGCAATTATTTATGCAGCACGTGTTTGCTAGTTCATCGAGTTAAATGTAATTGTCATATACAAGATAGAATATTGGTCAAAAGGATAAACCGTGGGATAGGACGACTCTCCGAGGAGATGTGGCGTTGGTCAGCCTATAATCATTAAGTGTAAACATGTTAAGATGTTTAGTTATGCGTTCAGGGAATGCAGGACTGACGAGTTCAGCTTGCAGATGTTGGAACAGCTGCTCACTTGAAGTCTATTTGCTGGGACCGAGACCTTGGTCTTGTAGGTTTACCGATTAATTGAGAGGCAGTGTTTTTTGGCGATATATTTCTTTACATTTTTTGTATACATCAACAAATCATCACGAACCCACTACCATCTCACAACGCATCTGCAGAATTGCAGATATTCTATTTTCAACATTTCTTTCTCAGAATCCATTAACCGCAATAGAGGCAAAAGTTTGAAATAACCCCGATATTAGCCTCGGTCCCATGCTTACTTATATATCTGCGAAAAGAAAAGCCTGGTCACAACGTATAAGGCAGAGAAGCTATCGGCGGACGTATCCTCCGGAACACCAGTCAAAATGTATTTCCCCCGGGTATACGATATTTTCCCGACCAATCACAACACTTGTTTCATTTGCGGAGAATGTAAACTGATTTTGTAAAGCATCAACGTCATTCCCTTGGGCGATACTTCCGCTAAAATCCCGCTGATAGTCTTTTCAGCGTAGGTCTTGCCCAGGGTGCCCCGATATCGATTTGAAGTCATATCAGCAAACAGCCCTAGGCTGAGTTCCTGACTGACTGACTGACTGACTGACTGGCTGGCTGGCTGGCTGACTGACTGACTGACTGGCTGGCTGGCTGACTGACTGACTGACTGAAATATATTCCCATTAGAGACAGATGTTAGAGCTTAGTTCAGAACCCCCACCCCTACCCCCCTGGTGCCAGCTGTCATGCCCAGGCCAAGGACACCATCCCTGGGGGCTGTGTGGTGGTCCTGTTTCACCTGCAGGCTGCTGAACACGGCGACGACGACACCCCCATGACTTATTCATTATATACCTGTCCTCCTCCTCCTCCTCCGCTGCTCAGAAAGAATCTACCCGACTGTCACGTCAGTGCTGGGAGAGGAGAGGTGGCAGATGGATGGATGGATGGATGGATGTACAGCCAGGGGGCTTTGGAGGGAAAACTTTGACTGCCGGTATACTACTACCAACAGAAACACACAAACGTTTTGCTTTTCGTGTGTGTGTGTGTGTGTGTGTGTGTGGTGGCGGAGCATTGGGAAGAAGACTTTAACCGTCTATACTTCCACTGGGATATACATTTTCAATTCCGTACTTTTACTTGTAACAGAGTACTTCTAAATCGCAGTATTTGGAAGTACTGAAAAGTACAAAAAAAGTACAAAGAAAAGTAGAGGAAGTGAGAGGGCGGGGGGGGGGGGGGAGCAAGAAAGAAGATAGATTTACGGGTGGAGTATAGTGAGCTTGAATAATGCTTCCAAATATCCACGATAGGTGCTGGCTGTGGCCCCTATATTTATAAAATAACCATACATAAATAGTATATCTCTGTTGTCGGGAGGACAACTCCAAAATGTTCATTTTTCAGGAAATGAAAAATATAAAATGTTCAGGAAATTAAGAACACCTTATATTTTTAAAACAGAGCAATACAGCCTCATCAAAGTTGGTGTTGTAACTTATATTGTCAATTGCTTCCATGAGAGGGGGAGAGGTGGTGGAGTTAGTTGCTTTAGCAGACATTTTGAGGGTCCAATGGAGTTAAGAGGTGTTGTCCAAAGCACTTTTTACTACTTTCCATTGGTTCAATATTTCCGAAACAACACACAGACGTAAAGGGTGTTCAATAGCACTGATTTATGCAACAACACACAGACGTAAAGGGTGTTCAATAGCACTGATTTATGAAACAACACACAGACGTAAAGGGTGTTCTCTATCGTATCAGAGACTATCTCTCCACCCAACATATTTCATATGTATGGGGAATGTCCCCACCTCACTTGTGACGTGGATATCTCTTTAAGACACACCAGTTGTACTGGCACGCACGGGTATATAAGGCCCAGGTGTGCGTGATTACACTGCTTTTTTGATCTCCACCGAGCAGTCCAAGACGTGGTCTCCTCAACGGAAGTGCAGAGCAAGTTATCAACAATAACTGCATTTTTTAGACTTTTTGAAAAGCAACTACTCATGAGTTCTGGCAGCCGGATTAATCCACTGCTGGAGGCAGGTTAGAGAGCTGGCGTGGATCGCTCCTCTCTGGATTGCTGTCACACAGCTCGTTTGTAGGTATAGCAAACAAAAACAGGGTAACCAGCCAAAACACCGTTACAGGCGTATTGCTGACATAGTGTTAGTTTACGCCTCCTGTGGTGTAGCCTGTCTGTCGACCTGTGGGCAGGGACACAGACAGGACCATTGGCTCCGTAATCCTGTAAAGCAGCGGAATAATCGCACTATACGTTTGTATCACTGGCTTGGTGTCAGTTAACGCATCCGTGATGCATATTCCGTGGGCTGGAGTGGACCTGCGTTTGGCGCAGCGAAACATCAGCCCCGCTATAGGCTTATCATTTAACACAGCACACTATACACTGTATAGTATAGTATACAGGCGTATTGTCGCTGGGGCGGCTTCCGCATCTTTGGTGCTGTGTTTTTTTGCTTCGCCTCGTGAGAGAGAGAGCTCCCTGGGTGTATTGCGGCTAAAGCCGTTCACACACCCTGGTGTAGACTGCGTGGTAGAACCCGTACGAACGGGGGAAGCCACGGAGCAAGCTTATCCTCCGAACCGTGGGTCCTGTCAGTCATAGACAGGACGAGCTAATTCCACAACAAACAAAGTTTGGTCTCCAGAGCGGAACCCAGTGTGTGACATCACGGTGATATATCGTAAGGTAAATTGTTGCCTGGAGAGTCGAGCGGAGACTCTCATAAATCCCTGTTCTAGTGGACCAAACAGTGGAAATTGGCATACGTATATACACTATATAGTATATAATGCAAAACGTTTGGAGCAGAGTGTTTGTCTCCAACTCAAACACTCTGTGTCTCAGTGCAGCTAGGAAATTCAGGTGCAACCTCCTCCAGAGAGAGAGAGAGACTATAGAAACTCAGCTGGCTGTTGTTTAGTTATTTTTCTATTTGGAAAGATCCCCATTAGCTGATGCCATGGCAGTCAGTCTTTTGGGGTCCACATGAAACATGTTACCAAGAGAAAAAAACTAAACAAAACAACAACACATGAATATCAATATGTGACTGAGAGACAGCAGTGTAAATTGCACATAGGGTAAATTGTGCCCTCACTTCTCAAGCACATTACTATACTCCCCGTTTTTTGAGCATGTTTAAGCAGTTAAATTTGTATATATTTAATATAACATATTAAAATAATAGTGTATATAGCCTAGGTATTGAATTAAATGGAAACAGCAGGGGTTTCTCTGGGGCTGTGTGGGGCACATATGCCCACAGAGGATGGCCATGCCCAGTGGGTGACCTGTGGGTTCCCTGGTCATGCTGATAGCAGCTCATGAAGATCCTGACTCCTGTATGATTTTCTTCCTCTTGCCAGTTGAGGCTAGGGGCTATGAATGAAGGAATCCGACGGCCATATAACACACTATACAGGGGTATTGCTGGCGGGGCGCCAGTTTACGCTCCTGTGGTGTAGCCTGTCTGTCGATCTGAGTGCAGTGACACAGACAGGACCAGTGGCCCGGTAATCCTTAAAGGCAGTGGAATAAAACGCACTATACGGGTGTATTATTGGCATGGCGTCAATTCACGCATCCATGCTGCATATTCTGTGGGCTGGAGTGGACCTGCGAGTGCGCAGTGAATATAGTTGTGTATATTCGTACGTCTCTAAATGTTTTGATGAATTGAAGATGGTGGGCCCTATTGTAAACAAGTGTAATGCTTGATGGTATCGTCCACTCTCTGTTAACAGTAATTGTATTGAGTTGTACTTGAAATGTACTGTAATTCTGCAAACTGTTAGTAAATCAATCAATCAAAACTACAGCCCGGCCAGGCTATAGCATTAAAACGCACTATACAGGCGTATTGTTGCTGGGGCGACTTCCGCGTCTGTAGTGCCGTGTTTTTCCCTCGCCTCGTGAGAGAGAGCTCACTTGAGTGTATTGCAGCTAAAGCCGTTCACGCACTCCGGTGTAGACTGCGTGGTAGAACCCGTGCGACGGGGGACGCCACGGAGCAAGCTCATCCTCCGAACCGTGGGTCCTGTCATAGACAGGATGAGCGTATGGCTGCCGTGGCAGCCAGCTTCCGCGTTCAGGTGTAGTAGCGCACTATACGGCGTATTGCTGTGTCAGTTGACGTGACCGTGGTGAAGTTCCGTCTGTGGAACTTGGTTCAGTTACGCAGACAGGACGTGCTGAGTCTGCCAGGAGCAAGCCCTGAAATCACAGCCATTTGCACACTACTGTATATACGGCGTATTGCTGACAGTGTCAGCTCACGCGTCCGTGATGTAGTTTCGCCAATTTCGGCAACAGTGTGCCGCGGCTGTCGGGCGGAATACTCTGTACGGTGTATCACGGCAAGGCCGTTCACGCACCTATAGGTGTAAACTTGCATGGTATAATCCAGTTACTGGTTCGAAACCACAAAGTAAGCTCCTTCTCATCCCGAGAATGCACTATGGCTATCTAGGCGCAGCTAGCTAACACAGGGCTATTCTGTCACTGCTTCAGCACCGGCTTATATACGGCGCTTATGTGACCATAAGGGCCCGGACCTTATTGAGGAGCTGCAGCGACCGGCTTTCAGGCTCCCCAGGCAGCGGCAGCGGGCAATGCTATTGATGCCCTTTGGTGAGGCGCCGTCTGTGGCAGCCCCAGACCAAGCTGCGATAGGAGGACAAGCTCCCCCACGCTGCCTATTGAGCCGTCGGCCATGTTTGGCCAAAAAGGCCAGTGCTTTGCTACAGCATCCCAAGGAGGCTGTGGAGGTGCACAGGAGGTGCAGGAATGCTCCGGCAAGGCCAGGAGTAGCCTGCCTCGGTCACCCCTCAGGCTGTGCAACCCCAGTCAGGTTTGGCAGTTCCAGGGACCTACGGGCCAACCGGCAGGGTATGGCTAAAACGTGCTCGGCGGGCTAAGCCCATCCCTCAGTCCTGACAGTTAAGGCCCCAGACCCCACCCGCTGTCTCTCGGGACAGCGGTTGTCCTGGAAGACAATTCAGGTGGACCCCTGGGTGGGTTCCACTATGTCTTCGGGAGGGTGGGGTGCTGCTTACAGCACTCCTGGCAAGGAAGGGCTGAGGGTCTTACAGGCCATCCTCCAAGGCGACTGGCTTGCCATGCTCGACCGGAGATGTTTATTCTCAGATCCCGGGTCTGACGCACTGACCGGCTTGTCTTAGATGACAGAACCTTCGAGTCCCGTGTCCTCCCATTCGGCATATGTCTAGCCCCCCGATTGGACATAGTCCTTGGCGGGAGGGCCTTTGCATCCTAAATTGGATAACTGAATGGTGTGTGCTCGCTCAGAGGTGCAGTGCCACAACAACGTGGCCAGGCACCTGCAGCACTTTGGGTACCTAGGCCGGCACCTCAACAAGAGGCCTTGCAGGCGTCACCTCTCACAGTCCGCAGCGCTCCTCGGCATGTGTTAGAGGGCAAAGCAGGGACTCTGTCCCTTGCTCTAGTGAGTCGGGCCACCCTCAGGTTGTGCCTCCGCCCCTTAGGGCTGAGGGCAATCATGGTGCACTTTGTGCCTCCGGCTCTTCTGAACATGCGGCCAGTGCATTATCTGTCATTCACAGTCATGCACTACGTGGGCGTATCGTTGACAGAGTCAGTTTACACGTTCCACGTTGTTCCAGCGAATTCACACTGCTGTTCACACAGCAGAATGTGACGAGACTGTCAGGGGTGAGCAGAACCACCATAAGGTTGTATTACGGCATGGCCGTTTAAACACCTGGGTGTTGGAGACCGGTTGAGCTCCCTCCTCATCCAGAGGTAATCGTGTGGCTAGGCCAGGGATCTGGCAACATGGCGGCCGCTGTCCCACACAAGGGCGACACAATAGTCACCCAGTTGGTCCTCATACCGTTCATCCCTCACACAATAGGCCAGCAGTCCCTCCTCGGGGAGTGGTACTGTCTACCTTACGGCATGAGCCAATTAAGCCTGTGGAGACTTGGGCTGCAATGTCTTCTCACAGGACAGCATTCTTGCTGTTAGCACTGCAGTGTCAGCCACAAGAATGTCTCTGTCAGTGAGGGGTGCTGCCGCTTCCTACATGGCAATGCTTAGGTGTCGCCATCAATCCCTGCATTTTGCCCTACGGCCTGATCGGAGTGTGAGCCAGTCAGTCTATTGATTTTCACCCTTCCCACCCTCCTAAGCAGGGTGGTGAAGCAGGGTAAATGGGCCTAACTGTCTTAGGCAGATAGTCTCCAAGACTGGACTTCACTCATTGGCTTGTGAAACAATCCAGCAGGCATATAGGTGGGCAGGCAGGCCAGCCCCAACGGGAACATGTGCACATTCCACACAGGGCCTCGCTGCCGCATGGGCTTACGGTGAGGTGCCCTCAAATCTGAGATCGGTGGGACAGCCTCTTGATTGACGCTGTCAGCATTTATCAGGTTCTACCATTATGTGGTATCAGTGTGGCAGCCAGCACACTTCTCACTGGGTGTGTGCTTAGCTCCGCAGCATAAATGTGATGGGAACTATGCACAAAGACGAAGGCCATCCACTTTTTACTTGTAAAACTGTGATGTGACATAAGGATCATTCCGGTTCGGAGAACAGGGCTTCAACAGTCAGCTGACCGAGTGTTCGGCAGGCTGACTTGAGCGGGAGCGCAGGCCCTGCAGACTGCAGTAACCTCGTTACAAAGAAAAGAAGAGCATTTCCTGAAGGGTGCCCTGAGGCCCAGAGGAGCTCAGGTTAGGGACCCAATCAGGCCCATCTGGGGTTAGCTCTGGAGGCTCTACGACCTTTAGTCAGTGAGCGTGACATGCTCAAGACAGCAGTCTTGTCGGCGTCACATCTGCAAGGAGAAATGGGGGAGTTGCGGGCTCTGTCATTCCATAATGACCTCTGCAGGCCTATGCCGGATGATAGTATAGTCTTATGCCCCAAACCGGCCTTTCTCCCCAATGTTCACAAAAGGGCACGTCTCAATCAGGTGATTGAGCTCTGTCCTACCATCGTCATACAGACAGTCGACGTACAGAGACGGAGTCGGTCCCCACTCTGCCCTATTGGAGCATTAGCTCTTTGAGTGCTTCAAGTGAGAGTGCATGGATTACAGAGGTTATCCAGCACACAAACAGGTAGTGCCACCTGGAGGGCAGGCACACTCCACCTGGGGACGCTGTGGAAAGGTACGTCTCTGACAGACCTGCACAGCGGCGACATAGCCTACTCCGTCTAATGTACATTCACCCGGTTATACCGGCTGAACATGCAGCGTTCGCTCCCTTCGGGGAGTTGGTCTCGCATGCTACTCAGCGGTGGGTGTCATTGTCACCTTCACCAGTCAAGCCAACCTTGCGTCTGGTGAGCTGGCTTGGGCGGCCCTTCACACCTGTGGTCTCTGGCCTTAGCGTCTTGCGAGGCCAGGCTCTGGGTGGCGCCTAGCGCCTGAGCATTTGGCGGCGGATGGCGTCTGGCTGTCCGGCCGTTCCAGGGGTTGTAAATTCATTGCATTGAACATACATGATAAATCATTCCAAATTCAGTATGTGCTGGGTCGGAGCCCACTGGTGTTGTCTTTGGGGTTCTGGGACTGCTTTGCTTCCTCACAAGGTGTCTTACAGAGTTCCCCATACATATGAAATATGTTGGGTGGAGAGATAGTCTCTGATACGATAGAGAACGTGTGGTTACTTTGTAACCTATGTTCTCTGAGTGAAGAGACTATCTCTCCACCTCGATGTCGCTCAGAAGCGGTGTCGAAACCAGTGTAAACCAGTGTAATCACGCACACCTGGGCCTTATATACCCGTGCGTGCCAGTACAACTGGTGTGTCTTAAAGAGATATCCACGTCACAAGTGAGGTGGGGACATTCCCCATACATATGAAATATGTTGGGTGGAGAGATAGTCTCTTCACTCAGAGAACATAGGTTACAAAGTAAGCACACGTTCAATAGCACTGATTTATGCAAAAAAAAAAAAACTGAAACCTCCAGGCCATCCTCCAAGGCGACTGGCTTGCCATGCTCGACCGGAGATGTTTATTCTCAGATCCCGGGTCTGACGCACTGACCGGCTTGTCTTAGATGACAGAACCTTCGAGTCCCGTGTCCTCCCATTCGGCATATGTCTAGCCCCCCGATTGGACATAGTCCTTGGCGGGAGGGCCTTTGCATCCTAAATTGGATAACTGAATGGTGTGTGCTCGCTCAGAGGTGCAGTGCCACAACAACGTGGCCAGGCACCTGCAGCACTTTGGGTACCTAGGCCGGCACCTCAACAAGAGGCCTTGCAGGCGTCACCTCTCACAGTCCGCAGCGCTCCTCGGCATGTGTTAGAGGGCAAAGCAGGGACTCTGTCCCTTGCTCTAGTGAGTCGGGCCACCCTCAGGTTGTGCCTCCGCCCCTTAGGGCTGAGGGCAATCATGGTGCACTTTGTGCCTCCGGCTCTTCTGAACATGCGGCCAGTGCATTATCTGTCATTCACAGTCATGCACTACGTGGGCGTATCGTTGACAGAGTCAGTTTACACGTTCCACGTTGTTCCAGCGAATTCACACTGCTGTTCACACAGCAGAATGTGACGAGACTGTCAGGGGTGAGCAGAACCACCATAAGGTTGTATTACGGCATGGCCGTTTAAACACCTGGGTGTTGGAGACCGGTTGAGCTCCCTCCTCATCCAGAGGTAATCGTGTGGCTAGGCCAGGGATCTGGCAACATGGCGGCCGCTGTCCCACACAAGGGCGACACAATAGTCACCCAGTTGGTCCTCATACCGTTCATCCCTCACACAATAGGCCAGCAGTCCCTCCTCGGGGAGTGGTACTGTCTACCTTACGGCATGAGCCAATTAAGCCTGTGGAGACTTGGGCTGCAATGTCTTCTCACAGGACAGCATTCTTGCTGTTAGCACTGCAGTGTCAGCCACAAGAATGTCTCTGTCAGTGAGGGGTGCTGCCGCTTCCTACATGGCAATGCTTAGGTGTCGCCATCAATCCCTGCATTTTGCCCTACGGCCTGATCGGAGTGTGAGCCAGTCAGTCTATTGATTTTCACCCTTCCCACCCTCCTAAGCAGGGTGGTGAAGCAGGGTAAATGGGCCTAACTGTCTTAGGCAGATAGTCTCCAAGACTGGACTTCACTCATTGGCTTGTGAAACAATCCAGCAGGCATATAGGTGGGCAGGCAGGCCAGCCCCAACGGGAACATGTGCACATTCCACACAGGGCCTCGCTGCCGCATGGGCTTACGGTGAGGTGCCCTCAAATCTGAGATCGGTGGGACAGCCTCTTGATTGACGCTGTCAGCATTTATCAGGTTCTACCATTATGTGGTATCAGTGTGGCAGCCAGCACACTTCTCACTGGGTGTGTGCTTAGCTCCGCAGCATAAATGTGATGGGAACTATGCACAAAGACGAAGGCCATCCACTTTTTACTTGTAAAACTGTGATGTGACATAAGGATCATTCCGGTTCGGAGAACAGGGCTTCAACAGTCAGCTGACCGAGTGTTCGGCAGGCTGACTTGAGCGGGAGCGCAGGCCCTGCAGACTGCAGTAACCTCGTTACAAAGAAAAGAAGAGCATTTCCTGAAGGGTGCCCTGAGGCCCAGAGGAGCTCAGGTTAGGGACCCAATCAGGCCCATCTGGGGTTAGCTCTGGAGGCTCTACGACCTTTAGTCAGTGAGCGTGACATGCTCAAGACAGCAGTCTTGTCGGCGTCACATCTGCAAGGAGAAATGGGGGAGTTGCGGGCTCTGTCATTCCATAATGACCTCTGCAGGCCTATGCCGGATGATAGTATAGTCTTATGCCCCAAACCGGCCTTTCTCCCCAATGTTCACAAAAGGGCACGTCTCAATCAGGTGATTGAGCTCTGTCCTACCATCGTCATACAGACAGTCGACGTACAGAGACGGAGTCGGTCCCCACTCTGCCCTATTGGAGCATTAGCTCTTTGAGTGCTTCAAGTGAGAGTGCATGGATTACAGAGGTTATCCAGCACACAAACAGGTAGTGCCACCTGGAGGGCAGGCACACTCCACCTGGGGACGCTGTGGAAAGGTACGTCTCTGACAGACCTGCACAGCGGCGACATAGCCTACTCCGTCTAATGTACATTCACCCGGTTATACCGGCTGAACATGCAGCGTTCGCTCCCTTCGGGGAGTTGGTCTCGCATGCTACTCAGCGGTGGGTGTCATTGTCACCTTCACCAGTCAAGCCAACCTTGCGTCTGGTGAGCTGGCTTGGGCGGCCCTTCACACCTGTGGTCTCTGGCCTTAGCGTCTTGCGAGGCCAGGCTCTGGGTGGCGCCTAGCGCCTGAGCATTTGGCGGCGGATGGCGTCTGGCTGTCCGGCCGTTCCAGGGGTTGTAAATTCATTGCATTGAACATACATGATAAATCATTCCAAATTCAGTATGTGCTGGGTCGGAGCCCACTGGTGTTGTCTTTGGGGTTCTGGGACTGCTTTGCTTCCTCACAAGGTGTCTTACAGAGTTCCCCATACATATGAAATATGTTGGGTGGAGAGATAGTCTCTGATACGATAGAGAACGTGTGGTTACTTTGTAACCTATGTTCTCTGAGTGAAGAGACTATCTCTCCACCTCGATGTCGCTCAGAAGCGGTGTCGAAACCAGTGTAAACCAGTGTAATCACGCACACCTGGGCCTTATATACCCGTGCGTGCCAGTACAACTGGTGTGTCTTAAAGAGATATCCACGTCACAAGTGAGGTGGGGACATTCCCCATACATATGAAATATGTTGGGTGGAGAGATAGTCTCTTCACTCAGAGAACATAGGTTACAAAGTAAGCACACGTTCAATAGCACTGATTTATGCAAAAAAAAAAAAACTGAAACCTAAAAAATTGAGTTATGAGGTTTCCTCCCGACAGCAACGATATCATATGTGGAACCGTTTCCGGAACCTAGAGTTACGGGATGCATTTGGAACACCCTCAAATAACCCAGAGGATCCCTGTACAGTACCTCACTTTGAGAACCACTACAATAATATCAATATGTATACAATACTGACACTGTATACACGATTGAATTTGTGTTGATCAAAGATTATAACAAATATATAGGAGTCCTTACAGGGAACCGTTTAGGAACCTGACCGTTTAAGAGGGAACCCGTTTAGGAATGAGGCCGATTCTACAAAACGCCTATTAAAGCCTGACCTAAGTTTTCTGAAAGAAAATCTAATATTTATTCCAAAAAACGACACAATTGTTATGTTGCTTGTATATACTGTAGCAACAAGAAACCTCACAAGGGGACGGGGTTCCCTTTTGGTGTTTTAAGCATTGTGAATCACAATGATGCAGTGATTTTTCAATAGCTATCACAATTTGTGATAGCTATTGAAAAATAGCAGAGCTACAAGCTCATAGCACGGCACTCAGTGTGTGTGTGTGTAAATATGCATTTTTTTTATCGTAAAAATGTGCTGCAAATCTTTGAATATATATTCTTTCAGAGCGAATGTTTTTAACTCAAATCTCTGCTTCTGGGAGGTTTCTGGAAAAACACATTTTCAGGTGGGGGGGGGGGGGGTCCGTGGCCAAATATACAGATCATTCTGGGGGTCCTTGACATGAAAATAGTTTGAGCACCACTGACATAAAGAAACATGAGGTTTTTCAGAAAACTGTCAGGATTTAGAAGGACATTTTGTAGAATCGTCCTCGGGTCTAAAATGGGTTAACCCATTTTGGGACAGGAACCCCTTTTGGTGTTAGCACTGTGTCATGCTTTAGCTATTGAAAAATAGCAGATCTACAAGCTCATAGCGCGCCACCGAGTGGCGCGCTATGAGCTTGTAGGTCTGCTATTTTTGAAAAATCGAAGAGCGACTGACATAGAAGACATTTTTAGAATCTGATCTCAGGTCAGAATGAAAACTGTCAGGATATAGAAGATTTATTTTGAATCTGATCTCAGGTCAGAATGGGTTAATAAGCTGGGAGTCCATTGTTGTCCCCAGTCCAGTCCCACCACAGTGCAGTGGACTGACAGCAGTGCCAGTGTTCACGTGGCATAGAGAGAGAGAGAGAGAGAGAGAGAGAGAGAGAGAGAGAGAGAGAGAGAGAGAGAGGGTGGCAGGCCGTGCCGTGCCGTCCACGGCCAACAACACAGCCACACATCTTCTTTATGCCTCTGTCAACCCCCTCCGTCCTTCTCACACACTCATTTATTCTCTCTCTCTCTCGGTTTCTCAGACCGGAGGACGTTTGTTTCTTATACCGTCGCTTTGAGCTTGCTTTCTCTCAATGAGATCTTTTCCTTCCTACAACAACCCCCCGCCATGGATCACAAAAAGCAGCGTCAATCTCACGATAACCACCGGTCCACACACACTGAGTTGACCACACAAATATGTCAACGTTATGTCAAATTCATGCTGCCACATGAGTGTGTCTATACTCCATAGGGTCGAGTGTTGACGCAGAGACCTATACAATCATCGTGAAGGTCATTCAAGTAATAGTTTTCAGTAATAGAGCGCGCAAGTAATAGTTTTCGTCCAGGGCGATGTTTGATGCGTTTGCGCCGTCCCAGCGTATGACGTAATGACTACTTGTGCCTGTTACGGTATAGTGGTGTCAGTTTACATACATGTATACATTTAATCCTCCCAACACTAAAACATATCGTCATTACCAATTACACCCTGGCATTGGGTCCTTTAATCCACATATTTATTATGTTATCATTGAGAGCTAGTTATACCAGTTATACCCTGACGTCATATGCTGCTACGAATACGCATCAAACGGGGCATACACAAAGTAACCACATATATACCGCTAATCAACTTACAAATGACATATACATTACATAGAGGCATTTCCTTTAATCCACCCGACACTGATCGACATATACGTCACCATCGAAAGCCGTCACTTTTACCATACTTACAATACTACTTTGTTACCTCCAAAAACTAGGTACGTAGCAAATAGCTAAACCTAATAATTAAATATTTCAAACGTTCTTTCACAGAGAAGCTGCGATTTGACAGTTTGTAGCAGTCGACAGTAATTGCGCGCTCTGCTTGCGCACTAGTAGGCACTTGTGTGCAACAAGCAAGTAGGCACTCGACAGAGTGCAGTTCTAGTTATCTCTATAGCTGAGCTAAAATTATGTTTTCTAACCGTTTGTTTGTCTGTGTCCATCTGTGGGGTTAATCTTGCGAACTGCTGGACCGATCAGCCCCAAGCAGTGCCAGTTGAGGCCAAGGAAAAATACTACTCATTTTAGAGGTATTTAAAAAAAAAAGGTCCTTAAATCGTCACTTCAGAAATGTGCAGATACTACAGCTGTTTAAAGCCAAGACCAGGCATTTAAAATCAGGCTTTGTGCATGGCATTTTCTTCCAGAGGAAGTGCATGGTTAAAAGGGTTGTGTAGAAAGAAACTTGACATTCTAGAAAAAGTAAAGTGTAGCATTTGTCCTGGAAACCACAAAAACTCAAAAGGCCACTGACTGAGGCACCACCATGGGCAGCCAATTTTACGCATGTCAGTTAATGAGTCCATTGTCCAGTCAGGCAGTGAAGGTTTAGTGGCATTTTTATAAATCTTCTTTCACAGAAACAACAACACAGCAAGCTGGGGGGGTGAAGGATGAATCTGAATCTGACCCCGACGCTGGTCAAATTTGACTAAATTTGACTGAGGGACTGCCTTTGGATTTTAATTTTTTTTTATGTCATATGAAAGCAAGGAATCATAGCTTCAAATTGACATATTGGTTGTTACTGTAAGTTTGACCCACCAGTTTTGGAGATATAGCTTATATTAACTACTTGCAGAAAACAGCGAGTTGAGAAAACAGGCTTGAAAGGTTCACTTCTGAGGTCTCCAACGTTACACCTAGCTACATGAGCTTGTAGATCTGCTATTTTTCAATAGCTAAAGCATAACATAATACTTAAAACACCAAAAAGACGATTCTACAAAATGCCTGGCCCTTCTCAAAATCAGCAGTTCTCACTTTTCAAAGACCTTTCTAAAAAACGACACAGACGCTTTTAATGGGTTAAAAGTGAATAAACCGACCCGTGCTCCCCGATTGCTCAACGGCGTCAAAATTAATAAAAGTGTGCAGCTCTGCAACACGAATTGACTGAAACAATATGGCTTCTTGTAGTCAAAACTATAATTCCACAAAACCAATACATAAAATAAATGATGTGGCATATAACACAAAGTCCTGAATAACTCCCACAGTAAGTAAAGGAGTCTTAAAACTCCACACACAAGATAGATCTATACACTTAGGGATGGGATGATATGAAAATTACATTACGATTATATTTTGTGAGTGTTTTTTATCACGATTTTTTTATTTTATTATTTATTTACCCAGGGAAGTAGCTGAGCACAGGTGCTCATTTTCAGCAACGCCCTGCACATAGAAACACACAGACAGACACACACACAGACAGACAGACAGACAGACACACACACACACACACACACACACACATTTAAACCTGGGAGCTGACCAGTACAACCACAGTCTTATACTGTTGGCCACTAAGCAGCTCCAGGGGGAGCAGTTGGGGGTTCAGTGCCTTGCTCAAGGGCACTTCAGCGGTGTTGGGTGAGTGATTACAATCACTTCCCCACCCAGATTCTTCCTACCCGTCCGGGGAATCCAACCGGCAACCTTTCGGCAACAAGGGCGCTCCTCTAACCCTTAGGCCACCGCTGCCCCATAATACGATAACTACAGTACCTACACTATATCAGGGGTTCATAATACGATAACTACAGTACCTACACTACACCAGGGGTTCATAATACGATAACTACAGTACCTACACTACATCAGGGGTTCATAATACGATAACTACAGTACCTACACTATATCAGGGGTTCATAATACGATAACTACAGTACCTACACTATATCAGGGGTTCATAATACGATAACTACAGTACCTACACTATATCAGGGGTTCATAATACGATAACTACAGTACCTACACTATATCAGGGGTTCATAATACGATAACTACAGTACCTACACTACATCAGGGGTTCATAATACGATAACTACAGTACCTACACTATATCAGGGGTTCATAATACGATAACTACAGTACCTACACTATATCAGGGGTTCATAATACGATAACTACAGTACCTACACTACATCAGGGGTTCATAATACGATAACTACAGTACCTACACTACATCAGGGGTTCATAATACGATAACTACAGTACCTACACTACATCAGGGGTTCATAATACGATAACTACAGTACCTACACTACATCAGGGGTTCATAATACGATAACTACAGTACCTACACTACATCAGGGGTTCATAATACGATAACTACAGTACCTACACTATATCAGGGGTTCATAATACGATAACTACAGTACCTACACTACATCAGGGGTTCATAATACGATAACTACAGTACCTACACTACATCAGGGGTTCATGATACGATAACTACAGTACCTACACTATATCAGGGGTTCATAATACGATAACTACAGTACCTACACTACATCAGGGGTTCATAATACGATAACTACAGTACCTACACTACATCAGGGGTTCATAATACGATAACTACAGTACCTACACTATATCAGGGGCTCTCAACGTTTTTGGCTGGGGACGCCCGGAAATGCTTTGGCCATGTCTCGCGACCCCCTACCCTATTTATTGTGTCAACTGAATCCTCATTAATGCAAACTAGATTCAACATACTCAAAGCCTGCACACATTCTAAATATGCCCCCGAAATATTTTACCGAGCATATATTTGTTGTCATGGACACTTGTACAAAACATTGATAATTCCACTCGAGTTGGAAGCATTAAGACCCATTTTAACCCTCAAAGGCTTCCTTTCTGAAAAATAACGTCATTGTAAAAAGATTCACACGTCTAGATATTCAATTTACGGGAAATGGTGCCACTTGAACTCGGACGTAACGTAGGACTACAAAATGACGTCGGACTTACCCCCCCCCCCCTTTCACCACTGAGGCCATTATCAGTGTTTCCATCCAGTTTCAGTGAGAAGGATCCATGTCTGAAGTGCATTTAATGGACACGCGTTGAGCAGCTGCCTCCCTCGGGCTCGTCTGATTCGCTCCGACTATACGATACGGTCTATTTACGTCCGGACTCGTTCCACTGCTGACTTACACTGAACTTTAATGAAAAAGCACAGTCACAGGAGCACGTGTGCATGTGCATGTGCATGTGCATGTGCATGTGTGCGTGCTCGCGTGTGTGCGTGCGTGCGTGCGTGCGTGCGTGCCTGCGTGCGTGCGTGCGTGCGTGCGTGCGTGCGTGCGTGCGTGCGTGCGTGCGTGCGTGCGTGCGTGCCAATACAATACTCTTGAGAGCCAGTTGTCCCCACAAGTATAGAATGATTTGAGAATTTAGGAGAATGTGAGGTGAAGTGGTCGCATGGAGGGTAATCTGGTCACTGAGTGCCGCGCTACAAGCTTGTAGGTCTGCTATTTTTGAAAAATCTTGAAAATGTGGCGCAAATCTTTGAATATTATATATTCTTTCAGAGGTTTTTAACTCAAATCTTTGCTTCTGGGGAGTTCCTGGAATAATATATTTTCAGATGGGGGTCGGCGGCAAATTGCATATCATTTGTGGGGACCTTCACATGAAATATTGAGCACCACTGATACAGAAACATGAGGTTATTTAGCCCCACTGATACAGAAACATGAGGTTATTTAGCACCACTGATACAGAAACATGAGGTTATTGAGCACCACTGATACAGAAACATGAGGTTATTTAGCACCACTGATACAGAAACATGAGGTTATTGAGCACCACTGATACAGAAACATGAGGTTATTTAGCACCACTGATACAGAAACATGAGGTTATTTAGGCCTAAATGGGTTAACCATTAAAATGTGCTTAATGCATTTGCTGTTGTATTGACAGGACAGGTAAATGGAAAATGGTGCATTAATATTTAATATATCACATTTATCCAAGGCGCTTTACAATGCGCATTACATTGACCCATTCACACACACACACACACACACACACACACACACACACACACACACAATTGGCGTAGGAAACCATGCAAGCTCCTAATCAGGAGGGGTGAGGGATCGAACTGGGAACCTCAGTTCCCAAGCAGCCATATACCTCTGAGCCACTGTGAGCTTGTAGATCTGTGGCTATTTGTACAAGAGAAAGAAAGAGAGAGAGAGAGAGAGAGAGAGAGAGAGAGAGAGAGAGAGAGAGAGAGAGAGATTCCTCTTCCTTGGTGGTCACAGTCAGAGTATAAAGAACTGAAGGACAGAGACTGAACTGGCACTAAAAATAAATAAGTGATATTTGAAAAAAGTGAAATCACGGAATATACCTTTAACGTATTCATTAAAGGTTTTCAAAAATATCAGATCTATAAGTGCAAGCCCACAACAAAGTTATGGTGTTGTGACGCGTCATGTTGTGAGCTCGTACTTGAAGATCAGCTATTTTTGAACATCTCTAAATCTTGGGCACGAAAAATTACATCTAAAAAAAACAACGATGTAGGCGGCAGGTTGATCAGGGCAGATACCGATGTCGTGAAGAATGTCAACTTGACCCTGGAAATGACCCCACTTTGAGGACCAGTATACCGTCTCTCTCTCTACGCTACATTGGAAACCCACCGAAATAAACGTATCGTTGTCTGCGCGGAGGTTTGTGCGCGACTGTTCTCGCCCAAACCAGGCCATGTCTGGTCTATGCGTGTCAACAACTTTATTCCCGCCCGGAGCGTAACGCA
This sequence comes from Protomyctophum parallelum, assembly GCF_964188405.1. Taxonomy (NCBI): domain Eukaryota; kingdom Metazoa; phylum Chordata; class Actinopteri; order Myctophiformes; family Myctophidae; genus Protomyctophum; species Protomyctophum parallelum. Next base: position 39,773,400 of record NC_139708.1, read on the forward strand.
CGCACGCACGCACGCACGCACTCACACACGCACGCACGCACGCACGCACGCACGCACCTCCTTCACCACCTCCACGTCCGTCACTTAGGAGATGAAAAAAACTCCTTACGATGAAGCCAGAGGGACACACCACCACTGACACCAGCATGGTGCGTGGAGGACTCTCATTTCCTTGGCGGTAACCTGACACCCACCCCCCCCCCCCCCCCCCACACACACACACACACACACACACACACACACACACACACACACACACACAGCAACTCAACCAGAGAGATGCAGCCGCCAGATATATGCCAACAACAACAGCGTCTCGGTTAAACGGTGAAACACAAGAGAGTGAGTGCATGGTGCCTGGCGGCGTAGTGCCGGCCAGCACTCAGACCTCATGCTTGTTGTAACATGAGCCTTCATTGAGGCGGCTTTTCTTTTTTTTGTCTATGGATGGATGGATGGATGGATGGATGGATGGATGGAGGGCGGCCATTTTGGATGACTTGGCACAAAGCGGATGACCGGTGGGTGGGTGGGGGAGAACACGGCCAGCAGGCTAGACCAGCGCTGGCTGAATGAATGAATGCCACCCTCTCTGACTCCAGAAAGACAAAAAAACGTCCTTCCTTCAAAAGAATAAATAAATAAATAATGTACTGTACCGACTCATGCACTAATGCACTGCCCGATATCTCTGTAGTAATAGAGCAGTGGTTTTGAACTATAGCCTATATCATCATTTGTGGGTAGGGATGCACCGATCCGGCTTTTTGGCATTCGATACCGATTTCGATACATGGGGGTCCAGTATCTGCCGATACAGAGTACCGATCCGATACCCTATGTCTAATGTATAATGTAATGTATTTAATACATTATTATATATATTATATTAGATATAATAATATAATATATTATTAACACGTGGATTAATAATATTGGTCAACCACGGCGATTTCTGAGGGTTTAACATTCTAAGTACAAATAAAAGCTGTGCAGTATTATGCACTTTCATAGTTTTTATTGATTTAATACGCAGATTACGTCTTTGGCCACTAGGGGGTTTTATTATTATTATGCCTATAATTATTATTTTTGGTTTATAATCCATAGTTACTATGCATAATAATATTATGCCTATAATTATTATAATAATTATTATTTTAGGTTTATAATCCATTGTTACTATGTATAATATTATTATTATTATTATACATAGTAACTATGGATTATAAACCAGCTAGGCCTACACATAAAAGGAAAGTTGTAAAGCACAACCACAATTTAATTTATTTCTGACGATAGTCAACCACATCATTTTGGTTTCTATTCCTTTTATAACTCTAGTTAATGTTCTATTCAGATATTATTCAATGCATCATTGCCAGCATTAGCCCCATATGTTCCCTCTCCCTACGCACATTCTGTAGCTACTGTGGGCCAGCATACTCAAACTACTATTATTATTTTAATATTCGGAATCCCCGCACGCACGCACGCACGCACGCACGCACACACACACACACACACACACACACACACACACACACACACACACACACACACACACACACACACACACACACACACACACACACACACACACACACACACACACACACACACACCAACGATCCCTTTGCTGCAACGTTAGCTTGCTAGCCTAGCAATGTTGTGTAGGTAGGCTACTGTTGATAGCTTTAGCAGCTATCGCTAACATGAGGAACAGCAACAACAAGTAGGATGTAATTGAATGGGGGCTTTGTCAACTGTCCTCTTTGGCTCTCCGTGTTCATCGGATTCTTTATCTTACATAAAGAAATACGAGCGACCTGCTAAAAAAGTTAAGAACACAGCGGGGGGACACCCGGGACAGAAGTGACAGAACGAGACATACTAGTGTAGTGCACAGTGACTGAGCGCAGCCCGAGCCCCTCCTCTCCCTCGAGGATCAGGAGGGAGAGGGCTGAGGGAGCGAGGGGGCTGTTTGACTGTGTGTGCGCACTGGGAAGGAGCATGTCTCAAGTTCCAACGGGAGAACGGAGCGGCATCTGACTGGATCGGATAATGGATCGGCCCATTGCCACCGATTCCCGATCTAGAATTTTAGCCTGGATCGGCGCCGATCTCCGATACGAGTATCGGATCGGCGCATCCCTATTTGTGGGCGGCTGTGTCTCAGGAGGTAGAGCAGGTCATCCAATGATCCGTGGGTCGGCGGTTCGAATCCCGGCTCCTCCTCCTCCTGTCCACATGTGGAAGTGTCCTTGGGCAAGACACTGAACCCCACGTTGCCTCCAATGAGTCGGTCGGTGTGAGCTCGCCACCATTGGTGTCTGAATGTGGGAAGTGAGGACGCTGGCGTCGACTGTTCGCCGCTTCACCTCCCAATGTAAGAATGAATCAACCATTGTGAAGCGCTTTGAGCACTTGGAAATGCGCTGTTAAAAATGCAATTCATTATTATAATGCAATTCATTATCAACTGTTTTCATATCAAGGTCCATTATTTATTCGGCATTTGAGCCACGCACCACCATGCCATTTAACCTCTCTGACCCAAAACTTTGGATATCTTGTTATCGTTAGGATAAGATGTTGTCCACAATTCCATGCTGTATTTATTGATGTTGGACGTGGTACCACATAGGAGACATAACAGCCCACACAGGCAGACGTTGATGAAAATAACAATTCTTCTACATTCTCTAATTGTCTATAGATTTCTTGTAAACTTAAGTGATGCAAGATGTTTCAAAATAATTCAACTCTTAACGGCCGCGGCCGGGTCCCATTTGGTTTAATTTAACGCTCTCAAGAATGAAAGATCCAGATAAGGGTCCATTTAGTTATACCAACTCTCAAAATCATTTAGCTGGGGGACCACCGTTGGTCCCCGCCGGACCCCGGAACGATGAAATGCCCAAAATAGGTATGATGCCTGCAAGGCTGCGCCTGAGAGTGGTTCAGTCATGTCTGTGGGTTTTTTTTTATAAATCTCTTTCATCACAGAGAGACGGTGTTTATTTTTGTATGCAACACGAACACTGTCGGTGACGTCGTCAACCAGTTTGACCACATTGAGGGCGACGGGTCGCAGCCACACGGTGCCATTCTTATTACCTCGCCATAACTATAGGCTAAAGATATGAACCCATTTGGACCCGTTACACACCAATACGTTGATATTACCTTTCCAGCTGGGAACACCTCTGCGTCATTTTAGTTCTCGCCTATACAGTGTACTATCGTTTCTGCCGGGGCATAAACCTCTTTATCTCCATATTCTAACTCGGTGTGTTGTTTGGTAAATTAACGCCCTAAATACTTGATCATACTACAGTGTAGCACAAGTAGCAGAGGCTTGAGCTTGGGTTTTGACTGAGCTGGTAGATCTGCTACTTTTGCCGTTTTTGGATTTGGATTTGGATCCAGAAAACTTGACAGTTTTGGAAATATGAGAGGTTTCCACCCGACAGAGACATTTAGGCCAGACGTCGAAATTAAAAAAGAAAGTCATCTAAATTCGGACAGCTTTCTGAAATACCTATGTTTCTGTATCAGTGGTGTTCAATATTTAAATACCTATGTTTCTGAACTTTCTGTATCAGTGGTGTTCAATATTTCATGTCAAGGACCCCAAAAAATTATATGTAATCGGCCACCGACCGCCGTCTGAATATATGTTGTTCGTAGCGCGGCACACCAAAAGATCTGCTATTTTTCAATAGCTAAAGTATAACATAATGCTTTCAAACACCAAAAGGGGTTCCCGCCCCAAAATGGGTTTTAAAGAAACTCCACTACACCAGTGGTTCCCATACTTTTTCATGTCAAGGTCAAGGACCCCCAAAATGATACGCATTAGCCTGTGCGGACCCCCATTTGAAAATATGTGCCATGTTCCGATTAGTATGGCTCTATAGCAGTCCATGATTTTCATGTCAAGGGCCACGGTCCCCAATTCTATCTCTGGGTCTCCAATGTGCATTGGATTCATACTCCTATTTTAGAGCCGAATAAAAGTCGGTTCGGCTCTGTAGAGCCTACAATGTGACGTCATTTGAGGATGGGGGGGGGGGGGGGGGGGGGGGTACCGTCCTAAACTCGGCTCTTCGGTGCTACTGGAACTTTCCGACCATTTGTACACTCTCTGAGTTACAGACCCATAAGGGTCCATTTGGTTCCTATAACTATAATTTAGCTGGAGACCCCCTTGGAACTCCCTCAAGGACCCCTGGGGGTCCCCCGGACCTCACTTTGGGAACCCCTTGACTGCACTACACCACCATGTTTCTGCGGCCGCGGCTCCCAGTCGGAGCGCAGGCAGCTCGGACGGACACAGGATGACAGTGTGGGAAAAGAATGCTGAGGAAAAAAGACGCCGTGTTCAACAACAACACAGGAAATGCCACTGACTGACTGACGTTCCTTCCAACAACATCTCTCCTCCTAATCTCCAGATAGAGTTTAGGTGGCGGCCTGGCTGGCCTGGCTGGCCTGGCTGGCTGGCTGGCCTGGCTGGCTGGCTGGCTGGCTGGCTGGCCTGGCTGGCTGGCTCACAAACAACTTCCCTGCAGCACTTTCCGAATTGAAGCCGGAACTGTTCAGAGTTAAGAGTGGCCAAAGGAGAAAAGTAAACACAATCCGAAAACAGCTACACACACACACACACACAAAAAAAAAAAAACAGGTTGTTTGTCTTTAGCAACAGACACACCGGTGAGCAGCCAGGGAGGCACAAGAGAAGAACACTTCCTATTTACAGATTAATTTGAGTCTAACTCTGAGGGCTGCATGTAAATATCCATTATTTTCCTCAATTTTTGAGTGGTGCAACCACTCCAAGGAACAGCAATGTCCGTCCTAACCTATGTGACTATGTTTAGAGTACCAGTAGGGGCAAAAGTGGCGCTGTTGTGCCAGAAACAGAGATAGAGAGATAGTGTTGCACTGTTGCCTGCTAATTACAGAGAGAGAGAGAGACACAGAGAGAGAGAGGCAGGGGGAGAGGGGAGGGGAGTTGCACCACTCAGTTCACACGGGTGTGGGTTTTTTCATGTCAGTGACCCCCGAATTGAGATTTGGCCACAGACCCACATCTGAAAATGTTTCGTGTCATGGACCCCCATGCCAACTCCCATGCAGAAGAGAAGATTGTATGTAAAAGAAATCATCAAGATTATTCAAAATCTTTCAAACGCATCCGAGATCTTTCTATTTTTTCCTATATACAGGTTTAATGTTTGTTTTTACTTAGACAAACTACGGTGATAAGAGCGCCCCTCACTTCACACAGGTGTGCTTTTTTTAATAGATGGGGACTACCAAAACAAACTGACTGAAAACGACTAAATTCAGGGAGAGGACAGTGTTTGTTAGTTTGTTTTTTAGATGAAGCATTTATCCCTTATCCCTATCCGTCATCTGATCCCTCACCTTATCCATAATGTATAAATGTGACCCCACACGATGTACAGACTGCCATCGCGCAAGTTGCAACTGTTCAGGACAGCTGAAAAACTTTTTTATTTTTCCTTTTTTATTTTTCTGTCTAAAATGATCTGAAGCTATATTATTATTCATTTAATGTTTGAGCAGGTCTGAAATAAATGTCAGAGCTTGACTATGCATGTAAACATGACATAATTGTATTAATGTTTAAGTGTAATGATGTTATTGACCGGATTATCCGTAGTCCTCCAGCCGTTAGCTTAAAAAGCTAATAGTATAAGCTAACCGCATTACTAAAGCCAATGTATTGCGGTAAATGCGTCATGTCCGCGGTAAATTACTTATACAAGTGAGTCGCGTTATATTTACCTTAAATACCAGCCAGAGTACATTCCAAATAAACAATTATTAGCCACGTTATGTTGCTATATCAGTTTAATTAATAAGAAACATTATTTTTCTTCTTCGTTTGTATAAGGGGAAATCCGCATTTTCTTCTTCTTTGTTTTTGTGAAATGTTGAGTGACGGCCTGAGATTGGCTAATGCCGTAAGACGCAGGCGCCTGTGATTGGCTTTGGCTGTGTTTTACTTCCTTATTGATCCTTATTTCAGCGACAGAAACAGCTGCTTGGGTGTGTGGCGTTTAATGAACATGGAAGCCGAAAAGAACACGATGGACCCTGCTGCTAGACGTGATTTTATCGCTAAAAGAATTTGTACGCTACTTAACATGTTGAGGGCAGAAGGTTTGAGACCAAGCCATCAATTAGAATTGGATAAGGAGCTCGAGGAGTTTTTGGATATGGATGACGGTGATGTTGGAAGTCTGACAGAGGAAGATGATTCGGACGAAGAATCCAGTTTGCCAGGAGATATTGACGATGTTCGTGTATTTGAAAATGATGACACGGACTGTAACATTGTCACAGTGGAGGAAAATATCCACGAGGAGACATTAGCGAACGAGGTCGTCCATCCTATTAGAGAAAATGAACTCGATACAATCCGAAACTTCAAGTGTAGATGCACAAAGCGCCAGGCAAATAAAGAGAACAATTCCGCACAGTCGTGTATGCTAAAGTTAGATCCATTAGATGTCTATGACAGACGTCAGCAGATATCCATGTTGGCGGCAGACATGAGAGACATGCTGATTATGGGACATTATGACACTCACATAAGAACAACAGAGATGACTAGTAGCAACAAAAAAACGCCAACCAAACGGAAGACTCCATGGACAGAATACATCATCAATGACATAAAAATCTGCAGGACAACGTACATGTTTATGCATTGGTAAGCTTGTAGATTTGCTATAGCTAATTTCATGTAGCCTATATGATATTTCATTGTATATAAATTACAATTATATTCTGATTCTACTTACATTACATTATACATTAGACTACATACATTCATCATACATGCATGATGAACATACATTTTAGAATTCACATTTTAAAAGACCAGTCACATTATTGTTTGCATTTTTTTTAATCAATGTTTTCATTCTAGCTTGGCAGAGAAAACACTCATCGCTATCCACAAGCAGTTCAGAGATTATGGATTTGTGCCACGCTCTGTGAAGAAACCTCGACAGAAGCGCTATCTGCAGCCAGATGACATTCAGCGGGTCATATCCTTCATAAGAGGTATTGTAAACAAGTGTAATGCTTTATGGTGCCGTCCACAATAACAGTCTTTGTATTGAGTTGCGCTTGAAATGTACTGTAATCTGTTAATACTTCAATCATTCAGGTTATGCTGCAGAGTATGCTGTGGTTTTGCCAGGGCGCCAAGCAAACCAGAAAAACTTTTCTGGAGAAGTCCTCTCCTCTAGTACCACCAGGGCAGAAGTTTGGCGTAAATACCAGGAGACATCAAAGAAATATGAGCCTGGTAGGTTAAAAAGAAAGCATGTCTTGTATCCACATCGCCATCACCAGCCAGGAGAGATATTTTTCAAAACTCCACGCAAGTGTGGAATTTTTGGTATATGCTGTGAAGGGATACCAGAACAGGTCAATTACCTTGTCGATGAAGGCATGACATGTGGCAAAGGGAGCAATGCAGTCATTAGCTATGTACACCACTTCTTCTGTGATTATGGACTGGGAGAGACGGACGTGGATCTTCACTGTGACAACTGCTGTGGCCAGAATAAAAACAGATTTGTCTTGTGGTATTGTGCCTGGCGCACGATACACAAACTGCATCATCAACTCGGGCTCCACTTTTTGATTGTAGGTCACACAAAATTTGCTCCTGACTGCTACTTCGGTCAGTTCAAGAAGATCTTCCACAAGTCAGACGCCCACAACCTGGCTGACATCGCTGCAATGGTGAACAACAGCTCAAAGCCCAACATTGCACAGCTGGTTGGAACAGAGGATGGCCGTGTGATGGTGCACTGCTATGACTGGCAGAAATTCCTCCAACCATACTTCCGCCCACTGGAGCACATCAAACAGTACCAGCATTTCCGGTGGGTTTATTTTATATTTAAACATGTATTTATTGACACTTTTCAATTATATAAAAACTTGTGTTTTCTAGTGGGAATTTATTGTCTTTTCAACCCTATAACAACCACTACTTACATAATTTTATATTTCATCACATGCAGGTTTGATGCCGACAAGCCTGGCATGGTGTTTGCCAAGAAACAACACAACGATGAAGAAGAGGTGAAGTTCCAACTGCTTCGTGACGTCAACGTCCTGCCACCAAAGCATGGCTTTCCCACTCTACAACCAGCAGGACTGGACAGAGAGAGGCAGGCCTATCTGTACAAACACATCCGAGAGTTTTGTGAGGACTATGCCAAAGACACAACATGTCCTAAACCACCACCCAGCCCACCATCACGCCCAACAAAGTCAAAGACACCAGCAAGATTGTAGATTGTAGAATTTAAATAGGATGTTATACCAGGAATTGTTTGCTGTGTTGTTTGCTGTGTGGATTGTAATGTTTGCTGTGATTTGATTTTTTTTATTAATTATTCCTGGTGTAATTATTGTATATTGTGTGTATGTATATATATATATAAGGTAAATGGCCTTATCGACGTGAGTCACGTTATGTATTTCTACCTTAAATACTAGCCTAAGTACATTACAAAAATGTTTATTTAATAAACATTAAGGCCTCAATCTTCTTCCTTGATTGTTTTGTTGGAACAGTAGGGGTCGCTGTTTTACCGAATATTTGCCGATGGGATTTCTCAGATTTGTTTGAGAAACTTATATTATTATTATGCTATTATGATTAACGTTAAAGCTTCATAAGAGTTAAGCAACCTCCGTTTACGTCATGGGGCCAGTCTGTCTGTTAGTCTGTCAGTCAATGGCAGCTCTTCTACATAGCCTTCTTTGTCCCTACTTGCAAGTACATGAACCACGTGACCGGGCTGTTTTCTGCCACCTCAATATCGCAAACCAACTTTTTTATAAGCTGGCTCTCCGCACAAGTGCATAATACTTGTTTATTAGGAGTGAACATGACAATGATATAAATATAAATATTAACACGACTCCCGTCGATAATTTATTTAGCCTGGACATTTCCGCATTTAGCTGAAAACGGGCTTAGTAGCCTACTATTCGGCTAGCGGCAGGAGCTAACGGCTAACAGTCCAGTAGCCCTGGATGTCCCTTCCAAAGCCCGCAGATATTCTCACTCCCGTGAGAGGATTTTCAAATCCCAGCAAAAAAACTAAACGATTTGTAGCTGTTGCAAAAGACACAAATCTACAGAGCTACAAATAAGATGAACTGGTTTCAACTTCACCTACAAAGATTCAAAGCTACAAATACGCTGTGTATCTTTGTTTTTGTTCCCCTCTATTGAGAACAAAGGGACGTTTAATTAAAACTATGTGGTAACTGTATTATGTATTCATCTTTGTCTACTATTTGAATCTACCCCAATAACATAATGGGTGCTAAAAACATTGTCATTTTCCAGTTACTATAGTTACTTTATAGATTTTGATAATTATTATAAAACATGCATTAACCACTTCAACCTTATATTCATTAGTATGAATAGGGTAGTAGTACTTAACTTAAGTAAATCAATTGGGTAATTTATAGTAGGTTATAGGCCTACTACTTTTTTAATTTGACACTTTTATAAAGGCTAATTTCCTTACTATACCCTGACCCAGAATTAAATATAATAGCTTCACTCTTGTTTTCGACTCAATACTGCCCCACCTGGGGGGGTAGAGTACCGCAGTTTAGCAATGAAGAGGAAACAGCGCCCCCAAATGCCACTGACCACGGAACTGCATCTTTGAAGACCAAATTCTCAGATTGCTGTAGCTCTGCAAGACATTACACTATAAGCCATATCTCAAAAACTAGTGGGTCAAACTGCACAACCAATATGTCAATTTGAAGCTATGATTCCCTGCTTTCATATGACATGATAAAAACAAAAATTAAAAAAATCCAATGGCAGTCTCTCGATCAAGACTGGTCACAAATGATGATGCGTGACTTAGTATGGACTTCGTATCAACTCTTATATCTCATCACTGATGGACAGGTCAATCCAGGCAAACAGAAAGCAACGGGAAAGCACATAGTATACTGTAGATAGATCATCAAACAGTCATAAAGTCCATGACAGACACACAAACACACGGATAAGACAGACAGCCGGCCGGCAACACGCTCATGATGTTGTCATGGTCTGACAATAGAAATGACATGTCCGTGTCAACAGGAGCAGACCAGAGGCGTTATAGGTTAGAGGGACGGCTGAGGTCACAGGATGGCGACAGAGCAGTTCGACAGCCACAACCACAAGGTTCAGAAGTTAGATGCACTGTCTAAGACCCCCTGTCCACCGGTTCACTTCTTTTTGGTTCTTAGGCGCGATTCATACTCCTATTTTAGAGCCGAATAAAAGTCGGTTCGGCGCTGTAGAGCCTACAATGTGACGTCATTTGAGGTTTCGGGGGGGGGGGGGGGGGGGGGGGGGGTTGGTACCGTCTTCGGTGCTACTGAAAATGTCTGACGAGCCGAAATCATTTCGGCACTACAGCGCCGAAACAGCGGTAAAATAGGAGTATGAATCGGCCCTTAGTCCATGAGCCAGAGATCCAAAATTGGTGGGAAAAACTAGACCAATTTATGAAATTGTTTATAGGATCAATACAAGTAAATTAATACATGATAACCCTTCCACAGTAGTAGCTTTTTCATATTTTCGATTATTTTGCATATTTTCCTATGGGGGGGGGGGGGGGTGGAAAGGTATGTGAATAATTTTCTTAAAATGTTGTATGTGCCAAAAATAGGGACAAACAGGCTTTATAAAAGAATACCTTGCAGGCCATAAATAAATAGGCTATAGATGTACTCATCAACTTTCCTCAGCATCAGCAAACTCGCTATAAAGGGAAAAACAAGTAAAATAAAATAAGCCCCTTGGTACTTCCCAACAAGCCACGTGTTATAGAACTAAGAACGTCATGTGGATGGATAGATCATAGATGGATGGATGGATCATGGATGGATGGATGGATGGATGGATGATGATGAAGCAGCTACTGACGTCTGGCCAGCTATAGCTGACATGACAGAACACACCATAATAATGCTAATTATAATAGTACAGTTCAACAATAGCCCAGGCCCATAATCTATCTACTATAGTTTAAAACTATAGCCCAAAACGCAGATAATCAACCGTCATACCGAGATGAAAGTCATTCACATTTCACAACAAAGTTAGAAGGGTCGAGTCATCCATCCCCTTCCCCTCATCATCATCATCATCATCGCGGACTTCCTCAAACCTCCAGGGCCCCAATATGAAAAGGGACCGCCCGGGGGAGGGGGGGGGGGCGTATACCGGCCGTTGCTATCCCTGACGTGAAGCTTTCCTTTCCCCCATATACATACACCTGGTGGCTCGGCTCCTATACTTCTAGACTGGAGCTTTTCTGTTTTTAACAAGGTGAGAGAGACAGAGAGGGGAGGTATCCGGGACGCCCTGGGCTCCACCACACTGACTCCAGCCTCTCCTCATCTTGACCGAAGTCTCCACTGTCCACTCTCTCCTCTCCAGTCCACTGATGCTAATACAGTTAGTTCACAAGCTCCTCCACTCCAGTAAGAAATGACGTGACGTGACATTAATTCAACGCTGACATGGTCATAATGTTATGTCCATAACATGATAATATAAGTGTAGTTTCTTACCTATAGACTGCCCCACCGGGGTGCTGTACGGGTTGCCCAGTAAGAACTCCATCTTGACAACAATAACAACAACACTGTCTCAGCTCTCTCTCTCTCTCTCTCTCTCTCCTCGGAATAATGATGACAGCAAAGCCTCGAAGCAGCACCGTGTCGCCTTAGCGCCAAGACCCGCCCCCAGAGCCCTGCTATTGGTGGGAATGTAGTGGGCCGTGCAATGCGTATGGACAGAGCCCGCTGTCAATCACCGCACTGAAGGGACGTTCAACGGCACAACGTTTACAGCAGTTGTAAACACAACTCTAAAGAGTAGATCGATTGATTGATTGAAATATTTATTAACAGTTTGTAGAATTGACAATACATTTTAAGCACAAACTCAATACAAAGACTGTTAACTGTGAGTGGACGACCCAATTAAGCATTACAATTGTTTACAACAGGGTCCACATTGTTCAATTAATCAAAACATTTAGAGACGTACAAATAGACACTTCTATGTAGTTAAAGAACAGAACAGGAATTCATCATAAAGGCAGCAAAAAGGGAAAAGATACATATACAGTGAGGGGAAAGGGAGGGGGGATTCAGATTTTACAGAGGCCAGTTTCGAATTGCAGCCATCCGTAGGTGCCCTTTGAGAGCGGTTTTGAAGGAGTCAAGGGATTCACATGTCTTAATGACTGTTGGTAGAGCTAGGGTAGTCAGTTGGCTGTTTGTTTGCTTGCTTTTTTGTTCTTTTTTTACAACATTAATTCATTATCTCTGGTGTTGGACTATTAATGATTATTTGGTCATCCCATTTCTATAAGCCTTTATTAACAACATAATAATGCATTATAGATTTGACTTATAAGACTGCATGAATAATTATAAGAAATCATATACTTAACTTAGCCATAATGTTTTATAACAACAATCAACACATTATAAAGCTATTTATATTAAGGTCATAAGTATAACAATTATTGTAATCTGCTTTGAAAGATTTGAAAGGCTATGGTTGCACTAATAATAAATCTACAAAGAAAACTATATGTTTTTCAAATAATTCGAGTAAAAGTATTTGTCTCTGATATGTAATGGAGAGATAAGTATAAAGTATTGGAAAAATGAACATAGCCTATAATCAAGTCTAAATGTGCATTAGTAGGCTATTTGAGTCAAATGTGTTGTTGAGTGTGTTGAATGCAGCTCGTCTGTTGCTACGCAACGATTATACATTCCCTCCATTCCCAACGCCTAGCTGGGTTTAAAGACCTCAGAGAAGGTAAGTTCGGTGGTAGGCTTTACTACAAATAATCTTTTATGCTAAACAGATTCTTAAATTAATGTGCAGCACATAATGCACATTTTAAGACTGTGTAGAGTGAATTAGAAAAGTAGTAGGATCATGTGCTACTTTTCTAATTCACCATACTCCAAAGAGCATTCTGTTGCTCTAAAAACTGTATTTTATTTGGTCTGACTCTCGCCTGGTACTTGCTGGCAAGATAATGTTCTTACATTTCTGGCCTAATGTCTGTTTTTTGCGTTTACATACAACATTGTTCATGGTTGCACCTGACAGGATGAGCGATGAGGTTTTCTTTATTTTTTTCCCTTTCCTCAATTGTAGCACTTTAATTGTTTTCTTTCCATTCTATTTGCTTGACCAATTCCCCGGTCGTTTGTTGACTATTGGGATTAATGAATGTACTCTTTTACTTGTGTTTGATGTTGTGTGGCAGAAAGGATGAGCTGGTCACATGGCACAGTGGAGCCCTCTATCGTGGACGAGAGGGTACTGCAGGAGGCAGTGGAGGAGCAGGGTCCTCAGCAGCAGGCTGGACGCATAGCCAAGGAAGAGGGCGTCCGCTTCAACGACGTCATTCACCTCAGACTGGAATATAAACGTGAGGGCGGGAAACGAATACAAGCCTGTTGGCCGTTATCCATGATTAGAAGGACAATCAGGGCAGCACGTGCAGAGAGTGTTAGAGACTAGGCAGGGGCTGAAATCCCATAAGAGGGCCCTTTTTGGCCCAACATAGCGAAAATAGCAGATCTACAAGCTCACAACGCGTCGCGCTGCGACGCGTTGAGAGCTTGTAGATCAGCTATTTTCGGGGGACACAACCCTGCACTCTTCTTTATCTACTGGAGATGCGGTGTACGGCATGGATTTCAAAACAAATTAGTTCAGGAGACTTCGGAGAAAAAAAAACAATAATATTGTCCTGAATGCTGCTTTTTTGAAATTGTTTTTTTTTTTTAGGTTTTCTAATCTCAATTGCACCCAAAAAACATGAACTTTTAACATTCAGTAGATTTTCTGTGATCTGGGGTTTTCTGGCTCAAACAGGTGCTCTGATTTGCCGGCAGTAAGTGACATCACTTACTGCAAATCCCATATATGTCAATGGGATTTGCCAGCAGATGTCACTGTTTTCACTGTGTTGCCTGTTTTCATTGTAGCTCAAAAGGCCCAAAAAACCCCAAAGAAAACTTCAGACCACAGAAAATCCACTGAATGTTCAAAGTTCAAGTTTTTTGGGTGAAATTGAGGTCATAAAACCTAAAAGAAAAAAGAAAAAGAAAAATAAATGAAAATTAATGTCATAAAACCTTTAACCATGTAGTTCACTAGTAAGAGACCACACCTTCGCTCACGATTAACAGTTTATTGAAACAGAATGCGGAATGAAGTGAGGAACCCAAGGTAGGGGCCTATAGGGCGAGACTCAGTGTGGTCAGTGGTGGCGTAGTCTCTGGAGCTGACGGTCAACTTTGCTCTACTCGGAATGAGCGGTCGGTCGTCTCTGCTCCGTCACTCCCCCCCTGGATTCCTAGAGAATCGAGGATGGCGAATTTGAAGAATAGTGAAAATAGACGATCTACAAGTGCAGTACTCACAACCCATGTTTGGTCTGTCGTGGAGCAGAACAAACAACTTGTTTGAGAGATCGCAGGTGTATTTATACTGTGGTGATTGCACCGGGGATTGGCCAGGTGATAATGAAAGGCAGGTGAGTTTGATAAGGAGGGAGGAGTGGTTGATAATGAGGGAGGAGTGGTTAAGGTCAAGCGGAAGGAGGTCTCTTCTCCCGAAACTGTGTTGTATAAATACAACTTCCCTAGATGCTACATTCGTGGTCTGGAGAGGGCAGTTGTTTTTACAGATGGGTAAAAGGGCATGGCACTGAAGGCAAGCCCCCTTTGATATCTTTGTGTCCCTGAGGGCAATATCAGTCACCAAAACCAGAGGTTCCCTGGTATTACAACTGAACTGGTGGTAGCCTACTTGAGGCCAAACAAAAGACAAAAGTGGAATGAAATATTGAGTTTTAAAGTGAAACACCCAGTTGAGTAGTAGGCTACACTATACTCAAATCAAATGCACTCTGTTAATGTCCGTCCACCAATGTGTGTGCCGACAGAGCACTGTCTGCTA
Source organism: Protomyctophum parallelum (assembly GCF_964188405.1). Lineage (NCBI taxonomy): Eukaryota > Metazoa > Chordata > Actinopteri > Myctophiformes > Myctophidae > Protomyctophum > Protomyctophum parallelum. Next base: position 39,788,503 of record NC_139708.1, read on the forward strand.
TTGAATGATATCTGTGTCCTCACAGACATCCTGAAGATTGAACACCTGCAACAGTTCACATCTCTGACCAAACTGCAGCTGAACAACAACATCATAGAGAAGATAGAGGGACTGGCATGTCTCACCAACCTCACATGGCTCGGTAAAGATCAAATACATGCACCGTACACTGCCCCCCTGGCATCAGCTTTTAGTGTATGTTAACCATCTCTGTCCTACACGGACATTCAATTCCCATTGACAATGAATGTCGGATTTTACGTCATACAAGCTCACTTGTGAACACTTAAAGCAGTTCACATCTCCAAGCTCACAAGCGCTGCATTGCGATGCGTTGTGAGCTTGTAGATCTGCTATATTGTCTGCTACTGTACTGTTGTGCGCGAGTCGCGCGGCACTTGCATGATGAAGAAGCCGGTTAATTTGCAAAAATAAAAAAGGTGATATACGGAGATAAAAAAGGTTAGCGCACAAATATGCGCACCCTGCAGCTTAAGTCTGTCGCCTCCTATACAATAAACCCTAAAAGAGTCTTGTCCCAGCCAGGGCCTTAAAACCCATTTTGTGCGGGAACCCCTTTTGGTGTTTTAAGCATTATGTCATGCTTTAGCTATTGAAAAATAGCAGATCTACAAGCTCATAGCGCGGCACCGAGTGCCGCGCTATGAGCTTGTTTTGAAAAAAAATCTTTGAATATATATTATTTCAGAGCGAACGTTTTTACTCAAATCGTTGCTTCCGGTGGCGTCCCTGGAACAACATATTTTCAGAGGGGCGTCGGTGGCCAATTAAAGATAATTCTGGGCGTCCTTGACGTGAAAAAGGTTGAGAACCACTGACATAGAAACATAGGTTTTTCCCTAAAACTGTCAGGATTTAGAAGGTATTTGTAGAATCGTTCTCAGGTCTAGTCTAAATGGGTTAAAGCATTGCTCTAGTCTGGATGCTTTAGCACAGTGGTTTTCAACCCTGTTCATATCAAGGTCCATTACTTATTCAGCATTCGAGCCACACGGACCACCATTTGATGACATTTAGCCTCTCAGACCCAAAACTAAAGAATATTTTTGTTGTAGTTGGATACGATTTTGTCCACAATTCCATGCTGTATTGATGTTGTTGGTACTATTAAGAGTGATAACAGGCAAACATTCATCGAAATAACAAGTCTTCTTCATTCTTTAATTATGTAGACTTCTTGGAAATTAACTAAACAGATGTTTAACAATCATTAATTCTTGAGAGTGTAAAATGAAACCAAAAGAGTTAAAGATCCAAAAGGGTCCATTCATTTGTTTACCAACTTTCCATCATTTACCTGGGGGGACCCCTGGAACCCCCTTTGAGGTTCAACCACTGGTTGAAAACCACCACTTTGGGAAAGAACAGACCATAAAAACGAGTGGTGTGACTGTGACGTCTCTCCTCTTCAAGATCTGTCGTTCAACAGCATAGAGAAGATGGAAGGTTTGGAGTGTCTGGTGAAGCTTGAAGACCTGAGTCTGTACAGCAACAGGATCAGTGTTCTGGAGAACATGGACTCACTGAGGAGGCTCCAGATCCTGTCCGTAGGAAACAACCTCCTGGACGACTTGGAACACGTGAGTGAGATCATGCCCGAACCCTTAACAATATCCCAAACCCTAACCTAACCTCACAGGATGCCAGGGGTGATTTGTAACCCGCAGAACGGGTAATTTGTAACCCACAGAACGGGTGATTTGTAACCCGCAGAACGGGTGATTTGTAACCCACAGAACGGGTGATTTGTAACCCGCAGAACGGGTGATTTGTAACCCGCAGAACGGGTGATTTGTAACCCACAGAACGGGTGATTTGTAACCCACAGAACGGGTGATTTGTAACCCACAGAACGGGTGATTTGTAACCCACAGAACAGGTGATTTGTAACCCACAGAACGGGTGATTTGTAACCCGCAGAACGGGTGATTTGTAACCCACAGAACAGGTGATTTGTAACCCACAGAACGGGTGATTTGTAACCCACAGAACAGGTGATTTGTAACCCACAGAACAGGTGATTTGTAACCCACAGAACGGGTGATTTGTAACCCACAGAATGGGTGATTTGTAACCCACAGAACGGGTGATTTGTAACCCACAGAACGGGTGATTTGTAACCCACAGAACGGGTGATTTGTAACCCACAGAACGGGTGATTTGTAACCCACAGAATGGGTGATTTGTAACCCACAGAACGGGTGATTTGTAACCCACAGAACGGGTGATTTGTAACCCACAGAATGGGTGATTTGTAACCCACAGAACGGGTTGGACCAACGGGAGGATTGATTTATGGGCAGTCCCCGAATCGGCTCAAACTCGAAAACAGATTCTCAACTTTTTTAAGGATCCCCCATTTAGATTTTTTTCAATTGTGTTGTGACACGCTGTGAGCTTGTAGATCTGATATTTTTGTTACTATCAAGCGGATTCCCTTTCCTCTTTTATTATTATTATTATTATTTTTACAGTATCACAATGCACGTTACATGCTCTGAAGATAGTGCCACGGGTTTCACACCATAAAGACGCATATATATATATAATATATATATATATATATATATATATATATATATCATGACAATGTTTCCTCTCCCCATGAAGGTGGTCTACCTCAGAAGATTCAAGGACCTGCACTGTGTCAACCTAGCCGGAAACCCCATCTGTAAAGATGAAGACTACAAATCCTCCATCGCTGCATACCTGCCAAACCTGGCCTACTTGGACTACAGGCTCCTGGACGAGCACGCCGTAAGCCAGTGGTTCCCAAACGTTTTCACGACAAGGACCCCCAAATTGACACTAATTAGTCTGCGGACCCCCCATTTAACCCATTCTGACCTGAGATCAGATTCTAAAAAATGTCTTCTATGTCAGTCGCTCTTCGATTTTTCAAAAATAGCAGACCTACAAGCTCGTAGCGCGCTACTCGGTGGCGCGCTATGAGCTTGTAGATCTGCTATTTTTCAATAGCTAAAGCATAACATAATGCTAACACCAAAACGGGTTCCCGTTCAGAATGGGTTAAAAGGATATGCTCAGGGACCCCCATAAGAGAAGATTGTTACGGCTCTAGCAGTGACTCTCAACCCGTTTAATTTCAAGGACCCCCAGTTTGACATGCATTGATTAGGCTACGCACCCCCATTTAATGGCATTTCTATCTCTCTGCATGGGACCCACAATTTATATTGTAAAATCAATGTTATAATTTAACTCATTTGTACATTTGTACACTCTCATCCATTTGGTATCTTTTAGCTGGGGGGACGACCCCCTGGAACTCTCTCAGGTCCCCCTGGGGGTCCCCGGACCCCACTTTGGAAACCACTGTTGTAAGCAACTGTAGTATTGTGCGTGAACGCATACAGGAAGAGTGGGCACCTAAATGCACCCTTCCACGTCTTGTTTATGCCCAAACAGTGGTACAATCACGGAGATGGATATACAGTATATATTGTTGCGAATGCACTGACTAGCAGAACATGTCTGTCTGTGTGTGTGACACTGTAACACCACCCGCCCGCCACCAGCACACAAAAACTTAAAAAAATAAACACACACACACACAATACCTTAACTTAAAAAAAACGTAACTTAAAAAAAAACGTAACTTAAAAAAAACGTTAAAAGAAAAAATGTAAAAAAAAAACGTTAAAAAACCCACTAAATTCACGAGCTGTGTTCGCTTCCCGCGTTCGCACGTCTTACTTGTTTTATATACATACATCGAATACCGGACTACTCGCCTCGGTGCTTGCCCGTTTTTCCTCCCGGAATTGTCACCAGTGAGGGGGATAACTTCGTAATATGCTATTGGCTGTTTGTATTCTTTTTGGAAAAATATAAAAAGATACTCCTGTAGAAAGTCTATATTATTTTACTTATATTGACCCTATAAACAATTTAGTATTATTTAGTATATGTAAGGTTTTGCCCCCTCAAATGGTACCTCGTCAGATAATCCCCACATATCCTACAACAACTTCTGTGAACAGACTTCAATGTAGTAGCTTTTCATAAATTATATTTGTACTTAGGCTGTTCTGCTGTCATGAAAGTTTATAGTTGGAGAAATTAAAAGTCCAGCCGTCTGCTGTCCAGCCTCTCCCACCCCTCACTGGGGAAAGTTCTGGGAGGAAAACAGAAACGGGGCGAGTCATCTTGTTACCCATACATCCTATAGTGTGCATGATGTGTGTGTGTGTGTGTGTGTGTGTGTGTGTGTCCCATGCAGAAAGAGCAGGCGCTGGCCAAGCATCAGGATGCTGTTGAGAAGACCGAACACGATGAGCTGCAGGTCAGAAAGGCTGTTGAGGACAGACTGAGCCAGGAGGAGGCGCTCCAGCTGCACAGGGTATATACCGGAAACAAGCACACAGAAAATAATAAGGCTCTGGGCACACTTGAACTTCCATGCGCGGCCAAAGGAAGCTGTCTTTTGCGTAATTTCCGGCTGCGGGGCAAGCTTTTCCGGAAACCTGGCAACCTGCCGCGTGGGTGGAGCTTCATTTCCATCCACCAGCTTGTCTAAAAAAACCCGGAAATGACGCGAAAGACTGCTTCTTCTGTCCACACATGGAATCGTAGATGTGCCCAGACCCTTACATGAACTAAGGATTTCACAGTGTACACGCCCAGGGTTGCATCTATCCACACTTTTCCTGGGCTGTGTGTGCTCCAGTTCCTGTTGATTTGATCCAATGAAAGCCAATGAAACTGGTCAGATGACCAATGATATCCAATGAAATCAACAGGAACTGGAGCACACACAGCCCAGGAAAAGTGTGGATAGGCGGCCTGCAGCTGAACACCCAGTCTGTGTGCCGAGGTTTCTCTGAGCAAAACACTAGGCGTGTAAAAAGAAAAAAAGGATTAGAATTCCATAAATTCCATTGAATAGAGAATCGTTTTGAATTGAGAATCGAGTTGAATCGAATCGTGACCCCAAGAATCGGAAATCGAATCGTGGGACACCCAATGGATTCACAGCCCTACAAAACACACAGTGAAGAAGTAATAGTTCCAGCAGCAAATCCATCTACTTTTCTATACTTGTGTTAAAAAAGCAACTATATACTCCAGTACAAGTACAAATTTGACTGTGCAACCTTTCCCTTGTAGTTGAATAATAATTGACCAGGAGTATATATGCATTGACTCAAGTACTGCCGTTGGGTTTAATCCGCCACTGACTTTGAGTGTTCAATTTCTTTCTATTGTTTGTTTGCGTCAGGAAGCCTTCGTGGAGTTCCTAAACGGCTCCCATCTGTACGACGGCATGTTCACAGACGACCCACAAGCACAGAAACTCAGCTACCTGTCTGGAATAGACCGTCTGCTTCAAACATATCCTTTGTTTCATTCTGTCTGGAATAGACCGTCTGCTTCAAACATATCCTTTGTTTTATTGTCTGGAATAGACCGTCTGCTTCAAACATATCCTTTGTTTCATTCTGTCTGGAATAGACCGTCTGCTTCAAACATATCCTTTGTTTCATTGTCTGGAATAGACCGTCTGTTTCAAACATATCCTTTGTTTTATTGTCTGGAATAGACCGTCTGCTTCTTTGTTTTCTTAACTCTATACATGTATACGTTTGTGGTTTGTCTTTCGAAAGATGCTTTTAAACTCTGAAGCCTTTATATAAACATAATAAAGCCTGTAAAATGCATTGGTCGGGATCCCCCAGAACTCACAAGAAACGAGGACAAAAAGATAAATTAGGTCGGCTAACCAAATCACATAAATTCAGTTGTTCATGAGATGAAGTATGATGACGTATAATGATAAGAGCGCCCCCCTTTAATGCACAAAATAGAGATGCCAGGTTTGAACGTGTGGTTAATTAGATCGTTAGATTATGAAGCACTGTACTATTGTTGTGGCGGTTGTTGATAATGCATTTATTTCTCCAAATACAGTATATACTATTTACAAGTCAGAAGTATGGTTAACAAAACATACTCTCTTTCCCCATGCCTTCGGCCTGCAGGTAGGGACAATTATTTCCTTAACGGTGCCGTTATACATTCAAGCACCAGCTGGGGGAGCTGTGTGTCCAGGTGTTTGAGACGGGCCTGGCTCAGCGGCAGCAGAGAGAGGCCGAGGTGCAGCTCTTCTTCGCCGGTTTGAAAGAGGCGGTGGCAGAGAACCAGCAGATGGCTGCTCAGCTGGTCGCACAGTTTGAGAAGCGCCGGAGAAAGGTGAGCTGAAGTAGACTCGTATCATGTTCCTATACCGAGAAGAACGGACGGACAGCTAATGGAAACTACTCTTTCCTGGGAAGTATTATGTTGTATTAACAGTGCGACCAGGTGGATACAGGTTTTGGCCCTCGTTGCTCACCGAAGCCCATTATAAATAAAGGAAAGAAAATGAAATTCTATTGTGCATGTCATGTGCATGTCGTCACATGCACACCAGATTAGAGGAATTTTCTAAATATGGATGAAAAAAAGGCGTCCAAAGGTACCATTGGCACTCTCGGCCACCAGGGGGAGGCGTCCAAAGGCGCCAGGAGGCACTGAATGAGTTTTAATGCGAGAGAACAATTGCTTCTATTACAGCAGCAGTATTCAAAGTGGGGTCCAGACGCCCAGCTGTGACCACCAGGGGTCCCTCTTGAGCCCCATTGCCCCCGCGGGCAGTTCCACCTCTGAGCAGCGCTCAGCGGGTCAATGGAGACCCAATTGGTCTCCGATTCCAACTCCGATGTTGCGGACTTCCCCCCTGAACCTGCACTAACCTAACCTGACGCTGCCAGATCCAAGAAGCTTGCTACACAAATTTGTTTCACAGCTTATTGGGATCTGGGATCGCGGAAGCAAATTCGATGACGGGGCTGTTCCTTTTTTTCAAGATACTTGGTAGATGATTGGATGGGACTGTCTGTCTATCACCGTGTGGGCGTGCAAACACAACCAATCATATTGATGTGTCTATATAGCTTCACATCCGGTTTCGCACATATCCCGCCCTTAGCTCACGCTGATTGGTTCGAACCGGGAGCGGTTCGGTGTTAGCTGAACTCCCTGAGAGGTCCCAGATGGTTGTGGTGTTGGGGAACATGGTTACCCAATACCGCCCCCATCTGGCAAAGTCAGGTTAGCACTAACCCATTCTGACCTGAGATCAGATTCTAAAAATGTCTGTTTGAAAATGACAGTGTTCTGAAAAAGCTATGTTTCCGTGTCAGTCGTGCTTTGATTTTTCAAAAATAACAGACCTACAAGCTCGTAGCGCGCCACTCGGTGGCGCGCTATGAGCTTGTAGATCTGCTATTTTTCAATAGCTAAAGCATAGCGTAATGCTAACACCAAAAGGGGTTCCCACCTAAAATGGGCTAATGTATACACACACGTGGTGTCATGACAAAACAAACTAGTCTCTCGCGAGATTTGAGAGGAGTCACGAAGCCTCTTTGCTTCTCCCCCGGGTCGGTGGAGAAGCAAACCATGCCTGCTATATTCAGGAGACCATTTTGTATAGGCTTTGTGTACCGATTCTTAGTGGCTCCAATTAAGCTGGCCCATCTTCACACATAGACCATCTAGTGGCTCCAATGAAGCTGGCCCATCTTCACACATAGACCATCTCTGGTTCTTCACACATAGACCATCTCTGGTTCTTCACACATAGACCATCTAGTGGCTCCAATGAAGCTCGCCCATCTTCACACATAGACCATCTCTGGTTCTTCACACATAGCCCATCTTCACACATAGACCATCTTTGGTTCTTCACACATAGACCATCTAGTGGCTCCAATGAAGCTCGCCCATCTTCACACATAGACCATCTCTGGTTCTTCACACATAGACAATCTAGTGGCTCCAATGAAGCTGGCCCATCTTCACACATAGACCATCTAGTGGCTCCAATGAAGCACTCCCATCTTCACACAGACCATCTAGTGGCTCCAATGAAGCACTCCCATCTTCACACAGACCATCTAGTGGCTCCAATGAAGCACTCGAATCTTCACACAGACCATCTAGTGGCTCCAGTGAAGCTGGCCCATCTTCACACATAGACCATCTTCACACATAGACCATCTCTGGTTCTTCACACATAGACCATCTCTGGTTCTTCACACATAGACCATCTAGTGGCTCCAATGAAGCTGGCCCATCTTTACACATAGACCATCTTAGTGGCTCCAATGAAGCACACCCATCTTCACACATAGACCATCTTAGTGGCTCCAATGAAGCACGCCCATCTTCACACATAGACCATCTTTGGTTTCCAGTGGATGCAGGAGCTGCAGGAAGTGACCGACGCTCACGTCCAGGAAGTCACCGTCATGCAGTGTCACGATGACATCACACAGTTCCGCCACGCCGTCATGACCCTGGAGCTGCACCTGGTGGACCAGCTGGAGGTGTGTTGTATGTGTGTGTGTGTGTGTGTGTGTTTTGTGTGTGTTTGTGTGTGTGTGTGTGTGTTGACGAGGAATTTCCATCAGCTAGACTCATTTGAAGATCATTCGAATACATTTAAATTAGTCTATACAGACCGAGCTTTGAAGCTCGGAACCATGCTGTGAGAACGACAGAACTCAACACTTGACTCTGTCGTCCTGGGACCTATCCTCACCTGTCCCCCCCCACCCCACAACCCCCCCCCCCCCCCCGTCTCTTCCTTTGTCCATACTTGGAGATCAACAGAGCCCTTCTCATCCTGTCCCTCCCCCCCCCCCCCTTCCCCTCTCACCTCCCACCCCCCTTCTTCCTGTATCTGCAAGCAAATGGTCAATTCATCGATTCTGTGTTCTGCCTCTGGGTCCACCTTGTGGGTGGGACTAAACTGCTATATAAACTGTAACTCTGTGCTTGTATGAAAATGCTTGCCTGGGAGACCTGCCTGCGTGCTGCAGCATCCGTGTACTGCTGTGCACGTTAAATAAAGATCAACAAAGGGAACTTGCTTTCCTCCTGATTCCTCTTGACAGACCTTCAAGCCTGGTGATTCCTCACGCGTTTAGAGTGTGTAAAACTGCCATTTCATTTGGTGTCAAGAAGTGGGATCCTGTGTCGTCTGAGCTCCGGAAGATCAAGCCGACTGATTTATCCATCACATCAACGAACGCCATCCACAGGAGAGTCAAGGCTGCATCTACGGAGTTCAGCGCCAGGATTTTAAAAAACCCTGTGGCTACACTAAAAAACGGTGAGAATCTTCCAAATTTCAGACAATTGAAGAGCTAATTATAAATTCTAAGACCATATTTTGCCAACCTATCTATTGTAATAGTCAAGTATGCTTGATTCAAAATACAGCAGCAAGCCTAGCCTAAGTAAAGAAAAGAATTAAGCCAAGTTTGCAAACGCAAAGACACTTTGTTAACCTTGTTGGAAACAACATAAAGAAAACATAAAGATACCGCGTTTTGCATTAAGTCAAGTTTGTAAACACAAAGACACCTTGTTCAGATAAGAACATAAAGATATCGTGTTGCATTAAGTCAAGCTGTAGCACAAAGACTACCGTGTTACATAGACTAGATTGCTGTGTATGTATTGTAAAGCATTTATATTCCAGTATGGGTAATAAGAAGAGTGCGCCGGCCACAGAGGATAAAGAAAGATGGTCTTCGGTTATGCGCGATATGGTTGCAAAATATGGTCCAGAAGCATTAGACTGCCTTGATGAGTGGAAACTCATGGGCTTTCCAGAACAAGGCTCTTTAAGTAAAAAGAAATTGCTTGAATTAGATGAATTGCTGAGAGAAGCTGAGAAGAAAATGAGAAAGAAAAAGTCAGTTAAAACGCACAAACTTGACAAATGTGACCTCCACAAAAGAGTACTTTTAATGTGGATGGAGGAAGCAGAATATAGACAGAGAAAAAGTGACATGAAAACACTGCCACAAATAGATTCTTTGAGGGAAGAGAGCAGACCTCTGGCTCCTCAGAATTCTCCCTTGTCTACTTCACAGCAGGCACTATCCGAAATCGGCCTGGGCTACCCCCCCATGCAAGCCAGCCAATCTACCATCCAGCTACAGCAGACAGCTGAAACTCTTGCTACGGGCCTGCAACCCTCTACTCCAGCAGCGGTCCTGATATCCGCTGCGCTCAGCCTATTGAAAACTGTTGCTGCAGACCTACAGCCCTCTACTCCAACGGCAATATTGGTGTCCACTGCGATCAGCCTTCTGGAGACTGTTTCTACGGGCCTACAGCCCTCGACTCCAACGCCAATCCTGGTGTCCGCTGTGCTCAGCCTTCTGGAGACTGTTGCTGCAGGCCTGCAGCCGTCTACTCCAGCGGTAATCCTGATATCCGCTGCACTGGGCCTATTGAAAGAGGCTCGACACAAGGAAGGCTCCGCTCGGTCCAATGACACTGCTAAGAGCCGACGTCCATCCTGCACTGGCATCCCTGGCCCAGAGCTGGCCAACAGTGACGATGCGGACACGACACGGAAACCACAGACCTTGCTTCCATCTGTGCATCCGTCCACCCCTGGCAGCCATGGGGGGACAGGGCCCCATCGCAGCAGTGTCATCATCACCCAGGGCAGCACACCGCCACATGAGCAGGGAAGAAGAGGGCCTGGGACAGCGAGACGCGCACAGGGTGCATCAGAGTATTGTCGCCTGCCGGGCGGGGTGCCCACCTCAAGTGAACTTTGTTCTAACCCATGGATGGACCAGGAGGACGGGGACAACATACTGCTGGCTGACATACAGTGCCCCATGGTAGAAGTAGCCAATCCGCACGGCGATGTAATGATGGTGCAACGCCTATGGTCTCCAGATGACATAGGCCAATACGCAGCTACACTGAAAACGCCTACTGAAGTGGGAGGACGCCGCTGGACTAAAGAACTGCAGGCCTTTTGTCGTACATACAGACCTACAATGAAAGAAGTACTTGACATCTGTGCCAAGAATATGGAACCTTCAAAAATGCAAGCAGTCCTAGATGTCGCCCAAACGTATCAAGATGAGAGGCCTGTCCTTGTACAATTTGAGGACAATCGCAGATACATGACTGCTGTGGATGCAGTGTGTGAGAAGATTATTACACTCTTCCCAACGATATTAAATCTGACTGAAGTGCAGAACTGTAAACAGGGCAAAGATGAAACGATCAGTCAGTTCCGCCACCGCCTGGAGGAATCCATACTCATCCACGGAGGAGGAAAAGACCAGAACGACCCGTTTGCCAAAGCCTTCCTGGTCAGCCAGCTAATAAACAACATGCATGAAAAACTCTCTAAGCGAGTGAAACAATCTCTCATTGGCTACAGAACAGCT
>NC_139708.1:39804799-40185381 GCF_964188405.1 Protomyctophum parallelum
GCGGTGAGTGATATCTATAACGAGCACTTCCAAACTGCAACACTTGGAAAAAGAATCACCTGTGCAAGGACAGAAAGTAACTCATGACATGTCTACAAGGTGGATTTTTATGAAACAAACACTTTGAGGATATAGAAAGAGAATAATTCAAGCTGTCCGTACAGCTGCAATGTTGGTGAGTTTGACGTTGTGTAATATAATCAGATTAGGACTTTTCTGTTTGGATGAATGGGCTGCCATTGGGAAGTTGCACCTTGTTAGCACCTTGACATTAACTTATATGGTAGAATGGTCTGCATAATATGGTCCATGAACAATCACAATCATGTTTTCCACCAAAATACCTCCATATCACGGGGCGGTAACATTGTATACGTTGTGACGATGATATACATTTTCTTTTTTACACTTTTCTCAAATGTTTTCCAAAAGAGCTATCATGCATCACGTCCATCACCACGTGTCGCAAGCTTGTGGATTGGTTATTTGTTGACAACTGTTGATAAACAAAAACCCAGACAAAGACAACACTTTTAAGATAATGTCCAAAAATCCCAGACGATATCTGTCTCATATCAATATGATATTGATCTATTGCCCAGCGGCCCTGGTCTCATATCCCCGAGGTGAGTGACACCCACAGTCACAACATCCGGAGGGAGTGCCTACACGATATGGTGGCCACCGAATTTAGCACAAACATGGAAACATATTCATTCTACTACTTACTCTGCCACCAGGAATATGTCCTGTCATCATCAAAGGATGTGAACAAACAGTGAACGACTGGCTTCTGTCAAAACTTGCCTTGAGAAAGAAGGCATCAGTGTTGTTTTCGTCGACTAAAACTAAGACGAGAAATGCTCGTCGACTACCTTTTTCCACTGACAAAAACGAATGGAAACTAAATGAAAACCAAGCTACGATGACTAAAACTAAGACTAAATATACTGACAATTTCGTCGACAAATAAAAACTAGACTAAAATGTTAGGAAGGGACTAGTGGACAAGAGATCCAGTATAAGTCATTTTACACTTGGTTGCATACTGAAAATAGCCGATCTACAAGCTTGTAGATTGTAGATTGGCTATTTTCAGCAAGTGTAAAAACACTCATTACGACAGCATCAAGGCCCGCCAAAACACATTTTAGTCGACTAAATCAACTGTAGATTTAGTCGACTAAAATCTTATGACATTTAGTCGACTAAAACTAGACTAACACTAAGCCATTCCAGGTGACTAAAATATGATAAAACTAGACTAACGCTAAGACATTCCAGGTGACTAAAATATGATAAAAACTAAATTAAGTTTCAGTCCAAAGACTAAATGACTATACTAAAATAGAAATTTGCTGCCAAAAACAACCCTGGAAGTGGAGTTGGATACTAAATCCAATTGAAATGAGAGATCATACACTGCCACCTTTTCCCGCTTTCCTCCTCTGTAAATATAGCTATTTTGTGTTTGTTGATGACCAGTGGTGGAAAAAGTACTCAATTGTTTTACTTAAGTAAAAGTACCAATACTGCAATTTATAAGTACTTGTCGTTACAAGTAAAAGTACGGAATTTAAAATGTACTTGAGTAAAAGTACAAAAGTATCGGCATCAGGATGTACTTAAAATACTAAAAGTAAAAGTACTCATGTTGCAGAAAGTCCCATTTCACAAGTTCAAAATGTGTACACAATCTATTGCAAAGAGCATTTACCCAGGGCTTTTGTGTTATCCTTTTAGCCTAAATGGTTCACATTTTTTGACTAAAACAAAATGAATAAACAAACATCTCATGGATGCACCTGGGACGTATCCTCAGTGATGTATCCTGAGGTCATCACCTGGGACGTATCCTCAGTGATGTATCCTGAGGTCATCACCTGGGACGTATCCTCAGTGATGTATCCTGAGGTCATCACCTGGGACGTTTCCTCAGTGATGTATCCTGAGGTCATCACCTGGGACGTATCCTCAGTGATGTATCCTGAGGTCATCACCTGGGACGTATCCTCAGTGATGTATCCTGAGGTCATCACCTGGGACGTTTCCTCAGTGATGTATCCTGAGGTCATCACCTGGGACGTATCCTCAGTGATGTATCCTGAGGTCATCACCTGGGACGTATCATCAGTGATGTATCCTGAGGTCATCACCTGGGACGTATCCTCAGTGATGTATCCTGAGGTCATCACCTGGGACGTATCCTCAGTGATGTATCCTGAGGTCATCACCTGGGACGTATCATCAGTGATGTATCCTGAGGTCATCACCTGGGACGTATGGTCAGTGATGTATCCTGAGGTCATCACCTGGGACGTATCCTCAGTGATGTATCCTGAGGTCATCACCTGGGACGTATCCTCAGTGATGTATCCTGAGGTCATCACCTGGGACGTATCCTCAGTGATGTATCCTGAGGTCATCACCTGGGACGTATCATCAGTGATGTATCCTGAGGTCATCACCTGGGACGTATCATCAGTGATGTATCCTGAGGTCATCACCTGGGACGTATGCTCAGTGATGTATCCCAAGGTCATCACCTGGGACGTATCCTCAGTGATGTATCCCAAGGTCATCACCTGGGACGTATCCTCAGTGATGTATCCCAAGGTCATCACCTGGGACGTATGCTCAGTGACGTATCCCAAGGTCATCGGGGGTTTCGGCTCTCGCAAACATCATACCCCTCACTCAGGGAATACCAAACGACTCGCCCCTTTACCAACTCGCCCCCGCGGAATGTTTTAATGTAGTTAACAGTTAATTTAGTATTTCCCTCCCTCTCTGAAATCTGAAATGATTTGATTGTATAGTAGTCGATCTCTATACTCTGTAAACTTAAGAAAGAATAACATGACACAGAGACGGTGACTGCTTAATTAAGTTAATTTTGGACCTCCTAGCAGTTAATTTCGTTTTATTAAACACATTCCATGTAGCCCATGTTTTGTAATGGCATCATCATGCTATTGTGCCTGTGGAGATACAGAGTGAACTGTCCCATTGCACCAGACACTTAATTCATTATTATTATACTAATAAAGTATTCGATGGATCGAATGTCTCTATGCTTTAGAGAATATAGATGTATCACCGGTTTCCTTCTCGTCTCTTTATTCCCAGATCCAGGAGGAGGAAGTGAAGAGGAACAGACTGCGGATCTCAGAGATCAACGGCTACGTTAAATATGTGAAGGATCAGCTCCACAGCGTGGCCAGGGACCGTCTGGAGGCCGAGTACCTTGGATATTAACCCATTCTGACCCGAGATCAGATTCTAACGCACAGAAGAATGGTGGTTCTTTAACGCATGTTGACCTGAGATCAGATTCTAAAAATGTCTTCTAAATCCTGACAGTTAAAAATAGCAGACCTACAAGCTCGTAGCGCGCCACTCGGTGGCGTGCTACGAGCTTGTAGATCTGCTATTTTTCAATAGCTAAAGCGTATCATAAAGTTAACACCAAAATGGGTTCCCGCCCAAAATCCCATCTGAGCCTCAGAATACCTTGGATCCCATGGAGGCCGATTCTATTAAAAGATGTCTTCTAAATCATGACAGTTTTCTGAAAAACCCCATGTTTCTATGTCAGTCACATTTTCATGTAATTTTGTCATTTTGATGAATTGAACATGGTGGACCCTCTTGTAAACAAGTGTAATGCTTAATTGGGTCGTCCACTCACAGTTAACAGTCTTTGTATTGAGTTTGTGCTTGAAATGTACTGTAATTCTGCAAACTGTTAATATTTCAATCAATCAATCAAAGGACTGCCAAGATTATATATGTATTTGGCCCATCTGAAAATGTTGTTCCAGGGAGGCACACCCCAGAAGTAAAGATTTGAGTTAAAAACGTTGGCTCTGAAAGAATATATATTCAAAGATTTGCACTACATTTTCACGATTTAAAAAAAATAGCAGACCTACAAGCTCGTAGCGCAGCACTCTGTGCTGCGCTCTGAGCTTGTAGTTCTGCTATTTTTCAATAGCTAAAGCATAACATAACGCACCCCCCCCCCCCCGGTGGTCACCAGACTATACCTGGTCACTATAAATAGAAAACTATAACTAAAATAAAACATTGCATGGATGCACCTGGAACGTATCCTCAGTGATGTATCCTGAGGTCATCACCTGGGACGTATCCTCAGTGATGTATCCTGAGGTCAACACAGGGTTTTCGGGTCTTCCAACACCATACCCCTCACTCATGGAATATGCGTATGAATATATATTCTATTCTGCTACCTTGAAGCAATGTTTGCTGCGCTACATGCTTCCATAGGAGACATGCTGCCGACATCTATGAAATGTTGGAATGCACACGACTCATGATTGACAGCTGTGGCAACTGAGAACATTAATCCATGCTATACTGTAACATATAACACACACATGGATCGCACGAGTCTTTCTTACTTATCTTAACTTGAATCTGTATTGGTATGAATTAAGGCATGGTTCTTTTTCTATAGTGAAATTTAGCAAAATGTTAAATGTATGAAAAATTTGGAATGTTATACTTGAGACCCATAAAAATGGGTTGGCTGCTATATGATCCCATCTAAGATAATGAGTACTGCCAGTGTCTACTACATCTTGTAAAAACAGTACCGTACATATGATTGTACTAGTAAGTTCCCCATGGCATAGAGCGTCGCAGTCGCGCCCCCAATCATGACGATGCCAGGCCCAGGAAATAATTCCCAAATGCATTTTTCCCCATAGACATTTCAAAAAGTATTTATTTAAACTAAGACATTTAAAGCGTCGTACAAAGCCAACTCGAGTCGTGACAAATCATGACAACAAACACAATATTTTGGGCCAAACAAATAATTACAAAGAAAGAAAAAAAAGTTGTAACGTGCCGTTTTATTCTTCTAATCGTTTGTTTGGCCTGACAAATTGTGTTTGTCATGATTTGTCACAACTCGAGTTGGCTTTGTATACGACGCTTAAAAAGGTCTTTAAATAAATACTTTTTGAAATGTCTATGAGGAAAACGAACGGGGAATCATTTCCTGGGCCCTGGTAGGGGGCGGGACTGCGACGCTCTATCTATACTAGGGATGGGCAACTTTGACGATGGAGAGGGCCACTATATTTCCACACTCACTTCCTATGGCCATATATTACTGTCGTCGGAAAAATAGCCAATCTACAAGCTCAAAACGCGTCACGCTGCGATGCATTTTGAGCTTGTGGATCGGCCATTTGCTACTTTTGAATTGGAATGCTGAAAATTAACATTTTTATGTAATTTCAAATGGCTTTAATTATACTTTATGAGCAACTAATTTAGACTGGAGTAATTAAAGCGGGTCATGTTTGAATGTTGTGAAACTAATACTATATCAGTATTCTGACATTAACCTGAGGGCCACATTAAGTTAAGGGCCACATTAAGCGGGCCGCCAGTTGCCCACACCTGCTCTATAGGGCCCATGTGGCAAAATATCGATCAAATAAAAGCATCCCTTCACAGCATGGACATCAACTCTGAAACAATCTTTAATCGTAACAATTGTGCATTTTTCCCACCTTTGCAGATTGTATCATACAGCATCTGTGTTAACTTGGACTGACATTTATAAAAAAAAGTTATATTCAATCGAGATCCATGTATTTATTACAATGCTTTCCTATAATCCACCCTTAGTTTTACCTCTTACATTGCACACTTTTTTTATACCCAGGTGTTTAGAAAAACCACAAAAACATCCATAGAACAATGGCATCATCATCCGTGCCTTTTGGAGGAGAAAGTCCAACAATGTCTTTCACATCCCGTCTAATTATCCCTTCACTAAATCTCACCCCAAAAAGCAATTGTCCAATCCAAATAGTTTAGCAACAGTTGCTATGCAGGTCAAGCTTTCGTCGCTGCCAACGTGCCTATTGGACAAGGAATCCAAGGATGGGTTGGGGAGGGACTTAGTGAAGGGATAACTCCGTCTTACGACATGCACCAGAAACTGATTTACAAGCTCATGAGTCTAGGGGGGGGGGGGGGGGGGGGGGGGGGGGTGTCACAATAATTACATAATCGTCTAAATCGCAAATTATCTGAGGTAATCGCAACTATGGTCATAATCATGTCAATGTTGAAACGTTTTCACACATAATAAAGAAGCAGAAACAACTCGCCTGCGTTGTAAGCTTGTAGATCAGCTATTACCGCTATTATTATTTGAAAGTATGACATTTATAATAAATGCCGGTAATTACTCTGTATATTTCGGTTATTTGTCATATCTGCCCTGTGCACTTTTATTTTATTACGAAGCCTAAAAAGGCAAAACAGATTATTGTAATTTCTATGCATAATGTTCCAATTTCCAAACAAAACACAATGACTGTTAATCTCAATAATTTGTGACAAATCGCCAACTTTTTCTTTTCCGGCACGCCGTCATTAGGACGAAGAAGTGTAAATCAGGCCAGGCACGCTTGACCACTGAGGTAGGCTGAACCACACGCACCGCACCCAATAGACCTCCAGGGGGTGCTGTTGCTGTGTTCAGTGTGTTGTCCCTCGTTCTTTGCACTATTCCCCTTTACAAGAATAATAATAAAAAACTAAAACGATACAAATAAAACATGCTTCCACACATTTACACAATCCTCAAGACCAAACAAACTCTTAACCAAAAACAAAAAAAATCTGTCACTCAGAAGAGATAAAAAGTGCTTTACAATATTTACATTTTTAAGGCAGCAGGTTTTTTCCATAAAGCGTCAAATGGTGGTTATTAATTTTTGGTGCGTTTTTTTTTTCTTTTTTTGTTTTCTCTCAGCGGGTGGGGCGGCGGAGGCATTAGGTAAAATGTTTGGTAAAACTCCAGTTGTGTGTCCATTTGGAGTTTGACTTTTGAACCTTCATCTGTGTCACATTCGACTATACAAAAACCAAGAAATATGAATGACATGTTCATTACAGTATCGTCACTGGAGACTGACTGTATGCAAACCTCACATCAAGATCAAACGCACAACAACAACAAAAAAAACATTTTGACCACTATACTATACGTGTGCATCATTGTCTTTTATAACATTCAATCCTTTTGTCCCTTTAGGTCTGTCGTGTTTGCGCTGCCATTTCTGTACCACATGTGCATCTGTTTTACTTTGTATAGGGTTGTTTTGGTATTCTGGGCCCCGTAGTTCAAACGTTTAATTCCCTATTATTATTATTATTATTCCCTGGGTCGGATTTTGATTTCGGGTAGTTCATTTTACTGTATTTTATTTTCTGATTTTTCCGATCGGTGATCATAGAATGATCTCAGGAAACGTTATGTCAATACGAAATTCAAGTGGAGATAAATATAAAACAAATGTATATTTTAAAACACCCACAATCCAAATCTGACAAAAGGTTTTGAACTCCGACAGAAGACACAAAAGACTGTCTTTAAAAAGGAAAAGTTTTAGAAACCAATCTTAAGAGCTTCAAATGCTGGTCAATAAACAACATGAAACTCTGTGTGTCCCCCCCCCCACATGCATTTCTTTTTAAAATAATAATCACATTTGAACTGGAGAAAACACTCGCTCTGAAAAGAATATATTCAAATATATTGCGGCACATTTTCACCATTTCTCAAATTGGCAGATCTACAAGCTCGTAGCGTGGCACCGAGTGTCGCGCTACGAGCTTGCAGATCTGCTATTTTTCAATAGCTAAAGCATAACATAATGCTTAGAACACCGCCCCAAAATGGGTTAAATAGCCAGGGGCTGATAGCATAATGGAGATCTTAAATCCGTATAGATTTAGAAATGTGCAGATACCCTGTAATGTCATACACTTATATACTGCATGTTGGTTTGTTTACGGCATTGTAAACCCATAGGCTACATAACTGTGGTTGTCAAACTTTTGGTCAAACTTTTGTCAATTTTTTTCTGTATTTTTACTGTATATTCGGCCACAGAACACCAAGCTGATTTTCTGTTCATATGTTTTGATACTACGGTATATTATTAACCCATTTTGACCTGGGAACGATTCTACAAAACGTATTCCAATTAATTCCTGACAGTTTTCTGAAAAACCCGTGTTTCTCTGTCAGTCGTTTTCACAGGGTTAAACCCTATGTTTCTATGTCAGTCGTTCTCATGTTTCTCTGTCAGTCGTTCTCAAACATTTTCATGTCAAGGACCTCCAAGATTATTATGTAATTGGCCGCCGAATATATTCAAAGATTTGCGCCACATTTTCACGATTTTTCAAAAATAGCAGACCTACAAGTTCGTAGCGCCGCGCTATGAGCTTGTAGATCTGCTATTTTTCAATGGCTAAAGTATAAACAATGCTTAAAAACACCAAAAGGGGTTCCCGATGGCATCAAGTTGTAACTCTTGCCACGTTCACCTCGCTGAACATTTTTCTTCAAACAACACGTCCCTGAAATCGGATCAATAGGTGATATCCTCCATAGACCTTGCATAAAAAAAACCCCACACATCTTGTGATCTAGGGCTGAGAGATATGGACAAAATCAAATATAACCAATATATATTTTAATGACTAAATACCTCAATATCGATATTGTGACAATATCCATTTACTTTTAATTTTTGTATATTTTTTGAAAGTATAAGACTTAAGTGATTAAAACCCAGGAAAAAAGACAAACACTTCGAAATCACGATAGATCTAGTATCCTTATCACGATATCGATATAATAGCCATATAGTGCCCCCCCCCCCAGCCCTAACGCAACCATTGCTTCTATTGAAATCTCTTGGCATGAACCCTCAATTAAGATAGTACACTAGATTTAAAAAAAAAGAAATTAAAAAATATAAATTAAACCTTAAAAATGTAACTTCACTGTACAGACAACTCGTATTGCCGCGCCTCCAAAACAACTCTGAACTGGAAACAAAAGGTATAAAGGTAAAAGGTGTGTCGTCTCCCGGGGGGGGGGGGGGGGGGGGATATTAAACATTTCGACGACGAGACGGAAAAGCCACGACAAGATAGAACGAGAAGATTGGGGGGGGGGGGGGGGGGGGGGGGGGGGAGAAATGTTTAAACCCCCCCCCCCCATCTTTCTTTCGGTCTTTCGTTTTCCGAGACATCTGGGAGAATGAGTGTTCAGCTTGAACCAATCGGATGCAAGAGGAAAAAGGCCCAGATTCATCCACCGCCTTGGTTTATCCAATCATCATCATCCAAGCCTTGGTTTATCCAATCATCATCGTCATCTCACTCATCTGTCCGTCTCGGGGGCAGAGTGCGCCCGTCTTTCGCGTGCTCGCCCCCCCCCCCCAGCGTTCTTCTCACCACCCTGCAGGGCAGGAGGGCATGTAAACTCTGGTCTTGGCACTATAAAAGGGGCAGGCCCCGATCCGTCTCTTCCAACCCAACGCCCAGTCCAGTCCAGTCCAGGACCCTCTCCTCTCTCTCTCTCTCCGTCTCTCTGCCAGCTGCGCCGGCGTGTTCGAGGTCACCGGAACTCGTAGATGGGCACGCTGCGTTCTCCAACGTGGTTGAGGTTTAGCGACTGGTACCTGCATTGGCGGCGAGGGGGGGGGGGGGGGGGGTCAGTGAAGTTCCCTTTTTCCGTGGACTGAAGCAAATTTAAATCTTGTGACAAAATTAAATTAACCCATTTTGGGGGCGGGAACCCCTTTTGGCGTTAGCATTATGTTACGCTTTAGCTATTGGAAAAAAAGCAGATCTACAAGCTCAGCTACGAGCTTGTAGGTCTGCTATTTTTTTATTTTTATCGAAAGAACGACTGACTGACATAGAAACATAACTTTTTCAGAAAAGTGTCCTGACGTTTTTAGAATCTGATCTCAGGTCAAAATGGGTTAAATGGGTATATGGGGCTGAATCCAATTATGTGATTTGTGAAGCAGTGTGAAAGGAGCCCCCTCCTGCCCCTCACACTAGCGACTGTTCGCTAAACAATTAAATCTATGTGCGAGGCCAAGCCAGGTATCATTTAATGAATCCGCCAGTGCTTACAGCATTTTTACCTTTTTTATTTTTAACCCATTTTAGACTGAGGCCGATTAAATAAAAAGGCTTCTAAATCTAAAACATTTTTCTGAAAAACCCATGTTTCTATGTCAGTGGTGCTCAACATTTTTCATGTCAAGGACCCCCAGAATTATCCATATTTGGCCACCAGACCCCCAACTGAAAATATGTAGTTCCAGGGACCCCCCCAGAAGCCAATATTTTAGTTTAAAATGTTCGCTCTGAAATATATATATATATATATATATATATATATATATATATATATATATATATATATATATTCAAATATTTGCGCCACATTTTCACGATAAAAAAAAAAATATAGCAGACCTACAAGATCGTAGCGCGGCACCGAGTGCCGCGCTACAAGCTTGTAGATCTGCCATTTTTCAATAGCTAAAGTACAACATGTTTAAAACACCAAAAGGGGTTCCCACCCGAAATGGGTTAAGAGCCAATGCAGGCGTGATGTGTCCAGGAGTGTGAGTCAGCCTCTTTTCACACAGAGAGAAATAAATAATAATTGATATTTGGAGGGCCGCTACCCCGTCCAATGATCTGGATTTTGAAATTACGGTATATATGCCAGCCAAGTCTATGGACTTTTTGTGTCCATGAGCAAGATGCTCTGAACCCCTAATTGCACCCCGGCCGATGTGCAGGTTGGTGCCTTTCCTTGCATGGTTTCCTCCGCCATTGGTGTTATGAACGCGTGAGCATGTCATGCACAATGTGTGTAAAGCGCTTTGGATGAAAGCCAGGGGGGCAGTCAGACAGATATTTAACCAGGGGGGCAGTCAGACAGATATTTAACCAGGGGGGCAGTCAGACAGATATTTAACCAGGGGGGCAGTCAGACAGATATTTAACCAGGGGGGCAGTCAGACAGATATTTAACCAGGGGGGCAGTCAGACAGATATTTTGTGAAGCCACTAAGGAAATCGGGACATCCTGAAAGTTCATATAATGGCCTGTTGTGGCGCTGTCATTGGGCCCAAAAAAACCCCATATCCCTATAGAGGTCCATGTATTTGGGCCCAACTTCACCTAGACTGTATTACCTTAATAAACATGGTCATGAATACTTTCTGCTTCCAGTCACTAGTTTAAAGTCTCATTTCTCATGTCATAATATTCTTTTTGGAAAATGATGGTCCCATTTATTTAAATAATGACCATAAAGTCGCGTATGTTCTGAGGGGCGTGGCTACCGTTACAGTCCATGATCGGGATCCCCCCCCCGCTCGAGTCAAAATAAAAACCAACTAAGAAGAAGGGGGGGGGGAAGTCCCGCCTCGTTGTCTGGGCCAGCCAATGGCCAGCTGGGCCCAAACGGATCTAGAAAGATGGCGATTTACAATACAAGGACTGACTGGCTTCATTTTACGTCCATATCAGACCCGGCGAACGCTTTGTCCATATTTTTTTACAGTCTATGATGAAAGCGCAATGTAAATGCATCATATGCTTGTAATGTTTGTTCAGAGCACATTTAACAGAGTGGCAGCCGAGACTAATGGACTTTTAATGTTTGTTTTTCAGAAGTTAAGACAAACGTCATGTGTGCCCCCTATTCCTTAGACTAATAGAGCGTCGCAGTCCCGCCCCCTTTCATGACGACGCCAGGCCCAGGAAATAATTCCCAATGCATTTTTCCCCATAGACATTTAAAAAAGTATTTATTACATAAGTACCTTATAAGCGGCGTGCAAAGCCAACTCGAGTCGTGACAATAAACACAATATTTTGGACCAAACAAATAATTACAAGAAAGAAAAAAAAAGTGTTGTAACCTGCCGTTTTCTTCTTCTTTCTAATTATTTGTTCGGCCCGAAACATTGCGTTTGTCGTCATGATTTCTCACAACTCCAGTTGGCTTTGTACGTGGCTCAAAAGGTCTTTAAATAAATACTTTTTGAAATGTCTATGAGGAAAATGAACAGGGAATCATTTACCGGGCCCTGGTAGGGGGGCGGGACTGCGACGCTCTGTTGTGAGGTCAGAGATGTACATGCAAACACCTCGAATCAATGTCAAATGGGACGGACGCCGAACCTACGCGTACTTAGTTTAGACAGTACTAGGTTTAGACTAGTCATAGAGCACCGAAGTCTGACGTCACTTTCAGTAGAGGGCGCCAGTACACAGGTTCATGTATTTTTTTAGTTGCATTGAAATCCCCATAGGGGTAGATCGCTTCATATAAGAACTGTGTTTGAAAAATAAACCGATCATCTCAGCCTGTCTGTCAGAGGGGTGGCTGTGTGTCGTTAATGATGTCCATTAATATTTGATACAGCCAGTTTCTGGAGAAAATGGAATTAATGTGGCCGCAAAAACCTTGAAACTACATATGAAGGCAATGTCGCTGCTAATATACGTCACGCCCAGCTGTCAACACATTGCGTTCCTGAGATTCCTCATTGACGTAAGCTCAGCTGGTGCTGACTCAACTCGTACTAACCACGAAACATTAAATATCAATAAATGTTTTTAAATAATAAACGTAATTAAGCCCAGGCGGTGGCGTAACCGTCTGGGCACCCGACTGGTAATCCAGTCGCAGTGTGCCGCGGGTTCGACTCCCGAGCCCGACACGGCCTTTACTGCATGTCTTCCCCCATCTCTCTCCCGTTTCCTGTCAGCCTACTGTCTGTCCCTTCAAAAACAAATAAAAGGCGTAAGCCGCAAAAAAAATATCTTTAAAAAAATAAAATAAACGTAATTAACATTCAGTTTAGGTTGTGCGACGGGCAGCCACCCGCCTACCCGGAAATGTAGTCTCTGGGTTGTTTGACTCATTTCTAACGCTTATTTTGTTACTCTTTGGGTATATTTGTACCACCTTCAGTCGATGCTTCATATCCATATGAGTGAAAAGGCCGGGATGATCGGTTTATTTTTCAAACACAGTTCTTATATGAAGAGATCAATGCAAATAAAGAAATGCATGAACCTGGGGACTGACGCCCTCTACCGACAGTGACGTCAGGACTTCGGTGCTCTATTGGTTAGACCAGTCATTAGTCCTACAACTCATCTCAAACCCTCACCCTAACCTCCCACGAGGCAGCACACCTAAACCTAACCTTAACCCATGTCTAACCAACGACTAGTCTAAACTAAGCATGCACCCCGACTTCCAACAGAGTCAAACTCTGCAGACGGACACCATTTGGAATTGTGTCACACTGGCTGTGAAAGCAAGCAGAGAGGCGCTCACTCACCACTCCGAGCTCCTGTGGTAGTAGTAGCCCTCGATGGTGGCCGTGGACTTCTGGAAGCAGATGTAATAGAAGCCCGCGAACGAGGCACCGCTGATGTCTTTGATGGTGTGGTCTGGCACCAGAAACTGCTCCTGGATGGATGGGGGGGCAGAGGTCAAGAGTTTTAAACCACATTTCGACCCGAGGACGATTCTACAAATGTCTTCTAAAATCCTTAACAGTTTTATGAAAAACCCTATGTTTCCATGTCGGTGGTTCTTAAACATATTCATGTCAAGGACCCCCCCCCAAAATATATTAGGTAATTGGCCGCCGACCCCCCCGTGTGAAAATATGTTGTTCCAGGGACCTCACCAGGAGCAAAGATTTGAGTTAACAACGTTCGCTCTGAAAGAACATTCAAAGATCTGTGCCACATTTTCACGATTTCTTTCTAAAATAGCAGACCTACAAGCTCATAGTGCGGCACTCGGTGCGATGATGAGCTTGTAGGTCTGCTAAAGCATAACATAATGCTTACAACACCAAAAAAGGGTTCCCGAGTGCCCTCAGGCTAGCCGTTAGCCCACGTTATAGCGCCTTCCCCGGACTGACCTTCCACCTCATGAAGACGAAGTCGCCGTTGTCCAGAGCCTCGTAGTCAAAGTCATCAGAGTTGAAGCTCTTGGTGTATTTGCAGAAAGGCTGAAACTTGCCCTGGAGACACGAGTCAAACAAGAGGAACCGGTAAGAGGACATTATTCCATTAAGCCATTTTAGACCTGGGACCGAGTCTAACGAATGTCTTCTAAATCCTGCCAGTTTTCTGAAAAAACCCACATGTTTCTATGTCAGTGGTTCTCAGACATTTTCATGTCAAGAAGAAGGACCCCAAAGGAACTGGTTGGAATAACGTGTTCCTTCCACACGCTACGTCCAACCAGGGAAACTCCCCCCCTGTCAGGTGGAAAGGAGCAACTTGGACACTCAGGCATGAAGGAAGCATGAGTTCAAGTCCGTTGCTCTCCCCATGTCCCCCATATATGGGGACTAGGTTGGTGGAGGGTGTGTAGAGCCCAGGATCACATTAGATAATTGACACAGGGGTGAAAAATGGGTTACAAAATTGTGGGATAAAAAAAAAAAAAAAAAAAAAGAAGAAGGACCCCCAAGATTATCTGTAATTTCCCGCCGACCCGACCCCGCATCTGAAAATATGTTGTTCCAGGGACACCCCAGAAGCAAAGATTTGAGTTAAAAATGTTGGCTCTGAAAGAATATATATATATATATATATATATTCAAAGATTTGCACTACATTTTCACGATTCTTCAAAAATAGCAGACCTACAAGCTCGTAGCACGGCACTCGGTGCCAAGCTATGAGCTTGTAGATCTGCTATTTTTCAATAGCTAAAGTATAACAGAATGATTCAAACGCCAAAAGGGCGTTCCCGCCCAGAATGGGGTTAGACAACAGGACTGTGACACAGGACTGACTAGTTTGAGTTGAGGCAGGGTGGTTAAAACTGCAGATGAAACAAACGGTACGAAATGGAAAAGCACAGACCGTGCCTCGAGGCTCAGAATTTGTATTATTCAATTTTTTTCTCCCACCCCACTGCGGCTGGCAGAGCCCAGAAATTGAGGACAAGGTCAACATTTAAATAAGCTGCTCAAAATGTTACGTGCACAATGTACAAAAAAAAAAAAGGGACAAGTGAAATTAAACACATTCTGCCTTGTTCACTGCACTTCCCCCCTCCCCCCCATCACTGCTAAAGATGTCTTAATGTTTATCATACCTGCCGTCCAACCTGTACTTTTATTCATCGATTTATTTTGTCCTGTTACTGTACATGCGGTATTAGTATAAATGTTAATATCTTGTTGTTTTGTTGAGTGTTTGCTGGGATTTCCCTGCTTGTACCTGAATGAGTATAAGTGACAAATAAAACCCCTCTGGATTCTCTTGATTCTTGGGCCAAAAGAGCGTCGCAGTCCCGCCCCCTTTCATGACGACGCCAGGCCCAGGAAATGAATCCCAATGCATTTTTCCCATAGACATTTCAAAACGTATATATTTAAAGACCTTTTAAGCGTCGTACGAAGCCAACTCTTGTCGTGACAAATCATGACAACACACACAATATTTTGGAGCAAACAAATAATTACAAAGAAGAAAAACAACAAAGAAATGTGTTGTAACCTGCCGTTTTTTTCTACTTTCTAATTCTTTGTTTAGCCCCGTTTGTTGTTATGATTTGTCACGACAAGAGTTGGCTTTGTCCGCGGCGTAAACGTCTTTAAATAAATATTTTCTGAAAAGTCTATGAGGAAAATGAACAGGGATTTATTTTCCGGGTCTCTCGAGGGGGCGGGACTGCGACGCTCTATAACAACCCAGTATTTTCAGAATTCCACTGAGGTGCCAGCAGAATAACCCACCAGCGATGAGATGTGTGTGAGCAAGTGGTGTGAGCCTTAAACTGTGACAGCAATGTTCCACAAACAATGTTTACGTTTGCTCAACAGCCATAAACACACGCACACAATCTGCAAAGCCACATTATGGCCCTCCCTCGTCCCATTTATTTGGACTTTGGGGCCATTTATTTGGGGCCATTTATTTGGGGCCATTTATTTGGAGACTCGTCTCATTTATTTGGAGCCAAGGACAGAGATCAACTATATTAACCCTTTCTGACCTGAGATCAGATTCATACGAGGTTTCCACTGGACACACACTGGTCTGATTAAACCCATTCTGACCTGAGATCAGATTAAAAAAATGTCAGTCGTTCTTCGATTTTTCAAAAATAGCAGACCTACAAGCTCGTATCGCGCCACTCGGTGATGAATATGAATGGGTGCCCGGTCAGAATGGGTTAACGGCATAAAAGCCAGCGTTCTTCTCAAGATAGTACGTCTCCTTTCAATTATGCCGACTGCCTAGTCCGTCGACAATGGCAGCTGTGACGATTACGCTGCTGTGTGACAAACTTAACCCATTTAGACCAGAGGACGATTCTTTAAAAATAATCGTCTTCTAAATCCTGACAGTTTTCTGAAAAACCTTGTGTTTCAGTGGTTCTCAAACTATTTAATGTCAAGAACCCCCAGAATTATCTGTGTTTGCCATGAATACTTTCTTCTTCCAGTCACTAGTTTAAAGTCTAATTTCTAATGTCATAATATTCTTTTTGGAAAATTATGGTCCCATTAATTAAAAAAATGACCATAAAGAAAAAAAAACATCGCGTATGTTCTGAGGGGCGTGGCTACCGTTACAGTCTATGATCGGGATTCCCCTCCCACTCGAGTCAAAATAAAAACCAACGGAGAAGAAGGGGGGAAGTCCCGCCTCGTTGTCTGGGCAGCCAATGGCCAGCTGGTCCAAAACGGAGCCAGCCAATGGCCAGCTGGTCCAAAACGGATCTAGAAAGATGGCGACTTACAGTGCAGGAATAACAGGCTTCATTTTACGTCCATGTTAGACCCGCGGAACGCTTTGTCCATATTTTTTACAGTCTATGGTTGGGAGGGATTATTTTTTATTTACAATGTGTTAATTTTTTTTTTAATCCAGTTTTATGTTGTATTTAAATGTTATTATCATTACTTATTATCATTACTATATTTTTATCTTTTTTTTGTCAACGGTGGTTGGTGCTGGGGTTTGGGGGTAGGATTTAAAAAAATGAGGCAAGGGACAAGCCACTGGTTGGCAAAGAATTTGAATTATTTTTTATGTGCATTTCTTTTGTATGCCTTTCATCAAAAATGCATTTAAAAAAATAAATGGTTCATGAAAAGCAGCCACGTACCCAATGCTTTCTGTCCACGTCCTCGTCTGCATCCCACTTCCTGGTTAGAAAAGGTCTCTTTTTACTGATTATTTCACCCGCAAAGAAGGTCGTGAGAGTGGGGAATTCCTGTGAACAGGAAAAAGAGTGGGAAAGAGAGAAATTAAGTGGAGGAGGACACTAAGATCTGGTCATCCCAGCTTAGTAAAAATATTTAGGACGACCGTTGAGCCGATTCTACTCTATGGCTCCGAGACATGGACACTTTCAAAGAAACCAGAGAAACGGTTGAATGGCACTTGCACCCGCCTCCTAATGAGAGCGCAAAATCTGTCTTGGAAGAGCCACCCATCGACTAATCTAATATACGGCAACCTTCCCCGTGTTTCTTCACTAGTCCAATCCAGAAGAACACAGTTTGCTGGCCACTGCTACAGAGCTGACAATGAGGTTATATCTTCCCTTCTTCTCTGGAGTCCTGCCTCAGGGCGGACCAGAGGTAGAAAGCTGTCGTTCCCCTGATGTCATCGCTAGGGACACAGGCATCAGTAAGCAGGAACTGGGGATGGCAATGAAGGACCGGGAAGTCTGGCATAGCATTGTGGAAACAGTTTTGGGACATATGGCGGTTTCCACCCGGAAAACCAGAGGCCGTTTATTTACATAAAGCAAATTAAACAATTGGTTCACCCATGAGAAGGAGGAATAACACCACTTGAGCCCTGTATGTATGCAAGTAGCTATGGCCGTTTATTTTTGCAAAACGAATGCTTGGAATGGATTCAGCCTCATGAAAACCCCTAGTTTGACATGTCACATGCTACATAAAGCATGATGAAATTTGGATCATTATTTTTCTTGCCTTCTATTAGGTTGTTAATGGTATGGTCACATAGTATGGCAATTATGTGAAAACTGCTCAACATAATGCAAGTTAGCATCTGGCAGTTTCTACATGCTGGGGACCCATACTAAACATTTCTAACATCAGTTTCTACATGCTGGGGACCCATACTAAACATTTCTAACATCAGTTTCTACATGCTGGGGGACCCATACTAAACATTTATAACATCAGTTTCTACATGCTGCAGGGACCCATACTCAACATTTATAACATCAGTTTCTACATGCTGGGGACCCATACTAAACATTTATAACATCAGTTTCTACATGCTGGGGACCCATACTAAACATTTATAACATCAGTTTCTACATGCTGGGGACCCATACTAAACATTTATAACATCAGTTTCTACATGCTGGGGACCCATACTCAACATTTATAACATCAGTTTCTACATGCTGGGGACCCATACTAAACATTTATAACATCAGTTTCTACATGCTGGGGACCCATACTAAACATTTATAACATCAGTTTCTACATGCTGGGGACCCATACTAAACATTTATAACATCAGTTTCTACATGCTGGGGACCCATACTAAACATTTATAACATCAGTTTCTACATGCTGGGGACCCATACTCAACATTTATAACATCAGTTTCTACATGCTGGGGACCCATACTAAACATAAAACGTTGGTGTACTCAACATGTCCGGGTTCACAATGGGGCTCTATGGGCTGGCTACTAGACTATGTTGGCATGTTGCAATAGTAACACTGTCAGTGATCAGTTATGCTTATGTAATGAATTGCATTTTTATAGCGTGTTGACAAAATCTGTTCACAGACTGTCTGAGACATAAACACAAACACACACGGTCAAAACAACTGTGTGTGAGCCATGCCGACATGGCTTTAATGGCTGGTAAGAAATAAAGAAAGAAGGCTGTGTGGCACATTTGGTCAAAATCCCACTGTGTGCAACACTAATAATGGCCAAGCGGGAAGCACACACACACACACACACACACACACACATCTCAAAAGACATTCTACAGGTAAGTAGCCTTGCCGAGCCATGAGGCCCATAGGCCAGGAGCCTATCTCCTGTTTCTTTAGCGTGAGGCAGCTTGATGTACAAGTACACCCCCTGGACATGACGCTAGTATGTCGCAGGGACTTACCCCCAATCCAACTGAGTGATGCCGAGTGTCAAGCAGGGAGGCACTGGGTCCCATTTTTAGAGTCTTTGGTATGACCCGGCCCGGGGATTGAACCCCGACCTCCCAGTCACAGGGCGGACACTCTAACCACAAGGCCACTGAGCTGGTTCTACAGGTGCTGAACAAAAATATGTGCACTGTTGAGAGAAGGTAGTTCACACACTACTAACCAACTGGTCTGTTGCTCCCAGAAGCAACTTAAGTAGAGGTACTTTTTGACCCGTGTGGATCTTTGTCAGGAATTAATCAACACTAATAATGCCATGAGGCCCATCTATAAATTATGCAACATTGCAAGAGATTACAGTACAATGATACATAATATTAGCAGCTCCTTCCCAATGTCTTGAATGCATAAACAGGCCTCTTTGTCTTTCTCGCCCTCTCTCTGGCAATACAAACAGGGGACATGTTGCCCTCTCTCTGGCAATACAAACAGGGGACATGTTGCCCTCTCTCTGGCAATACAAACAGAGGACATGTTGCTCCAATACGTTACAAGTAAAGTGAGCTTATGTCAGTGGTATGAAGCAGAATAGAAATAAAACTTTTAACTAACAGTTAGCACAATATGTAGATTTGATAGTTTGTTAATTTTCTTCATTCCAGCTGAAGAAATCACAGATTGAGGCCTTTGCTTTAATGAAATATCCGAGACCATTTTAGATTTTTGTTTTAAGGTGCATTCTATTCTATAGCTATGTTCGGCCAATTCAAACACCCTTTAATAATCTAATCTATTGCTAGTTTGAACACTTTACTCACTATTTTTTATCTTAAAACAACTAATAACCATCTACAAGCTCACAGCACGTCAGAGGCACGTTGTGAGCTCGCTGATGGGCTGTTCTCGTGCGCGACAGCCAGGAACTCCTTGGAAGACTTCTGTGGAATCCGAACGACTTGAAATCACTTCGCGGCGACTGAGAACTTGAATCCAGGAGACTGAAGTACAATCATGTTCTGCTGTGTACAACACCGCCCTCTGGCATTTAAGGAAATGCACACGTTTTGGCATCGAAGATCAATCAATGTTATGACCCCATCTAGGGTGTATAAAAAAAAAGCCTGTGTATAAAACCGGTTTCTTCTGGGCTGCCTGACGCCGGTTGGGGTTGCAACAACGCATTTAAGGCTCGTCTTGGACGTCGTGACAGACTCAGGTCCGTCAGTCACAGCTGATATTTCACGGGACATAACATTTGGAACCCCAACGACTGTTGCCCTTTCAACCGTGTTACATAAACATGGTGGCAACGCCGGTTGACACACATATGCTCGGAGTCTCTTTTAGTGGCCTCACGAAAAATGTTTGTCGACTACCTTTTTCCACTGACGAACATTTTATTGAAATTAAATAAAAACTGAGCTACGATGACCAAAACTATGACTAAATATACTGACAATTTTGTCAATAAAAACTGTTAGGAAGGGACTAGTGGACAAGAGATCCAGTATCAGTCATTTTACACTTGGTTGCATGCTGAAGATAGCAGTTCTACAAGCTCACAAACGCGTCACAGCGCCACGCGTTGTGAGCTTGTAGATCGGCTATTTTCAGCAAATGTAAAAACAGTCATTATGAAAAAAACTGGACTAGTGGGCAAGGAAAACCCGGTTTTGACCAGTTTATGTCTGTGGTTAGGAGTACAGAGCGACCGTCCGTCTGACCCTGTTTGACTTTGAGGACGGTCCTTACCTCAGTCAGACCTTTGATCTTCAGGTATCCACACAAATAGGAGTCCTCCGCGGTCACATGCTGCCAAATACAAACACATCCAGAGATTAAAATATGGTGCATTTTCCATCGCAAAACAGTTTATAGTTAAGGGACGCAATAAAACAACGACCTCTGCATCGACGGGATGCACTACTGTGCCGTTTTTTATTTCTAGTTTATTTTGCTAGCTTTAGTTATAATAATCATTTCTCCTTCCGTTTTCTACATGAATATAACCACATTATATCCATATAAAAATGAAATGGGAGGTAAATGCTGCAATTTGTAAAAATGGCAAAATATGACTCCTAACGTCGTTGAAGTGGGACTCATAAAATGTCCCTGGGACTCATCTAAAAGGGCCATCCCTGCATCCTGTGACTCATTACATTGAAAACCTATTTACATCACTGACTCCATCACGTAAACACTCAGTCAGTCAGTTATCCCGTGGTTGTTGTCAGAAGACACGCGCGTTGTAAACAGGCTCACCTACTTCTCTCCGTACAAGGCAGGTCAGAACACGCATAAGGACAAGAGGTGGGGTGAGAGCAATCGTGTATAGAGTTAATAATTTTAAAAGTTCAGTCAAGGGCACAGCTTTGAGAGGGCAGGTTTCGGCTGCTGTGCAGTCACGTCACGTTCAGGTGTTGGTGGTGGGAGGTGGAAAATATTCTAAGAGAACAGAGTCACCGATTTGAGAGAAGGCAAAAGCCCTTCAACGCAAGGCTCACTCTAGCCCCTTTCGGGACCCTACATAAAGCTTTTCTGAAATTTTGATGAGTTTTATGTTGGGTCCCTGGTCCCATGACTATATTTTCGTATGGGAATTCCGGAACGCGGAAGTAAACATGCTCTCTAAGATCCTATCTGCGGCGTGTGACGGCCTTTTTTTGCTTGAGTTATTCTGAATTCGGGAACTTTAAGTACCTATACATCCCGCTGCGAATATCTCCTGTGGCGCGGAAGCCGTTAAGTATTTTTAATTTGTTTGACCGATTTGGTCGCTTTATTTCTTCTTGTTTACCGTTTATTGTACCGCCTCCCGGTGTGCGGTTGGCTTGTGCGGCTACGTCCCTGCCTCTGATCTGCTCTGTCATAGCTATAGCGCCACTAGCTAGCCAGATAGGCGGTACAATGAGGTGTCAATAAACAAGGAAGGAAGAGAAGAATCAAAGCGACCAAATCGGTCAAACAAAGATTAAAAATACTTAACGGCTTCCGCGCCACAGGAGATATTCGCAGCGGCATGTATGGGTACTTATACTTCACATATTTAGAAACGCTCACACGAAAAAATGTCGTCAAAGAGCGCAGACAGGCGCTAAACATGTTGTTTATGTTTTATGAATGGCCGCGTACCAGGTGGCATGGTAGTGATGCAACAGGACCCAATGCACTGGGTCGAACAAATGTCAGAAACTTCAGTAGCATTGGGTTCTGCTTGGAGGGCTAGGCTCACTCCAATGTTTTTCAGACCAAGGACCTCTTAGCCAAGAGACAGAGAGAGATGACACTATTATTGTATAAAATGCCGGTGTTGCGGATAAAAACCTCCTCATAGATTTAATACATACATAGATTTGTTGGACAACAGTCAGTGTTGGATTCGTGTTCATGCTCTTTTTTCCCCCTTCTACACCAAACCACCTCGTCGAAAATAGCAGATCCACAAGCTCACGTCACGACACATGCCGGGTTGTTGTGAGCTTGTAAATCTGCTATTTTCTGTGAATGTTGGGAAAGATTTTATATACATTTGTTACACTAATCACTTGAACCCCTATCCCGGCATCCCCATCACACAAACATTTGGCAGCCTCCCTGTAGTAATTGTGAGGACCCCCTCCCCTCCCCCCCCCCCCAGGGGTCCCGGACCACCCCGGTGCTTTACAGTACAACTGCTTCAGTTTGTCACATCATACACCAGGTGCAGAGGAGTGGGAGACCATTTTGTGAAAGATTCCCATGAATACTTACTGGACTGGTATAATATGCGTTGTACGTCAAACAAGGACAACTGCAGACCTATTGGCAATCTATGTGAGCATGTAAATTTGCTATTTGTAGAAGAATATTCTATTGTAGAATTTTCACTTATGACACACTAGGCAGGTGTTGCGTGGTAATAAAATAAAGTAAAATAATAAGAATTAGATTGAAAGTTGAGAGTAAAAATATATCAAAAAAATACAGTAGTGACAGAGTTCCTCTTTGTGCAAATAAAGGACATCATCAAACAGCAGCAGATATCACACAATAATATGCAGCAAATTAAGCAGCAATATTTGCATCATATGTAAATGGATGAAATGGTTCTGCAGCTATAATAATGCTGTTAATGGTTGCTTTAAAATGGCATCTATCTATCTAGATATCTATCTGGTCATTCTGCAAGAATGAGTTTATTCGAATCGAAATAAAATCCACTAGTATGATGACGCCAGATCAATCAGCTGGCTCAGGGGCTTCAGAAATTAGGTCAGGGTGTCAGCCTTGTAATGTATCACAGACACAAATGGCAACACACACTGGGGGCTACAACTACTACTATACTGTATCTGCTTAGCTTTGAGCTTTAGCTAGGTTTCTACAACGTCTCACGGTATTAAAACTAATCAACAAAACGCATTAAAAGGCAAGCACATGTCAATGTCTAATTCTCGTATAGTTTGCATACCTGTAAAACCACCTCCACGTCGTACGAGTTGCCTTTGCTCTTCTGGTGGCCGCGGAACTGCGAGCCGCTGTAGAGCAGCGACGTGGCGACCCCCGGCTGCCGCGTGTTGATCGGGGCAGGAGGGCTAAGCGAGGCCGGGGATGAGGAGGAGGCCGCGGCGGGGGTCCTGCTGCTGCTGCCCACCACCACCACGGCTCGGACGGGCATTCTGACCGCTACTGGGGGCTGGTGGTGGGGAGGAGGGACGCCGTGTCGTGTGTTGTTGTTGTTGTTGTTGTTGTCACCGACCACCACCACCACCACGGTCATCAAGCCAGCTCCTCTCCGGGAGGAGACTAGCGACATGCAGGGTGCTGCTGGAGGGGGACACACTGCCAGGGGACTGTGGCTCCGTACCTACTACCGCGGCGATGCGCTTCTTCTGGAGGGGGACACACTGCCAGGGGACAGCGCCGTACCTACTACCGCGGCGATGCGCTTCTTCTCCGGCCGTGTGAAAGTGTTCAGCGGCTCCTCACAGCTGTGCTGCTGGACTCCGAAATAACTCAATCTCTCTCTAGTGGAGGGTTCGGCACTTCGGCTGCAAGTCAGAACGTGCGCGAGATTTGAGAGCGAGAGCAGCTTGGCTGCGTTTTGATTGGCTAGACACGAGCTCGTGCTGGAGTCTGATTTGGGGCGCGTTCGGAAATAGCGCACTGAGCCCACTGTGCAATGCAAACTAATAGGCGAGTGTGCTCCGGTGTGGTATTTCCGAACGCGCCCTTGGTGTCATACCTTGGCGAGTTTTTTTTTTCTGTTGTTTATTTTATTTTATTATGCTATGTATTATAGACAGTCTGACAGTGTACTGTACTCTGTATCGTATTGTATTGTATTTTATTTTTGTATTTTTAATTAATTAATTAATTTTCACAACTTTAAAACTATTGGACATTTATAATAACTAGAAAGCAGTTCCCTGCAGAAACTGCGTGGGCTCGCCAAAAGACGCAATGTATATAATGTACAGTAGAAAATGTATTAAAGCTGAAGGAAAAAAAAGAAATGTATAAAAATCTGTAAAAAGAATAAGCATAAATAACTGCATAAAGCGGAATAAAGTATGTGGAAGTAGTATGATGCCCAAAAAGTGGCAGAATAAAGTAAGTAAAGTATTACTGTAGCACGCCGTTTTTCATCATTTTTGAGGATTTGAAAAAAATGAAAAAATGAAAAAAACGATGGGTTATAGCCCATCGTTTTTTGAATGTTTGAAAAAAAATGAATCCTCGTTTTTCATCATTTTGGACCATGGGCTATAGCCCATATCGTACGGCATACTATAGCACGCCGTTTTTCATCATTTTTGAGGATTTGAAAAAAATGTAAAAATAAAAAAAAACGATGGGTTATAGCCCATGTTTTTTGAATTTTTGAATTTTTTTTTATCCTCGTTTTTCATCATTTTGGACCATGGGCTATAGCCCATATCGTACGGCATACTATAGCACGCCGTTTTTCATCATTTTTGAGGATTTGAATTTTTTTTTTAAATTAAAAAAACGATGGGTTATAGCCCATCGTTTTTTGAATGTTTGAAAAAAAAAGTAATCCTTGTTTTTCATCATTTTGGACCATGGGCTATAGCCCATACCGTACGGCATACTATAGCACGCCGTTTTTCATCATCAGACCATCATCAGACCATCAGACCAACCACAATCAGCCAGCCCTCAAACCAAACCCTTCGACCTAGAAGAACTTGAAACTGCAATGGGAAAGTTGAAACCCGGAAAAGCAGCAGGGATTGATGACCTACTGGCAGAAATGATACAGCACCTGGGACCTAACGGAAAGACCTGGCTTGTGGGGATGTTGAACACATGCATAGCACAGAAAACCATCCCTTCTGTCTGGAAAAAGGCCAAAGTGGTTGCAATCCCTAAACCTGGCAAAGACCCATTATCCCCAAACCGACCCATGTCCCTCCTCTGCATCACCTGTCCTACAAGCTCTATGAGAGGCTGCTACTCCAACGCCTCGTTGCCACTCATAAACACCAAGCTGACTAAAGACCAAGCTGGTTTCCGTCCCGGCCGCTCCTGTGCTGGACATAGCTCAACCTCACCCAACACATTGAGAATGGGTTTGAGGGAAAACAAATAACTGGAGCAGCATTCAGAGATCTCTCTGCTGCCTACGACACTGTCCAACACCGCACAATGGTCAGGAAAAGCCTCCTCAACTACAGGCGTTTCTATGTCCAGTTAAATGACCAGAGGAGTAAATGGAAAGCCCAAAAGAACGGCCTCCCACAAGGTAGCGTGCTCGCCCCCCTCCTTTTCAATATCTACACAAACGACCAGCCACTACCCAATGCCAGCGTTTCATCTACGCCGACGACCTCTGCATTACGACCCAACAAGCAGACTTCCAGAAGATTGAGTCTGTCCTTGAAAGTGCCCTCCAAGAAATGTCAAGCTACTACAATACAACCACCTGAAACCCAACCCATAGAGAACACCTCACACACACATAGTTTCCTTTCGTGGCTGTTTACATTCGAGGGTCGCCGGTCCTCTTAAACGGAACAGTTTAACGTCATGCCCAGGACGAAAAGATATAGAGAACACCAACATGACAAATAACAGCAGGAAGGCATGGGCCACAATCCACCGTCTTGGCAAAGACCACACCACCCATTATTCACAACGGTCACAGCAAACTATGTTGCATCACAACTGGTGTAGGTATTGGATGGAGCCCGCACACCACAGGTATAAGAAAGACGTTCTTTATTGAAATACTAACGACGTTTCGATCAATTTGATCTTCATCAGGTCATGTGTACACAAAACATACACTTTTATACTAAGGGAGTGCCCCCATTAACCAATCAAAACACCACATTCTGGTGCCCCTCCCATCACTGCAGGTGTGACACGTCAACCCTGAGCGAGTAGGTGGGGACCCAGACATATTGATGTAAATATAGTCTAACATAACATCAGTAGCATTACAAAGTTATTGTGACAGTAATAATTGCTATAGTGTGTGTTCAGTAACAGGAATATTCCTGTCTCTCCAGCTCTTTAATAAATAGAAAAGGGTTTAATCAGGAGTTGTATTAGCCACAGGATAATCTAAGCGGTGGATATTGCTCTTGTCTTTATGTATGTAAATTGTCTTGTTGTTTGTGTTATGTCAAATGCGTGTATGTGTGTTCTGCATACTTGGCTGCTGTGTTGCAAGATAAATTTCAGTGTGAACTGACAATAAAGTACCATATCATATATATCATATCGTCACCTTATTAAACTAATGGCCTAAGTAATGGACCAATGAACCATGTAAATACAACACATTGAGCAGGGCACTGCAGGGAGTTGAACCCCGTTCCGGTAAACTAGAAGTCCGACACCAGTGCCTTAGTTTTTGTGTTGTTCATTTACAGGTCCAGGTGTGCATACGCATGTGCGCCTGTGCGTACTGTGTAGGTGCATGTGTGCATGTGTGTGTGCACGCTTTAATGACCACTGTTGGACCCCATGGGGATCAAGGACCTCTGGGAGCCACCCATAATTCACAACGGTCACAGCGAACTCTGTTGCATCACAACTGGTGGCCAACAGTCGTAACCAACACCGCCGCCAACCCACAGGAGAATACCATCGCACAGTGGTATCAGACCAACCACAATCAGCCAGCCCTCAAACCAAACCCTTCGACCTAGAAGAACTCGAAACTGCAATGGGAAAGTTGAAACCCGGAAAAGCAGCAGGGATTGATGACATACTGGCAGAAATTATACAGCACCTGGAACCTAACGCAAAGACCTGGCTCGTGGGGATGCTGAATACATGCATGGCACAGAAAACCATCCCTTCTGTCTGGAGAAAGGCCAAAGTGGTTGCCATCCCCAAACCTGGCAAAGACCCATCATCCCCAAAGAGCTACCGACCCATTTTTCCCTCCTCTGCATCACCTACAAGAGAGGCTGCTACTCCAACACCTCATGCCACTCAGACACCAAGCTGACTAAAGACCAAGCTGGTTTCCGTCCCGGCCGCTCCTGTGCTGGACAGAGCTCAACCTCACCCAATACATTGAGGATGGGTTTGAGGGAAAACAAATAACTGGAGCAGCAACTGGAGGGCGAAGCAAGCACGCAGACAGCTTGTGCGTGCCTGCGTGCCTTCCTGCCTGCCTTCCTCATGTGGAAGCTGCGTAGTTGAGTTTGTGTGTGTCTTTCTTTTTCTGTCTTTCTTTCTTAGGACGAAGATCAAGGTAGACGTCGTTGGAAGGCTCAACACAAGCCGACGCCTCTAGAGATTCATCCCAAAGCTTCCCTCAGGGAGCCCAGGAAGCCAGCTAGACAGCAAGCCCGCTCAGTCAGCCAACGCAGCCAGCCAGCTCCGCCAGTCAGCCAGTGTAGAAAGTCAGGCTGCCAAGCCAGCGCACATCAGCCCTTGCAGTCAACCATTGTAGCCATTGATTACCTGAAGAAGACCCAAGAGGTCGAAACGTTGTAACCTGAAATAAAGAATTGGAGCTCATAACAGTGTGCGGACCTCCCTCCTTCCTTCCCATGTACGTATACTTGGTCCAGCACCTGTAGAATACAAGAAGATGTGCGTGCTTCCCTCCTGGCTCTGATAACCATTGTAGCCATACCAGCCTTGCTCAGTCAGCTCAGCCAGGCCTCTCTCGAAGCCTGGCTCTCTGTCTGCCTGGCCCGGTCTGCCCCGCCCTGCCTTGCAGCCACAGAACCAGCCTTGCTGGCAAGCCAGCCAGCTCAGAATACGAGCTCAGCAAGCCAGCGCAGCTGGCAAGCACGCAGTTAGTCTTAACCAGTTTCAGACCGGCAGGCCAAGGCAGACAGACAGGAAGACCGAGGCGCCTAGGCAGGCAGACAGGCCAGGAAGGCAACAAAGTGCAGGCAGGGGGACTATCCGGCCTAAGGCTGCGCTGCAAGGGTTGGAGCCTGGCTTGCTCCTGCTGATCTGGCTGAGTGGCTGTGGCTGCACAGTAAGGCTGCAGTAACCTAGTCTGGGCTTGTTGCTGCACTGGCTTGCTCAGCTCGCATTCTGAGCTGGCTGGCTTGCCAGAAAGGCTGGTTCTGTTGCTGCAAGGCAGGGCGGGGCAGACCGGGCCAGGCAGACAGAGAGCCAGGCCTCGAGAGAGGCCTGGCTGAGCTGACTGAGCAAGGCTGGTATGGCTGCAATGGCTGACTGTAAGGGCTGATATGCTCTGGCTTGGCAGCCTGACTTTCTACACTGGCTGACTGGCGGAGCTGACTGGCTACGTTGGCTGACTGGGCAGGCTTGCTGGCTAGCTGGCTTGCTGGGCTCCCTGAGGGAAGCTTTGGGATGGATCTCTAGGGGCATCGGCTTGTGTTGAGCCTTCCAACGGCGTCTACCTTGATCTCCGTCCTAAGAAAGAAAGACAGAAAAAGAAAGACACACTGACACAAACCCAACTATGCAGGTTTGAGGGAAAACAAATAACTGGAGCAGCATTCAGAGATCTCTCTGCTGCCTACGACACTGTCCAACACCGCACAATGGTCAGCACAAGCCTCCTCAACAACAGGCGCTTCTATGTCCAGTTAAATGACCAGAGGAGTAAATAGAAAGCCCAAAAAGAACGGCCTCCCACAAGGTAGCGTGCTCGCCCCCCTCCTTTTCAATATCTACACAAACGTCCAGCCACTACCCAAAGTAGTAGTACTGGAATGAAATGATAGAGAACACCTCACACACACATAGTTTCCTTTCGTGGCTGTTTACATTCGAGGGTCGCCGGTCCTCTCGAACGGAACAGTTTAACGTCATGCCCAGGACGAAAAGATATAGAGAACACCAACATGACAAATAACAGCAGGAAGGCATTATAAAACATACTCTCCCCCCATGCCTTCGGCCTGGTGGAGACAATTACCTTCATGAGACTAGTAAATGACCTTGACCAGTATAAATTACCTTCATGAGACTAGTAAATGACCTTGACCAGTATAAATGACCTTCATAAGACTAGTAAATGATCTTCACCAGTATAAATGACCTTGACCAGTATGCAGTCCGTGGCCATGGACTATAGCCTTTTGCTTTTCCTTGGTTTTCGCCTTTTTTTTAAATCCTCAACAATGATGAAGAATCGCGCACTATAGTGCGCCGCTCAATGACCTGAGACCATGGACCAATGAATGAAATACAACACATTGAGCAGGGCACTGCAGGGAGTTGAACCCCGTTCCGGTAAACCAGAAGTCCGACACCAGTGCCTTAGTTTTTGTGTTGTTGTTCATTTAAAGGTCCAGGTGTGCATACGCATGTGCGCCTGTGCGTGTGTAGGTGCATGTGTGCATGTGTGTGTGCACGCTTCAATGACCACTGTTGGACCCAATGGCGATCAAGGACCTCAGGGAGCCACCCAAAATTCACAACGGTCACAGCGAACTCTGTTGCATCACAACTGGTGGCCAACAGTCATAACCAACAACGCCGCCGACCCACAGGAGAATACCATCGCACAGTGGTATCAGACCAACCACAATCAGCCAGCCCTCAAACCAAACCCTTCCACCTAGAAGAACTCGAAACTGCAATGGGAAAGTTGAAACCCGGAAAAGCAGCAGGGATTGATGACATACTGGCAGAAATTATACAGCACCTGGAACCTAACGCAAAGACCTGGCTCGTGGGGATGCTGAACACATGCATGGCACAGAAAACCATCCCTTCTGTCTGGAGAAAGGCCAAAGTGGTTGCAATCCCCAAACCTGGCAAAGACCCATCATCCTCAAAGAGCTACCGACCCATTTCCCTTCTCTGCATCACCTACAAGAGAGGCTGCTACTCCAACACCTCATGCCACTCATAGACACCAAGCTGACTAAAGACCAAGCTGGTTTCCGTCCTGGCCTGTGCTGGACAGAGCTCAACCTCACCCAACACATTGAGGATGGGTTTGAGGGAAAACAAATAACTGGAGCAGAAACTGGAGGGCGAAGCAAGCACGCAGGCAGCTAGTGCCTGCCTGCCTTCCTGCCTGCCTTCCTCATGTGGAAGCTGCATAGTTGACTTTGTGTGTGTCTTTCTTTTTCTGTCTGTCTTTCTTAGGATGAAGATCAAGGTAGACGCCGTTGGAAGGCTCAACACAAGCCGATGCCCCTAGAGATCCATCCCAAAGCTTCCCTCAGGGAGCCCAGCAAGCCAGCTAGCCAGCAAGCCCGCCCAGTCAGCCAACGCAGTTAGCCAGCTCCGCCAGTCAGCCAGTGTAGAAAGTCAGGCTGACAAGCCAGAGCATATCAGCTCTTGCAGTCCGCCATTGCAGCCATACCAGCCTTGCTCAGTCAGCTCAGCCAGGCCTCTCTCGAGGCCTGGCTCTCTGTCTGCCTGGCCCGGTCTGCCCTGCCCTGCCTTGCAGCAACAGAACCAGCCTTGCTAGCAAGCCAGCCAGCTCAGAATACGAGCTCAGCAAGCCAGCGCAGCTGGCAAGCACGCAGTTAGTCTAAACCAGTTTCAGACCGGCAGGCCAAGGCAGACAGACAGGAAGACCGAGGCGCCTAGGCAGGCAGACAGGCCAGGAAGGCAACAAAGTGCAGGCAGGGGGACTATCCGGCCTAAGGCTGCGCTGCAAGGGTTGGAGCCTGGCCAGCTCCTGCTGGTCTGGGCTGAGTGGCTGTGGCTGCACAGTAAGGCTGCGGTAACCTAGTCTGGGCTTGCTGCTGCACTGGCTTGCTCAGCTCACATTCTGAGCTGGCTGGCTTGCCAGAAAGGCTGGTTCTGTTGCTGCAAGGCAGGGCGGGGCAGACCGGGCCAG
The DNA here is from genome assembly GCF_964188405.1 of Protomyctophum parallelum. NCBI lineage: Eukaryota > Metazoa > Chordata > Actinopteri > Myctophiformes > Myctophidae > Protomyctophum > Protomyctophum parallelum. The sequence goes on from NC_139708.1 coordinate 39,836,109, forward strand.
GCAGACAGAGAGCCAGGCCTCGAGAGAGGCCTGGCTGAGCTGACTGAGCAAGGCTGGTATGGCTGCAATGGCTGACTGTAAGGGCTGATATGCTCTGGCTTGGCAGCCTGACTTTCTACACTGGCTGACTGGCGGAGCTGACTGGCTACTTTGGCTGACTGGGCAGGCTTGCTGGCTAGCTGGCTTGCTGGGCTCCCTGAGGGAAGCTTTGGGATGGATCTCTAGGGGCATCGGCTTGTGTTGAGCCTTCCAACGGCGTCTACCTTGATCTCCGTCCTAAGAAAGAAAGACAGAAAAAGAAAGACACACAAACCCAACTATGCAGGTTTGAGGGAAAACAAATAACTGGAGCAGCATTCAGAGATCTCTCTGCTGCCTACGACACTGTCCAACACCGCACAATGGTCAGCACAAGCCTCCTCAACAACAGGCGCTTCTATGTCCAGTTAAATGACCAGAGGAGTAAATAGAAAGCCCAAAAAGAACGGCCTCCCACAAGGTAGCGTGCTCGCCCCCCTCCTTTTCAATATCTACACAAACGTCCAGCCACTACCCAAAGTAGTAGTACTGGAATGAAATGATAGAGAACACCTCACACACACATAGTTTCCTTCCGTGGCTGTTTACATTCGAGGGTCGCCGGTCCTCTCGAACGGAACAGTTTAACGTCATGCCCAGGACGAAAAGATATAGAGAACACCAACATGACAAATAACAGCAGGAAGGCATTATAAAACATACTCTCCCCCCATGCCTTCGGCCTGGTGGAGACAATTACCTTCATGAGACTAGTAAATGACCTTGACCAGTATAAATGACCTTGACCAGTATGCAGTCCGTGACCATGGACTATAGCCTTTTGCTTTTCCTTGGTTTTCGCCTTTTTTAAAATCCTCAACAATGATGAAGAATCGCGCACTATAGCGCGCCGCTCAATGACCTCTGAGACCATGGACCAATGAATGAAATACAACACATTGAGCAGGGCACTGCAGGGAGTTGATCCCCGTTCCGGTAAACCAGAAGTCCGACACCAGTGCCTTAGTTTTTGTGTTGTTGTTCATTTAAAGGTCCAGGTGTGCATACGCATGTGCGCCTGTGCGTGTGTAGGTGCATGTGTGCATGTGTGTGTGCACGCTTCAATGACCACTGTTGGACCCAATGGCGATCAAGGACCTCAGGGAGCCACCCAAAATTCACAACGGTCACAGCGAACTCTGTTGCATCACAACTGGTGGCCAACAGTCATAACCAACAACGCCGCCGACCCACAGGAGAATACCATCGCACAGTGGTATCAGACCAACCACAATCAGCCAGCCCTCAAACCAAACCCTTCGACCTAGAAGAACTCGAAACTGCAATGGGAAAGTTGAAACCCGGAAAAGCAGCAGGGATTGATGACATACTGGCAGAAATTATACAGCACCTGGAACCTAACGCAAAGACCTGGCTCGTGGGGATGCTGAACACATGCATGGCACAGAAAACCATCCCTTCTGTCTGGAGAAAGGCCAAAGTGGTTGCAATCCCCAAACCTGGCAAAGACCCATCATCCTCAAAGAGCTACCGACCCATTTCCCTCCTATGCATCACCTACAAGCTCTATGAGAGGCTGCTACTCCAACGCCTCGTTGCCACTCATAGATACCAAGCTGACTAAAGACCAAGCTGGTTTCCGTCCAGGCCGCTCCTGTGCTGGACAGAGCTCAACCTCACCCAACACATTGAGGATGGGTTTGAGGGAAAACAAATAACTGGAGCAGCATTCAGAGATCTCTCTGCTGCCTACGACACTGTCCAACACTGCACAATGGTCAGGAAAAGCCTCCTCAACAACAGGCGCTTCTATGTCCAGTTAAATGACCAGAGGAGTAAATGGAAAGCCCAAAAGAACGGCCTCCCACAAGGTAGCGTGCTCGCCCCCCCTCCTTTTCAATATCTACACAAACGTCCAGCCACTACCCACAGAATGCCAGCGTTTCATCTACGCCAACGACCTCTGCATTACCACCCAACAAGCAGACTTCCAGAAGATTGAGTCTGTCCTTGAAAGTGCCCTCCAATAAATGTCAAGCTACTACAATACAACCACCTGAAACCCAACCCATCAAAAACCCAACTATGCAGCTTCCACCTGAGGAACCGAGACGCAAAAAAAGAATTGCGCATCACAAACTCTCAAACCATACCCACCCCATGTATCTTGGATTTACACTGGACAGGACACTCTTCTTCAAAAAACACCTGGAGAACACAAAAGCCACGGTCAACAACCACAATAACATCCTGTGAAAACTAGTGAACTCCAAGTGGGGCGCAGACCCACAAACAATCCGTGCAACTGCCATGGCCCTGTCTTTCTCTACACCAGAGTATGCCTGCTCAAGCTGGAGCCGATCACGTCACACCAAATTGGTCGACACAGCCCTAAATGACACCTGTGGCATCATCACAGGATGCATCAAGACAACACCTGTCCCTGTCCCAACACCTGTTTACATTCGAGGGTCGCCGGTCCTCTCGAACGGAACAGTTTAACGTCATGCCCAGGACGAAACGATATAGAGAACACCAACATGACAAATAACAGCAGGAAGGCATGGGCCACAATCCACCGTCTTGGCAAAGACCACAACACCCATAATTCACAACGGTCACAGCAAACTCTGTTGCATCACAACTGGTGTAGGTATTGGATGGAGCCCGCACACCACAGGTATAAGAAAGACGTGATGCAGAGGAGGGAAATGGGTCGGTAGCTCTTCGGGGATAATGGGTCTTTGCCAGGTTTAGGGATTGCAACCACTTTGGCCTTTTTCCAGACAGAAGGGGTGGTTTTCTGTGCTATGCATGTGTTCAGCATCCCCACAAGCCAGGTCTTTGTGTTAGGTCCCAGGTGCTGTATCATTTCTGCCAGTATGTCATCAATCCCTGCTGCTTTTCCGGGTTTCAACTTTCCCATTGCAGTTTCAAGTTCTTCTAGGTCGAAGGGTTTGGTTTCAGGGCTGGCTGATTGTGGTTGGTCTGATACCACTGTGCGATGGTATTCTATGTGGGTCGGTGGCGGTGTTGGTTATGACTGTTGGCCACCAGTTGTGACCAAGACCGCCACCGACCCACAGGAGAATACCATCGCACAGTGGTATCAGACCAACCACAATCAGCCAGCCCTTAAACCAAACCCTTCAACCTAGAAGAATTTGAAACTGCAATGGGAAAGTTGAAACCCGGAAAAGCAGCAGGGATTGATGACCTACTGGCAGAAATGATACAGCACCTGGGACCCAACGCAAAGACATGGCTTGTGGGGATGCTGGACACATGCATAGCACAGAAAACCATCCCTTCTGTCTGGAAAAAGGCCAAAGTGGTTGCAATCCCTAAACCTGGCAAAGACCCATTATCCCCAAGGAGCTACCGACCCATTTCCCTCCTATGCATCACCTACAAGCTCTATGAGAGGCTGCTACTCCAACGCCTCGTTGCCACTCATAGATACCAAGCTGACTAAAGACCAAGCTGGTTTCCGTCCAGGCCGCTCCTGTGCTGGACAGAGCTCAACCTCACCCAACACATTGAGGATGGGTTTGAGGGAAAACAAATAACTGGAGCAGCATTCAGAGATCTCTCTGCTGCCTACGACACTGTCCAACACTGCACAATGGTCAGGAAAAGCCTCCTCAACAACAGGCGCTTCTATGTCCAGTTAAATGACCAGAGGAGTAAATGGAAAGCCCAAAAGAACGGCCTCCCACAAGGTAGCGTGCTCGCCCCCCCTCCTTTTCAATATCTACACAAACGTCCAGCCACTACCCACAGAATGCCAGCGTTTCATCTACGCCAACGACCTCTGCATTACCACCCAACAAGCAGACTTCCAGAAGATTGAGTCTGTCCTTGAAAGTGCCCTCCAATAAATGTCAAGCTACTACAATACAACCACCTGAAACCCAACCCATCAAAAACCCAACTATGCAGCTTCCACCTGAGGAACCGAGACGCAAAAAAAGAATTGCGCATCACAAACTCTCAAACCATACCCACCCCATGTATCTTGGATTTACACTGGACAGGACACTCTTCTTCAAAAAACACCTGGAGAACACAAAAGCCACGGTCAACAACCACAATAACATCCTGTGAAAACTAGTGAACTCCAAGTGGGGCGCAGACCCACAAACAATCCGTGCAACTGCCATGGCCCTGTCTTTCTCTACACCAGAGTATGCCTGCTCAAGCTGGAGCCGATCACGTCACACCAAATTGGTCGACACAGCCCTAAATGACACCTGTGGCATCATCACAGGATGCATCAAGACAACACCTGTCCCTGTCCCAACACCTGTTTACATTCGAGGGTCGCCGGTCCTCTCGAACGGAACAGTTTAACGTCATGCCCAGGACGAAACGATATAGAGAACACCAACATGACAAATAACAGCAGGAAGGCATGGGCCACAATCCACCGTCTTGGCAAAGACCACAACACCCATAATTCACAACGGTCACAGCAAACTCTGTTGCATCACAACTGGTGTAGGTATTGGATGGAGCCCGCACACCACAGGTATAAGAAAGACGTGATGCAGAGGAGGGAAATGGGTCGGTAGCTCTTCGGGGATAATGGGTCTTTGCCAGGTTTAGGGATTGCAACCACTTTGGCCTTTTTCCAGACAGAAGGGGTGGTTTTCTGTGCTATGCATGTGTTCAGCATCCCCACAAGCCAGGTCTTTGTGTTAGGTCCCAGGTGCTGTATCATTTCTGCCAGTATGTCATCAATCCCTGCTGCTTTTCCGGGTTTCAACTTTCCCATTGCAGTTTCAAGTTCTTCTAGGTCGAAGGGTTTGGTTTCAGGGCTGGCTGATTGTGGTTGGTCTGATACCACTGTGCGATGGTATTCTATGTGGGTCGGTGGCGGTGTTGGTTATGACTGTTGGCCACCAGTTGTGACCAAGACCGCCACCGACCCACAGGAGAATACCATCGCACAGTGGTATCAGACCAACCACAATCAGCCAGCCCTTAAACCAAACCCTTCAACCTAGAAGAATTTGAAACTGCAATGGGAAAGTTGAAACCCGGAAAAGCAGCAGGGATTGATGACCTACTGGCAGAAATGATACAGCACCTGGGACCCAACGCAAAGACATGGCTTGTGGGGATGCTGAACACATGCATAGCACAGAAAACCATCCCTTCTGTCTGGAAAAAGGCCAAAGTGGTTGCAATCCCTAAACCTGGCAAAGACCCATTATCCCCAAGGAGCTACCGACCCATTTCCCTCCTATGCATCACCTACAAGCTCTATGAGAGGCTGCTACTCCAACGCCTCGTTGCCACTCATAGATACCAAGCTGACTAAAGACCAAGCTGGTTTCCGTCCTGGCCGCTCCTGTGCTGGACAGAGCTCAACCTCACCCAACACATTGAGGATGGGTTTGAGGGAAAACAAATAACTGGAGCAGCATTCAGAGATCTCTCTGCTGCCTACGACACTCTCCAACACCGCACAATGGTCAGGAAAAGCCTCCTCAACAACAGGCGCTTCTATGTCCAGTTAAATGACCAGAGGAGTAAATGGAAAGCCCAAAAGAACGGCCTCCCACAAGGTAGCGTGCTCGCCCCCCCTCCTTTTCAATATCTACACAAACGTCCAGCCACTACCCACAGAATGCCAGCGTTTCATCTACGCCGACAACCTCTGCATTACCACCCAACAAGCAGACTTCCAGAAGATTGAGTCTGTCCTTGAAAGTGCCCTCCAAGAAATGTCAAGCTACTACAATACAACCACCTGAAACCCAACCCATCAAAAACCCAACTATGCAGCTTCCACCTGAGGAACCGAGACGCAAAAAAAGAATTGCGCATCACAAACTCTCAAACCATACCCACCCCATGTATCTTGGATTTACACTGGACAGGACACTCTTCTTAAAAAAACACCTGGAGAACACAAAAGCCACGGTCAACAACCACAATAACATCCTGTAAAAACTAGTGAACTCCAAGTGGGGCGCAGACCCACAAACAATCCGTGCAACTGCCATGGCCCTGTCTTTCTCTACACCAGAGTATGCCTGCTCAAGCTGGAGACGATCACGTCACACCAAATTGGTCGACACAGCCCTAAATGACACCTGTGGCATCATCACAGGATGCATTAAGACAACACCTGTCCCTGTCCCAACACCTGTTTACATTCGAGGGTCGCCGGTCCTCTCGAACGGAACAGTTTAACGTCATGCCCAGGACGAAACGATATAGAGAACACCAACATGACAAATAACAGCAGGAAGGCATGGGCCACAATCCACCGTCTTGGCAAAGACCACAACACCCATAATTCACAACGGTCACAGCAAACTCTGTTGCATCACAACTGGTGTAGGTATTGGATGGAGCCCGCACACCACAGGTATAAGAAAGACGTGATGCAGAGGAGGGAAATGGGTCGGTAGCTCTTCGGGGATAATGGGTCTTTGCCAGGTTTAGGGATTGCAACCACTTTGGCCTTTTTCCAGACAGAAGGGGTGGTTTTCTGTGCTATGCATGTGTTCAGCATCCCAACAAGCCAGGTCTTTGTGTTAGGTCCCAGGTGCTGTATCATTTCTGCCAGTATGTCATCAATCCCTGCTGCTTTTCCGGGTTTCAACTTTCCCATTGCAGTTTCAAGTTCTTCTAGGTCGAAGGGTTTGGTTTCAGGGCTGGCTGATTGTGGTTGGTCTGATACCACTGTGCGATGGTATTCTATGTGGGTCGGTGGCGGTGTTGGTTATGACTGTTGGCCACCAGTTGTGACCAAGACCGCCACCGACCCACAGGAGAATACCATCGCACAGTGGTATCAGACCAACCACAATCAGCCAGCCCTTAAACCAAACCCTTCGACCTAGAAGAATTTGAAACTGCAATGGGAAAGTTGAAACCCGGAAAAGCAGCAGGGATTGATGACCTACTGGCAGAAATGATACAGCACCTGGGACCCAACGCAAAGACCTGGCTTGTGGGGATGCTGAACACATGCATAGCACAGAAAACCATCCCTTCTGTCTGGAAAAAGGCCAAAGTGGTTGCAATCCCTAAACCAGGCAAAGACCCATTATCCCCAAAGAGCTACCGACCCATTTCCCTCCTATGCATCACCTACAAGCTCTATGAGAGGCTGCTACTCCAACGCCTCGTTGCCACTCATAGATACCAAGCTGACTAAAGACCAAGCTGGTTTCCGTCCCGGCCGCTCCTGTGCTGGACAGAGCTCAACCTCACCCAACACATTGAGGATGGGTTTGAGGGAAAACAAATAACTGGAGCAGCATTCAGAGATCTCTCTGCTGCCTACGACACTGTCCAACACTGCACAATGGTCAGGAAAAGCCTCCTCAACAACAGGCGCTTCTATGTCCAGTTAAATGACCAGAGGAGTAAATGGAAAGCCCAAAAGAACGGCCTCCCACAAGGTAGCGTGCTCGCCCCCCCTCCTTTTCAATATCTACACAAACGTCCAGCCACTACCCATAGAATGCCAGCGTTTCATCTACACCAACGACCTCTGCATTACCACCCAACAAGCAGACTTCCAGAAGATTGAGTCTGTCCTTGAAAGTGCCCTCCAAGAAATGTCAAGCTACTACAATACAACCACCTGAAACCCAACCCATCAAAAACCCAACTATGCAGCTTCCACCTGAGGAACCGAGACGCAAAAAAATAATTGCGCATCACAAACTCTCAAACCATACCCACCCCATGTATCTTGGATTTACACTGGACAGGACACTCTTCCTCAAAAAACACCTGGAGAACACAAAAGCCATGGTCAACAACCACAATAACATCCTGTGAAAACTAGTGAACTCCAAGTGGGGCGCAGACCCACAAACAATCCGTGCAACTGCCATGGCCCTGTCTTTCTCTACACCAGAGTATGCCTGCTCAAGCTGGAGCCGATCACGTCACACCAAATTGGTCGACACAGCCCTAAATGACACCTGTGGCATCATCACAGGATGCATCAAGACAACACCTGTCCCTGTCCCAACACCTGTTTACATTCGAGGGTCGCCGGTCCTCTCGAACGGAACAGTTTAACGTCATGCCCAGGACGAAAAGATATAGAGAACACCAACATGACAAATAACAGCAGGAAGGCATGGGCCACAATCCACCGTCTTGGCAAAGACCACAACACCCATAATTCACAACGGTCACAGCAAACTCTGTTGCATCACAACTGGTGTAGGTATTGGATGGAGCCCACACACCACAGGTATAAGAAAGACGTGATGCAGAGGAGGGAAATGGGTCGGTAGCTCTTCGGGGATAATGGGTCTTTGCCAGGTTTAGGGATTGCAACCACTTTGGCCTTTTTCCAGACAGAAGGGGTGGTTTTCTGTGCCATGCATGTATTCAGCATCCCCACAAGCCAGGTCTTTGTGTTAGGTTCCAGGTGCTGTATCATTTCTGCCAGTATGTCATCAATCCCTGCTGCTTTTCCGGGTTTCAACTTTCCCATTGCAGTTTCAAGTTCTTCTAGGTCGAAGGGTTTGGTTTCAGGGCTGGCTGATTGTGGTTGGTCTGATACCACTGTGCGATGGTATTCTATGTGGGTCGGTGGCGGTGTTGGTTATGACTGTTGGCCACCAGTTGTGACCAAGACCGCCACCGACCCACAGGAGAATACCATCGCACAGTGGTATCGGACCAACCACAATCAGCCAGCCCTTAAACCAAACCCTTCGACCTAGAAGAATTTGAAACTGCAATGGGAAAGTTGAAACCCGGAAAAGCAGCAGGGATTGATGACCTACTGGCAGAAATGATACAGCACCTGGGACCCAACGCAAAGACCTGGCTTGTGGGGATGCTGAACACATGCATAGCACAGAAAACCATCCCTTCTGTCTGGAAAAAGGCCAAAGTGGTTGCAATCCCTAAACCTGGCAAAGACCCATTATCCCCAAAGAGCTACCGACCCATTTCCCTCCTATGCATCACCTACAAGCTCTATGAGAGGCTGCTACTCCAACGCCTCGTTGCCACTCATAGATACCAAGCTGACTAAAGACCAAGCTGGTTTCCGTCCCGGCCGCTCCTGTGCTGGACAGAGCTCAACCTCACCCAACACATTGAGGATGGGTTTGAGGGAAAACAAATAACTGGAGCAGCATTCAGAGATCTCTCTGCTGCCTACGACACTGTCCAACACTGCACAATGGTCAGGAAAAGCCTCCTCAACAACAGGCGCTTCTATGTCCAGTTAAATGACCAGAGGAGTAAATGGAAAGCCCAAAAGAACGGCCTCCCACAAGGTAGCGTGCTCGCCCCCCTTCCTTTTCAATATCTACACAAACGTCCAGCCACTACCCACAGAATGCCAGCGTTTCATCTACACCAACGACCTCTGCATTACCACCCAACAAGCAGACTTCCAGAAGATTGAGTCTGTCCTTGAAAGTGCCCTCCAAGAAATGTCAAGCTACTACAATACAACCACCTGAAACCCAACCCATCAAAAACCCAACTATGCAGCTTCCACCTGAGGAACCGAGACGGGGAAAAAGAACTGAGCGTCACTTGGGATGGTCACAAACTCTCCAACCATACCCACCACATGTAACTTGGAGTTGCACTGGACAGGACACTCCTTTAAAAAAACATCTGGAGAACACAAAAGCCAAGGTCAACACCCACACCCGTGAAATAAATGTTTACACACCTCATTCAAGTTGCAGGCAGGCTAGCTGTCTACCTTGATCTCCGTCCTAAGAAAGAAAGACAGAAAAAGAAACACACATTTAGAACGACTTAAACCCTCTATATTTAATAAAACAATTCTGGACAAGAATCCTGTATTGCAGGGGTGCCCACATTTACATTGTGATCTACCAGTAGATCACAAAGGCTGTGCAGTAGGGCCGGGACTAATTGCGATTAATTTAGATTAATTAACTACAGAAAAATTTATCGCGATTAACTACAGATAAATTAATCGCACCTTTTTTTCACCGAGGAACGTTTCTCACTGGGCGCTTTTCTATAGTACTGAAAACTTGAAATAATAAAAAGTCACCCCATTTTGTGTTGCCTAGAACTGGAGGTCTGACAAAAAACAGTAACAATATGAAGTAAGTACAGCTCCTTAGTCCTGTAATGTCACTGAGATGTACTTGTTACTGTTACAATTTTTCTTTCAGACCTCCAGTTCTAGGCAACACAGAATGGGGTGACTTTTATTATTATTTCCACAACAGGTATATTAATGACAGTAAAATGTTGAAAATGAGTGGTATCCTGTAGTCACTATTCATTGATTCACTGGGATACCAAAAAACATTAAAAAAAAGGTTTCTCGCTGTTCTCGGGTTGAATATTGATATGCGATTAAAATGCGATTAATCTAGATGAATTAATCGCAAAGCCTCTGATTAATTAGATAAAAAACATTAATCGAGTCCCAGCTCTATGTCCCTGTATATAATCTATCACTTGAATTAAGGTGACTTGATTGATTGACATAAAAAGGCCTGTCAGCTCAAATATTGCACACAAACATCAGTAGCATTACAAAGTTATTGTGACAGTGTGAAAAATCAGGTATGTGACACATTTTCAGCCAATCAGGAGAAAGTAGCTATTTATGAGCTTAATGTTCCAGTTCTATTTGTGTCTGTTACATTACAATTCCACTTGTTTAATCTGTATCCTGACTGCGTTCCTGATTGGATAAAATTGCCGTTTCAGAAAAAGTTCTCTCTGTTACTGAACAAACACTATAGCAATGATTACTGTCACAATATAGAGCTATTTAATACTGTTACTGAACACACTCTATAGCAATGATTACTGTCACAAATCTCACAATATAGAATTATTTAACACTGTTACTGAACACACACTCTATAGCAATGATTACTGTAACAATATAGAGCTATTTAACACTGTTTCTGAACAGACTCTATAGCAATGATTACTGTCACAATATAGAGCTATTTAACACTGTTTCTGAACAGACTCTATAGCAATGATTACTGTCACACTATAAAGCTATTTAACACTGTTACTGAACACACTCTAGCAATGATTACTGTCACACTATAAAGCTATTTAACACTGTTACTGAACACACTCTAGCAATGATTACTGTCACACTATAGAATTATTTAACACTGTAACTGAACACACACTCTATAGCAATGATTACTGTCACACTATAGAATTATTTAACACTGTACTGAACACACTCTATAGCAATGATTACTGTCACAATATAGAGCAATTTAATTTAGATAACCAAATGGACTCCAATAGTAGATCTTTACACTCTCAATAGTTTAATTGTTAAGCATCTGCTTAATTTCCCAAAAAACAGAGAATGTAGAAGATTGCTTTTAATCCTTTGTTGTATGTATTACTGTAGGAGAGCGGTTAGTGACTGTGCCTTATTAACATTAGTGCCTGGGATCTTTTCCGGCCAATTTCAAAGAATGTTTGTTTGCTTCCCGACAATTTACCAGAATGTTTTGTGCTTTTACCAACCAAACAAAACTCTTTTCCGACGCTGCCAGATGGGGGCGGTATTAAGCTGTGTAACAAATTTGTGTAGCAAGCTTCTTGGATCTGGCAGCGTCAGGTTAGCTCTTTTCACCTCTAGTCGATCATTTATTCAGCATTTGAGCCATGGACCACCATTGTGAGAGTCAAAATGATAGTCCGTGGCTCAAACATGTCGCCTATGAAGTTACTTGTTGTGTTTATAAATGATACTACTACTATACAAAACTGTGATCCAGTAGCCGAATGGTTAGAATCGATGGTTAGTGAACGTAGGGGCCCGGGTTCACTTCCCAGTCGAGGACTGAGTTTGTTTTCTTCTTAACAAACAAAACTGTTTTTGCTTCAAGTTGAGGTCCTTTATTCATTCAGTATCTGAGCCACGGACCGCCATTTGAGGCTCAACAAATGCTGAATGAATAATGGACCTCGACGAGATGCTAAAACAAATGTGTTTTTTTGTAAGAAAGCAGAAAAACTCTCAGTCCTCGAGTGGGACTAGAACCCGGGCCCTTTGGTTCACTAACCCCCGACATTAACCGTTCGGCTACTGGAACACGGTGTTACAGAATTACTCGAACATAATATATAAACATCACAACAAGTAACATCATATAAAGTGATAACAGATGTTTGAACAACAACAACAGCGTTTAAGTATTAAATAACATTTAACATACCTTCTGCAGACACGACGACGAGGCGACGGACATGGTGACGTGGCAACTTTCCAACAAACACTGACCAAACCCCCCGCCACGTTTCTCTTCCGTATTTGAAGTGGGCCGTCACTTCCTTCCGGTGTGACGTGGGGCCACGCCCGCGAGTTTTTTGCCGCGATTTTCTTGTAGGCCTAGTCATATTGTAGTCCTCTTACGTTACATCCGGGTCCCGTCTGCCTCTATAGCTACATATGATTCTGAACGCGTGAATCTTTTTTATTTTTTTTATTTTTTACAATAACGTTATTTTTCAGAAAGGAAGCCATTGAGGGTTAAAATGGGTCTTAATGCTTCCAACTCGAGTAGAATTATTAATGTAACCGTAAAGTGTAAACAAGAAAATGTATGACGTGGAGCTTTCTTGAGTAAGACCCGGAAGCGGGTTACGTCAGGGCTTAAATAGTCAATAGAGAACTTAGTCACCTTCCTGGCAGCGTCCTCAGTAGTCTAGCGGTCTAAACACCCGACTTTTGAAAACTAACTTTATATAACTTCACGGGTTCAAACCCCTCTGATGTTTTTCTCAATCATTGATTCACAATACCAGAATGCACGTTTATTTAATCATAAATACATGAAGCAGACAGCCCTGTGATTAAACCTTCAGCATTACACACTGAAACCTACCACACTGTGGCTGGCTTTTTATTCACAATGCAACGCTATTGGACTCCTAATAATATATCATGGTGTAGTCTAGCTCTGGTCCATAGCTCTAATGGGCATTACAAGCTACGATTTATATGCTACAAGTTAAAACTACCTAAAAAGTTGTATTTTATATTATGTTTACAAGCTAAAAAGCACTATTTCTAACTATTCTAAGTAAACCTACCTGGTTTAAAAATGTGAGTAGGCCTAATACAGTTGCATTTTATATTATGTTAAATGTTATATAGGCAATTATATCGTTGCTGTCAGGCAGAAATATCTCATCAGTGGTTTTAAACCTTTCTCATATCAATATATAATCAATTGACATTATGAGGAATATGAGCCATGGACCACCTTTCAATTAAATCTAGCCTCTCAGACCCCAAAATAAAGAATATTTTGTTAAACATTTATTTGATGATATATGATATATTTACTAGGCCTAAATTGTTGTATATAGGCCTAGGCCTACTATAAAAAATATTACTGCACTGTTTTTTTTTATTTTTTTTTATTCATTAGTAATAAAATATCACTGATGGTGTTCGGTAGGCGGCATCACACTTGTATTCTATGGTAGTATCATATGTATGTTATTCATTCAAGTCAAGCATCGTGTGTAAGTAATGTTTCATTATGTTTGTATCATTGTATCATGTATTCCCATGCTTTTTTGTTCTTGCTTAATGTAAGTCGCTCTGGATTAAGAGCGTCTGCTAAATGCCTACATTGTAAATTGTAATGTTGTCTTATCTGACATGCAATGAAAAACGAGTAAGCTATGTTATGTTACGCATTGTGCACTCTTTCCATGTGGCATATGCCGCATGGCTAATTTGCATACTAATTTAAATATATGTTAATTAGCCATGTGCTATCGTGGATCATTCGTATAGGCTATATGCCCACTGCCACTGGCTGGCATAAGCCAGTAGCCTAACGGGGGTCCCCGGACCCCAGCAACTGACAGGTAGATAGGCCTACTGGGGGTCCCCGGACCCCCCAGTCTGTGACTCACTGTGCTATTGTAGGCTATAGGCCTATTGTTATTATAGGTCGTCAGTCCGTAAACACTGAAGTTGGTGCTTTGCATGAAAGTAAGGATAGCACTCCATCCATTGATTCACAATACACAAGTTAAGTTGTATGGCGTCTATATCGTATGACGCCGAGAGGCTAAAGCGGGGAAACGTTTTAGCTGTCAGACTCGCTTGCTTTAGTCGTTCGTTGTCTGCATGAGAATCACTGCTCCAGGCCAGGGTGCTGCTTTTGTTATGTTTTATTAAAGTTAGAGAACATTACCACAGTGAATCACAGCATAGTAACTAACCCCTCTCTCCTTCCATTCATGAAATGCCGCCTCGCGAACAGCTGACTTTACTATGAGTGACGTGGGTTATAGTAGCACCACGTGACCCATATAACTGTCACCAACAACACTTTTAATTATATTTATTACATGAAGCAGACAGCCCTGTGATGAAACCTTTAGCATTACACTGTGGTTAATACGTTTTTATTCACAATGGAATGTTATTGTACTCTTAATATATCATGGTGTAGCACAGCACAGTAGATTCATATTTCAATCGATCTGGGATGTTAACATTGTGCAAAACTCTGTTCGATGAATGGCCTCTTCTGCTACATTAAACATTACTAAACATTAAACGTTACTTATACCTGTTATTGAGACTCCTATAGAGCATGTTGACATGGATAGCTAAGCTTGGTTAGTAGTATCTCTGTTATAGTTAATGCAGTTTGATTAAATTAATAGGCTTTTTTTTATTGATTGATTGAAATATTTAACAGTTTGTAGAATTTACAGTACATTTTAAGCACAAACTCAATACAAAGACTGTTAACTGTGAGTGGACGACCCAATTAAGCATTACACTTGTTTACAACAGGGTCCACATTGTTCAATTCATCAAAACATTTAGAGACATACAAATAGACATTTCTATGTAGCTAAAGAACAGAACAGGCCTATTTATTAGACAAAAATGTCAACAGATGACCGATGTCAGACAGATGTCACCCTCTTGGGGTTCCTAGAAAGATGTCCATACATAGGCCTACGGCAATTACAAATACATTCAACAAAGGTAAATTCATGAAAATACATAACAATTTATTCTATAAAATTAATTGCAACATAATGAGAATAACATTATGGTCATGTGGTCAGCTGTAGCAAGTGTTCCTTTAAAGCATATTTGAAAGATAATGTATGTTGTGTTATATTAATGTGAGGTGGTAACATGTTCCAAAATGATATTGATCGATACATAACGTTGTTTGTTTAAGGAGGTTCGTTTTTGGAGCAGGGAGTGATAAATGACCGAGGCTTGCAATTCTGGTGTTATGATTATGTCTGTCACTCGATTTTAATAACTGTAACTGGCTTGATGGAGCCTGGAAATAGGCACATACAGTATAATGGCCCTACCACAACAAGGCATATACTACCACCATTAGATCTCCACATATGGAGCTGACCTGTTCTGACATTCCATATGTTGATCTGACCTCATCAAACCCTGTACACTCAAGATACGCTCCATATTATGGCCAGACCTCACCAAACCCTGTAAAGACACTGCCCCCGCTGCCACCCTTAGATCTCCATATATGGAGCTGACCCGTTCTGACATTCCATTATGTTGATCTGACCTAATGAAACCCTACACACTCAAGACACGCTCCATATATGGCATGTTTTATTCAAAGAACTGTTAGGCGATTTTTCATTCTGTGAATCCATAGTTGGTGTCTTTGAAGGCTGATAACAGCAACTAAGCTACCACTTGGGAACTGCTATCATGTTGAAATATTATCTATTTAAATAAAAAAAACATTTGCCACCTTGAATGTCCCTCACTAGTGAAAATCCTGGTCTGAGCCCATGGACTATTTTAAGCAATAATGAAATCACCAAAGCACCAAATATAAATGCTGCAACCTGAGAAGGGGGAAAAAAAACATCATTGTCTTCAGTGTGAATCAACTTCTTTATTTTTTTCTTCTTTTTTGTTGTTATTATTGATGTCAGGTCAGCCATTTTGACAGCAAAGGAAAGGTTTCAAAGGGAACTTCACAGGGAATGTGTTCAGTTGATAGTGAGGGACAAGCAAGCATGGCAGAGGCTCCAGGAGGTAGAGTGAGTGGTCGCCTGGGAAACGGTAAGGTTCACAGTTCCATCCCTGTGGGACTCCCCCACTGTCAAGGTGATCCTTAATTGAGCCAGACACTTAACCCTCATTTAACCCATTTTGACCTGGGAACGATTCTACAAATGTCTTCTAAATCATGACAGTTTTCTGAGAAAAACCCCATGTTTTCGTTCTCACACATTCTCATGCCAAGGACCCCCAAAAATATATGAAATTGACCGCCGACCCCCATCTGAAAATATGTTGTTCCAGGGACCCCCCCCCCCCCCCCCCAATCCCCAGAAACAAAGATTTTAGTTAAAAATGTTAGTTCTGATAGAATAATATTCTAAGATTTGAGGCACATTTTCACAATTTAAAAAAAAATAGCAGACCTACAAGCTTGTAGATCTGCTATTTTTCAATAGCTATACTATAACATAATCCTTAAAACACCAACAGGGGTTCCCGCCCAGAATGGATTCATTTGCTCTCTTGAGCAGGTTGGTGCCTTAATTGCGTTGATTCCATTGGCCGTCGGACGGTGTAAAGCTTTTGGGTAAAAGGTGCCATATAAATTAGCTGTGGGCAAAAAAAAGAAGTGATTCATGGATATAGCGCAATTTTTAATGCCACAATATAAAAATGGAATCGCAAAGTATAGGCCTATAATAAAAGCAAAGTAACTTCGAAACGCAATATAGATCAAATCGGCACCCTAGGTATCAATATCGTATCGAATATCGTCCCACCCCTAATATAATATAGATGCTTGTAGATCAGCTCTTTTTGATGATCTACTGTTATAATACAGATTATACACTAGGCTAAACAAGGCATGAATGAATCACCCACACACATACAGTATGGTGAAACCATACAGTGAAAAAGATGAATAAATATACAGAGAAACTTACAGATGTTTTCTTTTACTTTCAGAAATACCACACAGTGTAGCAAATCAATACTCAAGTCCTGCATTCAAAAATTTAAATTTGAAAAACCTTTTATGATCAATTAACAAAAACAAAAAAAAGGCCGATCTACAAGCTCAAATGTTGCGATGCGTTTTGAGCTTGTAGAGTCTCTATTTTCACACATTTTGTATGATGAAGTAGGGCAATAATTTAAAAGAAATGAAAAAAAGAGAAAATAAAAAGATGTAAACCATGAATTTCCGGGGGTCTGCATCCATACATAAGAGACCCAAAAACACCTCAAAAACAAAGCGACGTCATGAAAATACATTCCTACAACTGCACAAGTCCAGGACAGTTGGGTGCATCATTATTGCATCATAAGCTTACCCAATATACTAAAGGGGACATTACATTTTGAAGGTACCATAAAAATGTATTTCAGCAGAACGGTCCTTTTTTTTCTGCAGTTTTCTGCATGTACAGTACTACCGTTGCCAGGCAATGCAGAGAGAGAGAGACCCTCGCGTACCTCATGCCACAGCAGCCACACCACTAAAAACCAAATGATTGGGGAAGCGTTGTGCATCAATTAGCACCTGAGAAGAACAGACTATAAACAGAATATAAAGATTACATTATTGATTGCATAGAAAATCACTGACTGGTCTGGGTGGGAGCATGGAATCCTCTTCGTGTTTGAGTAAATGGTCACGCCCCCCCCCCTCCTACTGTGGTTGTAAGTTTTGTTTTTAGTTTTGTCTTGTTTTTGTTTTGTTATGCTTGTTTTGCTTTTCTGTCTGTTTTGTTTTTTTGTTGTATCTTTATCCTTTTTATAGCTATTTTGAATATTAAAAGGGCTGGCATTATAAGCTGAGGCTTCTGCCAAACACTCCCTTTTGGTCAACAAAAAAACATTGTATAAGGTGTGTTTATTTTAAATGACCAATAAACTTGAAACTACTAGTTTAGGAGTAGGGGATAAAGTCCAGAAGTCCAGTCCGTGACGGAGGGACGCCGTCTCAAGCGAAACTTGAGCCCACGAGAGAGACACCACCGAGCGAGCTAAAGCGCCTCGTCAAACGTTTGCGAAGTTCGCTTTAAGTCGACTCTGCCCCGTTGGAGTTGCAACCCGATACAGGCACAGAATAGTGAAATCATGTTCTGGCACAACAAGCGCAGTGGCCAATCACAGCGCGTCCTTTACGCAAACGCCAAGAGGATTCCATGCTTGCCATCCGGGTGGGTTATATAGCCAGCCTTTCCTGGTCCTGATTTGAACCCACGTCGCTTGGAGAGCTCCTTGTACCTTGTTGTACTGCTCGCCATGCAGCCTCCATAACATGGCCTGGAGGCCACTGTACCCATTAGTATTATTATTATTTTACAGTAGTTTTAGAGTTTTAGTACCTACAAGATCAAACCCGGGGATGCGCCCCAACTATATGCAGACGTCCGTGACTGTGTGCGCCACGAACACAACAAACAAGCTTAACCCATTCTAAAAATGTCTGTTTGAAAATTACAGTTTTCTGAAAAAGTCGTCAGTCGTTCTTCGATTTAAAAAGAAATAGCAGACCTACAAGCTCGTAGCGCGCACTCGGTGGCGCGCTACGAGCTTGTAGATCTGCTATATTTCAATAGCTAAAGCATAACATAATGCTAACACCAAAATGAGTTAAATGTGTGGGGAAATGGAGAAATCACGTGTCAGTCAGTGGCTAATATGCCAATGCATTATGAAGTCCATGCCTCTCTGGGGCTAATATTAAAACACATTCTATTTTATAATCTTTTTTTACATTGATTTAAGTTATATTCTTTTTTAAGTAGGCCTATTGTCTGTATTATTTGTTTGTTTTACAGACTTGCGGGTGGCCTACAGTATTATATATAGCCTACGATTGAAGAATCCTCTCCATTATGCTGCTATTGCACATATAAAAATAAAACCTCTCTTGGATAAAAAATAGGAATAAAAAGGGAATTGATTAATGGGTCAAAGGAGTCCACTTTCTTATCAACTAACGATTAAACAGTTTTGATTTAAGAAATAATTAGCAAACCTAATAATGCGTTTGCTGAGTTTTTTTTCGGGGAATAAAAAAATAAATAAAACGAGAAAAGCCGACGCAGAAAAGAAGTCTGAACAAGAACAGTCAGTTTATGTGGTACAGTAATTACCTAATGACAGTCAACAGGTGTGACGTTTTCGCACACCTTTAAAATTGACACACACACACACACACACACACACACACACACACACACACTTTTCTACTATTCAGCTTGGCTGAAGTCGTAGTTGAAGTTGTAGTTGCTGGGCGGTTTGGGGATGGGCGGGGCGTTGTCGGGGATGGGCACGTTCTCCAGGTCCAGGAGGCGGAGCTTGATCTCCATGGAGCTTGATCTCCAGCTCGCTGCGCATCGACTCACTGCTCATGTCGCGCCCCAGGAGCACGCTCAGACCGTCCGTCCACAGGCAGAACTACAAACACAGAACAGGAGAACTACAACAACCACAGAGCAACAACATGGAGCACGCTCAGACCGTCCGTCCACAGGCAGAACTACAAACACAGAACAACAGGAGAACTACAACAACCACAGAGCAACAACATGGAGCACGCTCAGACCGTCCGTCCACAGGCAGAACTACAAACGCAGAACAACAGAGAACTACAGCAATCATCTACGTGTTCACATGTTAAACCACCAGGGGGCAGTGATGTGTCATATTCAGAGCTGTCTCATTATGGAATAATAATGCTTCATTTCCAATAATGCTCATTTGCAGTTAGCCGGCCCAACCTCCCTATCTCATTTTAACTGTTCGTCGACTAACTTTTTCCACTGACGAAAATTACATTACAATTACAATGAAAACTAAGCTATGGTGACTAAAACTAAGACTAAATATACTGATGATTTCGTCAACAAATACAAACTAGACTAAAATGTTAGGAAGGGACTAGTGGACAAGAGATCCAGTTCGAGTCATTTTACACATGCATGCTGAAAATAGCCGATCTACAAGTCCACAACGTGTCACGACTCACGACACGTTGTGAGCTTGTAGATCGGCTATTTTCAGCAAGTGAAAAAGAAACGTCCGTCATTACGACGGCATCAAGGCCCGCCAAAATACATTTTAGTCGACTAAATCAACTGTAGATTTAGTCGACTAAAACTAGACTAACACTAAAACACTCCAGGTGTCTAAAACGTGACTAAAACTGAAGGGAAACGACTATGACTGCCCCCAAAAACAACACTGGACCCAGCTGGACTCACGTCTGTTCTGGACGAGGCGATGAAGTTGAGGCTGTATTCCTCCACGTCGTACATGATGCTGAACGCTGAATCCAGCACTTCCTACAGAGGACACACACACACACACACACACTTAGGACTGAGACCAGATTCAGATTCTACCCCAGAAGCAAAGATTTGTGTTTAAAACTCGCTCTGAAAAAATAAATATTCAAAGATTCGCACCACATTTTCAAGGCTCGTAGCTTGTAGATCTACTATTTTTCAATAGCTAAAAGTATAATCCTTAAAACACCACTGAATGGGTTAAGGCTAGGCTACAGCCACTAACTACAATGAATTACAGCACACTTTTTATTTCGTACATTTCGTATGATATAATATATGATACGCTGCGTACTACTGGACAATGGCAAATCATTGACCATGTTCATAGTTTACAATGGTGGCCATTTTGCCATCACACTGTAGGGTACCGGTACAACTGCTTTCTGTTGTTACAAACTGGAGCTCTGGGTGGGTGTCAGTCAGTAAGTGCCATTTTGACAGCAAATCTGATATTGTTTTAGTCTTAGTCTTTAGATTACATTTGATTTAGTTTTAGCCATCTAAAATGCTTTAGTTTTAGTTGATTAACGGTCATATGACTTTATATAATGCGTTGTCGGAGCACGACACTGCGTGCAACCAAGCATAACATTTTACTTGTCTTAGTTCTACTAGTTTTAACGTTTTAGTCTAGCTTAAATTTGTTGACAATATATTTAGCCATAGTTTAGGTCATCATAGCATAGAGAAGTGTGGAGGAGAAGTGTGCTCACCTTGGTCTGTTTGCCTTTGCTCTCCTTCATGTGAGGACAGTCTTTACCCGTTAACAAGGCCTTGATGTCTGCCACGGGAACTGAGAGGAGATAGGATGGAAAGAAAGAAAGAAAATGAATGGCAATTAGAGAGAGGAAGAGTACAGAAAGTACAGCAGTCGTCAGGGTCAAATTGTAGACCCGTCGAGACCCGTACGACATGGATTTCAAAAGCAATTCTCCTGAACGCTGCCTTCCGGCATGGCATGGAAAGGAGTGCCATTTGCATTTCTTTCACCAGATGATAAAATACTTCATCATTCACTAAACTCACCCCACACGGGCGGCAGTTTCTTTTGTACTGACATAGTGGACTACTAGTGAATCAAACTAGTGTTTACTTTTTGTCGAGTCTCGAACTGGCGCTAATCTTTTCAACAGTGAGAAAGCCTGGACAGATAGTGGCGCTGGCTGATGACGTATCAGCAACAACGTGGATACGTAATAGATTAGAGAGTATGCACATGCATGATTTTCCCATCAGGACACACCCCCTCATCTAGAACCGTCCTGCTGTTTCTAAATGTCACATAATGCAGGAGGCAGCGAAATGTTGTGTTACTGAAAACAAGCACTTCCAAACTCTGACACTTAATAAATAATCAAATGCAGGGCATTTCTTGACAGAAAGTAGCTCGTAATGTTTCTATGGTGGATTTTTATGAAACAAAAACTTTGCAGATAATGCAATCAGACAGGACTTTTCTGTTTGGATAAATGGGCTGTCAAGACCAGAAAGTAGTTTTTTGCCACTCAGTGGGCATTCCCGCATAACTTCCAGGTGCGATGATGTCATGCGTATACCCTCTATATGCGACGTTATGAAATATGAGACAAACAGGAGGCTGGCTAGACCGAGTAGCGAAGTGACGAGACAAATCACAGAAGAACGCAGGCGATCAGGCTGGAACCCAGGCTAGGAGTAAACAGTATAAACTAGAACTGCACTCTGTCGAGTGCATACTTGCTTGTTGCACACTAGTAGGCCATAAATGGCCAACTAGTGCGCAAGCAGAGAGCGCAAGTACTTTCGACTGCTGTAAATGTGGAATCTCAGTATCTCTGTGAAGGAACGTTTGAAATGTCTAATTATTAGGTGTATTTGCTACCTATCTACTTTATGCATGTAAACACATAGTATTATTAAGTATGGTTCAAGTTTCTATCTATATAAGAAATACACTTTTATCAATTTAGAAATATTCTAGATCACTTTTTAGTTTTTCAAAGAAAAATAAATCATTGATATGTGATGAAAAAAAGGTATATAAACTGAATTAAAATATGTAATACAGTATAATTATTTTATTATTTATTGTAAATTGTCAATTGTTTGAAATGTATTTCATCTTGGACTATAGTGATATTAATACTAAATCATGATCAGAGTAATATGTGTCTCTAACTTCAATTTTTGTAATAATACTTTCACATTTGTTAAAATATACATGATCTAAAATACTTCCGTAATCTGTAGTTGGATTTGTATTTAATTGTTTAAAGCCTAATCTTGACATGAAGGTCTTTATACTTCTATTTTTCTCAGTATAATGGTCTTCATTGAAATCTCCTATTATCATAATTGCAGAAGTCGGAGATGATAGATACTTTACCATGTTTTAGAGAAATGTGTTAAAATTCGAAAGGTCTGTTTTAGGTGATCTGTACATAAGAATGATATATAGATCTTTATCTTTTACATGTATGCATACGTGTTCTACTCTTTCTAATATCCTGATTTCATTTTGAATTATTTCAATGGAAATATCTTCTTTTATAGCAAACATAACCTATATCATATTCTCTGTCATTCCTGATTCCTCAGTGGTTCTTTAGGTCAGTGGTCCCCTCTGAAAGTATATATTTCTTCTCTTTCTAGAATAAAACTTTAAGATTTGTGCCTGGTTTGCTGGGACCAGATTACATAAATGACCATATTTCTTACGTCATCATTGAGAGCTAGTCATACATATACACACCATGTACTATTTTATTTTATTTTATTTTACTGATTATGTATATAGTATACGTATGACTAGCTCTAAATGATGACGCAAGACATATGGTCATTTATGTAATCTGGTCCCAGCAAACCAGGCACAAATTTGCTCTTTTATTTGCATACGCATCAAGTGGCAGGTTGGCTGGCACGGTGCACACAGACCGGGCGAAATTATTACTTGCGCGCTCTGCATGCGCAAGTAATGAACAGATGGTATCCATGATTCCAGGGCAGGTCACTCACTAATTCTCCTGGAGTGATTCTATAGTGTCGCAGTCCCGCCCCCTACCAGGGCCCAGGAAATGATTCCCCGTTCATTTTCCTCATAGACATTTCAAAAAGTATTTATTTACAGACCTTTTGAGCCTCGTACAAAGCCAACTCGAGTTGTGACAAATCATGACAAAAAACAAAAAATTTAGGGACGAAAAAATAATTAGAAAGAAGAAGAAAACAGGTTACAACACTTTTTTTGTAATTATAATTTTGTAATTTTTTGTAATTATTTGTTTGGTCCAACATATTGTGTTTAATTTCATGAGTTGTCACGACTCGAGTTGGGTTTGTACGACGCTTATAAGGTCTTTAAATAAATACGTTTTGAAATGTCTATGAGTAAAATGCATTGAGAATTATTTCCTGGGCCTGGCGTCGTCATGAAAGGGGGCGGGACTGCGACGCTCTATTGGTGGGTAGTAACTCACTCTTCTCCTGCAGTGATTCTATTGGTGGGCTGTCTGCGTCTTTATCCACGTCTCCGTAGTGAAGCACTTTGTGATTGGGAGACAGCCTGCAGTACCACAGCTTATCTGCAGGTACGTTTTTAAAAGCGTTTTTTTGCCGTTTTAGTTTATTTAAAACAATGTTTTATTGTAATTTACAAAAAAATCAGTTAAAACTGGCACTGCTAAGAAAGTGGAAGATGGATCTACCCAAAATACTAGACATGTATGAAATATAATATAATAGGACTAAAAACAGCACTTTCGTTTTGTCAACACTCAAAATACAGTGTCGTTTTCTTTATCTTATTTTAGTTGGATAAAATGTTTTTTTATTGTATTCGTTTTAGTAAACTGTGGTAACCTTAGTGTGTGTGTGTGTCCGTCTGTGTGTGCGTGTATGTGCGCGGCGTGTGCATCTGCGCGTGTTACCCTGTCTGCGTCGACTGCTTATCTTCCTGAACAGCGTTCCCTGACACAGCCTGTTGAGTCTCTGCTGGCGAATCAACTCCAACAGCTCCGGCTTCAAACGCTCCTTCAGCTCACTGGACGGACGGACGGACGGACGGGCACGCACACACACACAAAAAGGAGATGCATACAAGGAAACACATATTATAGGTGCAGTAAGGTTATACATTTACAAAACCATGGCATGTGTTTTCATGCTACGACAGGCATGTCACCCAGTACTCTATCTATGGGTATAAGTAGCAGCAGCGTCTCCGCCATATGTGTGGCGGCTGACAATTACAGCAGAGACAGAACAATACTCTGCCAGCCTTTTGACCTCCTCTTTGGGCATCCCAAGTTGTTGGAATCCGCACGCACGCATACACTCGCACGCACAGGCACACGTCCGGCAGAAACGTCGTACCTCCATATTTTAACATCTTGTGTTCGTTCATAAATTAACGCCCTACTTCATCGTATGAAGATGTGATTTGCCATTGGCCATAAGCTCATCATAACCTTTATTTAAACTTGGGAGTACAATTGAGGGGCAGGCCCTCATTTTCAATGTAGCCGAAAATACAAAAACACAAAATCAACAACATACACTAAATACAGCAATATAAAAATATATGAATTGTAAAACAGAAAGTGTCCAAAGCTAAAATAACTATAATAGATGAGATGAGAATAAATTAAAACAGTTACATTGTTGAGTAAAAGTGCTAGAAATCATTTCCCTGAATTGACCTATAGGGAAGGCAGAGATCTGATTTTTAGGGACATTTGGAAATCATTTCCCTGAATTGACCTATAGGGAAGGCAGAGATCTGATTTTTAGGGACCTTTGGAGTTCGTTCCAATCAAATGGAGCACTGACAGAAAAAGCTGCTCACTGCTCCAGTGTTGTTGTCGTCGACTAAAACTAAGACGAAAAATGTTCGTCGACTACCTTTTTTCACTAAATAAAAACGAATCTATGATGACTAAAACTAAGACTAAATATACTGACAATTTCGTCAACAAATAAAAACTAGACTAAAATGTTAGGAAGGGACTAGTGGACAAGAGATCCAGTTTTATGCTAGGTTGCATGCTGAAAATAGCTGCGACGCGTTGTGAGATTGTATATCTGCTATTTTCAGCATGCAACCAAAGTGTAACATATGTCCTTACAACGACATCAAGGCCTGTCAAAACACATTTTAGTCGACTAAATCAACTGTAGATTTAGTCGACTAAAATCGTATGACATTTAGTCGACTAAAACTCGACTAAACGACTAGAACATTCCAGGTGACTAAAACTAAGTGAAAACTATTTAAGAGACTATGACTAAAACTAAAATAGAAATTTGCTGCCAAAAACAACACTGCACTGCTCCTAGTTGTTATAGGATGGGTAAATGTAGCTGATCTGCAACGCTCCTCGATCTGCCATTTTTGAACGATGCAACCGTTTTGGTTTTTTTCCACCCGAAACCACTGAATAATTTGGATGGACAGTCAGCATATTGTGACAATACGCCAGTGGTGTTTACATTGTAACAGCACAGCACCATGGCAGGACAAACCACCGTCTATAAAGGTCCATTCCATAGGGGTGGAACGTTCTGGCCAGTGACTATATGCCAGTGACCTCGATAAGGGAGGATTTTTACGGCTCTAGCAGTGATTCAGAAACATATTAATTTCATGGACCGCCAGTTTCACACGCATTATGCTACGGATCCCCTGATTTAATGGGTGTCCAAATGGAACCAAATGGACCTGTTAGGGTCCATTTGGACACTCTGAGTTACAGACCCATAAGTAAGGGTCCATTTGGTTCCATTTGGACACTCTCTGAGTTACAGACCCATAATAAGTAAGGGTCCATTTGGTTCCTAAATACGTCTAATTGAGCTAGGTACGCCCTGGAACTCCCTCAATTACCCCTAGGGGTCCCCGGATGCCACTTTGGGAACCACTGTTCTAGTGAAATGGTACTCCTCATCCCAGGCTAGTGTTCTAGGGAATGGTACGCCCCCCAGGCTAGTGTTCTAGTGAAATGGTACGCCCCCCAGGCTAGTTCTAGTGAAATGGTACTCCTCATCCCAGGCTAGTGTTCTAGTGAAATGGTACTCCTCATCCCAGGCTAGTGTTCTAGTGAAATGGTACTCCTCATCCCAGGCTAGTGTTCTAGTGAAATGGTACTCCTCATCCCAGGCTAGTGTTCTAGTGAAATGGTACTCCTCATCCCAGGCTAGTGTTCTAGTGAAATGGTACTCCTCATCCCAGGCTAGTGTTCTAGTGAAATGGTACTCCTCATCCCAGGCTAGTGTTCTATAGTGAAATGGTACTCCTCATCCCAGGCTAGTGTTCTATAGTGAAATGGTACTCCTCATCCCAGGCTAGTGTTCTAGTGAAATGGTACAACCCCCCCCCCCCCCCCCCAGGCTAGTGTTCTTGCCACTCACAGAACGGGCGGGGCGAGGGTCTCCTCCTGGTGGAGGCGCTCCGTCTGCCGCAGCTTAAGGATCTCGCTGTAGTTCAGAGCGTTCACCTTGTTCTTGAAGAGCTCCAGAGAGGTGGGCTTACTGGACAGGGTCCTGGTGATCTGCTCACGCACCACCTGCATCACCTGATGGAGCGAGAGCACGCACGCACGCACACACACACACACACACACACACACACACACACACACACACACACACACACACACACACACACACACACACACACACACACACACACACACACACACACACACACACACACACACACACACACACACACACACACACTAGGGCATTAACGACTTGAGATTTTTCCCAGTCGACTTGTCGGACAGTAATTTATCGATAAGTCGATTTATCGTTTCTGGCGGCGGGGGGGGGGGGGGGGGGGCGGACGCGCGGGGGGGGGGGATTTAACAGGGGCGGGTGGAGCTGCCGCGCGCTCAAATACGGAGCATGTCAAACATAGCACTGCGCATTCAGTGGCCTCTCCAATATGACACAGTCACAGTGCATGTATCATCTATATCAGAGGTTCCCAAACACCGGTGCCGGTCCGCGGGACACGTGGCACTGGTACGCAAGAGGGGAATTCTAAGTTTTGCGTCGTTTAAAAATGTCCAATCTTTGTATCTTTAGCAGCAGCAGCTGTAGGCTATTTTGTGACGATCGCATTAATGAAACCAAACGCTACACGCGGTTCCGGTACAGGATTATTATTTCATGTGAATCATGTCAAAATGAAAAGATGATGTTATCCAGGTAAAGTAGTGGTATTGGCACACAGCGCAGCAGCAGCACCGAGAACACAATGAGAGATATGACATTATTATTCTCCTCCTCCTCCTCCTCCTCCTCCACAACTCGATAACGTTCTCATTTGTTACTCATTTTCTGAGCCATGCAAATAAACAACAACCCGCACTGACCGGAGACGGAGAGGTTCATGTGCGCTGCGCGTAAAGCTTAGCCAGAAACAGACAGTCATTGCGTCAGCATGCATGTAGCCTCGGGAACCCAGACGTTATATTTCCAGCACGGAGGTGAGGGGGATATCGTTTGGGGGTAACGTTTGCGTGCTTCTATCTGTTACTTCTCTGACACAGCGCAGTTCAAACAGACTTCAGCCAGTCTCAATAGTGGGACACCGCGCGCTGAGAGCCACATAGCCTACACAGCTGCATTTGGTTTTTAATTAAGGGCGCGTTCTGAATGCAATGAAAAAAGGGGAGAAAAAAAAAAAAAAAAAGCTCAACTTTCGACTCGCGCTGCTGCGAGTCGACTCGTGACTCGTTTATCGATAAATCGATTTTTTGATGAATGCCCTAACACACACACACACACACACACACACACGTTAGATCAGGAATGGAAAATACTGTAATCAGTGTTGCCATGTCTGTGCTTATTATAAGCAATGTTGGGCTTGTTCTTTTCTATAAAGTTACTAAACAAGTATAGTTGCCTATTTGGGCTTGCCGTTTAATGTTGCTACATTTATAGCAACAACTAATGAGACACAGAGGTACAGTAGCTCCCGGATTGTGTGTTGATTACAGTTAGGGGTGCTTTTCTTTTCTTTCCGAGGTATTAAAAATGACTTAAAAGTTCTTCTTCAGACCCACAGGTTGAGAACCATTGCTGTAGGACACAAGTATCCATTGTTAAAATCTTCTCTTTACAGATTATGAAAGTACAGAATGTGAGCTTTAAAATGATGTGATCAGAACATATTTGAAGATGTGCTTATTGGAATAATAAACCTCTTAAACCAAGAATGTGAGTAACGGGCTCTCAAACTGGCAGTCAGGTAAGCAGTGTTGCCATCTCTCATGAGAGAAGTAAGCCAACCCACCTCCGAACACAACCCAAATACAAGCCAACTTTTGGAGATAAATAAGTCAAATCTCCCCTCGAAAAACCAGCCAAAACAAGCACAAAAATATATAAATCCTAATAAAAAAAAGATTTGATGCATTTATCATTATAAATACTATGTACTGTATGTCTAATAATGATGAATGTTTTGGTCATTTATTACATTATTACACACATACTTTAGCCAGGGCTTAATAAGTAGATCCAGACCGATTCTGTCACTCAATTTCACACTATTCCCCAAACCTCACAAAGCCTTCTGTCCCAATTGGTCATGTCTGTGTAAACAGTATATTTGAACAATTTCAAAACCTTTCATAATTAGCAGATCTACAAGCTCTGACAAATTTTGAGTTTGTAGACTAGAATTGTACTCGAGTAGCTATAGGGCTAAAAACATATTTTCCCCTTGAGGAAAAATGAGCAAGACCGCACTGAAATTATCCACATTTGATAAATTAATGCAGTTCAGTCTGTCAAATAATTTACCATCTTTTGACGGACTGATTGATCCATCAGTAACGATTCTGCCTCATTGAAGTCGTGTTCACTGGCAATTGGCAGCTGGAAGGGGAGCATAAAATGTGTGTTGGCTGGTCCCCGGGTACCACCCGGTGTCACGTTGCCCTCAGCCAACTCCTTCTTGATGAACTGCACATCCCTGGACAGATCATTTACCACCACAAGTACTTCAGCAAGCATTGAAGTCATCTTCTGGATGGCAAGATCTTCAGAAGAAAATTGAAAATCATGAATTGAAAATAACCTGCAAATGACACATTAGGAATTACACTATGTCCAATAGACTTGCCTTTCATAAGCTGCCCGTCACCGCCGGCCATCTGTGTGGTTCCATCTGTAAAACACAAACATTCATGCAACTTAAAAATCACTGCACACATTTGGAAAGGTTAGACGTTTGTGTGCGTGTGTGTGACAGCAATTAATTTTTCTTTAGTAAACAGAAAAGGCATTTTCAGTATCCAATCAGGAGAGAACTCATACAGATGAATTGAATATACAGGACCACAATGGAAACAAGCTCTGGGGGCTTTTAAACATTGTATAACTGTACTCAATCAATCATAGAGGTGGACAAGAAGTGAACAATGACCATCATTCGAAGAGATCCAACCTGTCACACATAGATTGGAAAATGTCTACAAATGTTACATGACAGTCTTGTTCACTTACCATTGCAACCGTGATCAGCCACCGACATTGGATCATACTGGTGGTAGAAGTCTAGAGGGAAAAAATGCAAAAAAAAGATTACATTTGTATAAATGGATCACGTTACATTTCAGTAGTAAATTGGGTTCCTTAGTGAGGAATACAATGACATACCATTTTGTGCACGTCGTTGAAGACCAGGGGGTGTGTTGCACTCCCCTGAGCAGTATCCCGACATACCTGTAGAAACAAAATCAGTACGTTTCACTATAGCTTGACTGCATTGGATCAAACTGGTGGTAGTTTCCTCTAAAGAAGTCTAGAGGGGGAAACAAATGCTGTAACATTTACACAAAACATGACACTGACAGGGTGATTTAATTTGTATACCAATGGATCACATTACATTTTAGTAGTAAATTGGGTCATGGAACATATGCCTACTACAGTGAGCCATTCTAGCCATGACATTTTGTAATCGTAATCAAATCATAGGTTATAAAAGCAGCCATCACAACTCAAAATGAACTGGGAACTAGATCAACTTGAAATCTCATTCAGATTCACACCGATTTCCAAAACTGTTTAATAAGCCAGCCTACAGATTTTTTTTTAACATCACCATCTCACCATCATCACCTATATAAGTTCACCTTATGGTAATTAATGTTATACAGGCCACATAGAAATAGTAAATATGATGCATGATAGGTTAAAGTAACAATTTCTTTATAACATGACCTAAATATGCCCAAATTAAATGCTACATTACACTGACGTGACTTGGTCAGTCAATGTGCTCCAAATTATCAAAGCGAATGGTGCTAATGTTTCAGTTTCACACACAATATTCTGCCCATTTAAAGCGTCAAAATAAACGCATCAACGGATGACTGAATAAATTAATAATTGTCAACATCTCACAGGTTTCGAACTCCTCCCAATGTCAGCAGGAGCACACCAGTCTGAAGCATAGCCCAGTGTGCCATTATGTGCACTTCATCTCTGAACAGTAAATAACTCATAGAGTACAAACCCAGTTATCACAACTCAAAACAACAGACAACAGAATAGATTAACTTGAGATATCAACAACACTGAATGACTGAGGCCCCTGGCTTAGGCTGCATACTTAGTTTAGACTAGTCAATGGTCTACTCTAACCAATGACTAGTCTAAACCAAAAACTGTCTAAACTAAGTACTGCACCCCCCTGGCTCCTCTGTCTACCTTTATTCCTTCTATCCCTATTTCTATTTGGTCTTTGGTATCGTTTTTGTTTTAAAAAAGCAAGATTCTGTAGGCTACGATGTTTTTTTTATATTTTATTTGTTCTCACTTTCTGATGGACACTCCAATGCCTGGCTTTCCGAAATTACATCATAGGCCAGCCAAGTGTATGGACTTTAAATGTTTGTTAAAAAAGAGCCTGTATATAAATGTACATCCCAGCCAAAGTCTATGGACTGTTAAATGGACAAATGTTTTTAAAAACTCCTTTAGGAATAATAATAATAAATAATAGGTAAGAATATAGTACAATCCTGTGTTGGTGATTGAAAGTTGTCGTGTGTACCTTGAATTGGCTTGATATGTGCAGTATGCAGATGTGAATTGACACTGATTTTGTGTTAGACTTGTAATAGGTCTACAAATATTAATCAAAGAACAAATTTAACATTAGTTTCAATAATTTCAATATTCAATCATTTGTAAATGGTACCACATTGGCTTCTCAAACACTTTGCCATGCATATTTAGTCTCATGTTTGAAAACAAATCTAACCTATCGTGTCATATTTATTATTTACTATTTCTGAGCAGCCTGTATAACAATGACTATAGGCCAATGGTGAATTTAGGTGATGATGATGGTTGGAGATATGCAACCAATCTGTAGGCTATTAAACAGTCTTGTTGGAAATAAATGTGCCTGTGGTGAATGAGATCTCACCTTAATCTATAGGTCCATGTCCCATTTTTTTTCATGGCTGCACGGTTTTATACTCATCATTTGAATATGATTGCACAATATTGTTGCTAGGAACGGTGTGCTGGATTATGCTCCAGGTCTAGTAAACGTTATGCTGCCAAAGGGAGGGGTTCGAATCCCTTCACAAACTAGGCTCCAGACTTCCCAAAACAGGTCAGGCTCCTACTTGGCCTCACCCCCTGAACCCACCTCACCCCTGCCCATTGACAGGCTGGAATGGCTTAGGATCGACGACAGAGTTTCTGCAAACTGAAATAAATATTTAAATCAATCAGAAAGTGAGAACAATAAAATATAAAAAAAACATCGTAGCCTACAGAATCTTGCTTTTTGAAAACAAAAACGATGCCAAAGACCAAATAGAAATAGGGATAGAAGGAATAAAGGTAGACAGAGGAGCCAGGGGGGTGCCGTACTTAGTTTAGACAGTTTTTGGTTTAGACTAGTCATTGGTTAGAGTAGACCATTGACTAGTCTAAACTAAATATGCACCCTAAGCCAGGGGCCTCAGTCATTCAGTGTTGTTGATATCTCAAGTTAATCTATTCTGTTGTCTGTTGTTTTGAGTTGTGATAACTGGGTTTGTACTCTATGAGTTATTTACTGTTCAGAGATGAAGTGCACATAATGGCACACTGGGCTTTGCTTCAGACTGGTGTGCTCCTGCTGACATTGGGAGGAGTTCGAATCCTGTGAGATGTTGACAATTATTTATTTATTCAGTCATCCGTTGATGGTTTATTTTGACGCTTTAAATGGGCAGAATATTGTGTGTGAAACTGAAACATTAGCACCATTCGCTTTGATAATTTGGAACACATTGACTGACCAAGTCACGTCAGTGTAATGTGGCATTTGGGCATATTTAGGTCATGTTATAAAGAAATTGTTACTTTAACCTATCATGCATCATATTTACTATTTCTATGTGGCCTGTATAACATTAATTACCATAAGGTGAACTTATATAGGTGATGATGGTGAGATGGTGATGTTAAAAACAAATCTGTAGGCTTATTAAACAGTTTTGGAAATCGGTGTGAATCTGAATGAGATTTCAAGTTGATCTAGTTCCCAGTTCGTTTTGAGTTGTGATGGCTGCTTTTATAACCTATGATTTGATTACGATTACAAATTGTCATGGCTAGAATGGCTCACTGTAGTAGGCATATGTTCCATGACTGGGGAACTTTATGCCGACAAACGGAGGACCAAGTTCGAACCCCGTCAGAAAAAAAACGTTCATTTATTTACGGTATGTATTTATTCTTTCATCGATGCGTTTATATTGACGCATTACATGGGCTGCATAGTTAATGTATGTGACACATGTTTACTCATAGTTGCATTTATAAAACGAATTGTTGTACATAGACAGTCACAGGAAGAATGCGAGTGTCTTCCTGTTTCTCAACAACAATCACAACAACAAAATACAGGGCTAAAGGGTGTGCAACCACAACGCAATGCGAGTGTCCTTCCGTCTCCCCGACGCTTCTTATTCCAAACGAGAATCAGATCGGTATGTTTTGATAAGTTGGCATTGACGAGGACAGCTACGCAGTGTAGGGTCCGTGTAGGACCACAATGGAACATCAGCCGTTACTAGGACGACGGAGACGCGATTTCAAGTTGATCTGCTTTCACGCTCTGAACTCGGTAGAATCTGCACCTGGCTTGCTGATAACAAACTATCCTTACACCTGGGAAAAACTGAATCCATCCTCTTCGGATCAAATAGTAATCTCAGCAAGGCAGATGGCTTCTTGGTTAGAGTGGGTGACAATATTATCACACGAAAAGATCAAATTACCTACCTAGGTTCCATCCTGGAGGCCAATCTTTCCGGTGATAAGATGGCCACCAACGTAATCAAAAAAGTCAATCAAAGAACAAGATTCCTTTACAGGATCTCCTCACTGGTCAGCAAAAACACCTTGAAGACCTTAACAGGAGCCCTCGTACAAGGTTTCTTTGACTATGCATCCACCTCTTGGTACCACAGCACCTCAAAGGCCCTTAAAACAAGGCTCCAGACCTCCCAAAACAAACTGGTCAGGCTCCTACTTGGCCTCACCCCCCGAACCCACCTCACCCCTGCCCACTTTGACAGGCTGGGATGGCTTAGGGTCGACGACAGAGTACAGCATCTTGCAATGGGTCTGGTCCACAAGATTCGATACACCACCAAGATACCCATGTACCTGTCTAAATACTTCCTTAATGTAAACGAAGTCCACACCCACAACACCAGAGGGAGTGCAACAAACCATGTACAACCCAGATTCGGCACAAACAAGGGACTAAATTATTTTCGCTCCTATGCCACCAAAATGTGGAACGCCCTACCAACAGTCATTAAGACATGTGAATCCCTTGACTCCTTCAAAACCGCTCTCAAAGGGCACCTACGGATGGCTGCAATTCGAAACTGGCCTCTGTAAAATCTGAATCCCCCCCCCCACCCCATTTCCCCTCACTGTATATGTATCTTTTCCCTTTTTGCTTCCTATATATGATGAATTCCTGTTCTGTTCTTTAGCTACATAGAAGTGTCTATTTGTATGTCTCTAAATGTTTTGATGAATTGAACAATGTGGACCCTGTTGTAAACAAGTGTAATGCTTAATTGGGTCGTCCACTCACAGTTGACAGTCTTTGTATTGAGTTTGTGCTTAAAATGTACTGTAAATTCTACAAACTGTTAATAAATATTTCAATCAATCAATCAAAACGTTAATCTTTGTCACCTGTATCGGGCTACACCAGGCATTTCTCGCGCGTTTTGTGTAGCCCTGTACGGCCGTTATGTTACATCACATATTCAGCTATCAAGCTGCAGCATATGCACAAAAGAATGCAGTTATGTCACTAAAGACTAAACACATTTAATATAAAAGTAATATCGCCAAACTTACTGCAAAAGCGCTCAAAGTAGAATCCGGGGGACGACAGACGAAAGCCAGCCAGCAACCTGAGGCTCCTGAGCGAGCGGAAACTTCCGGAAAGGGGGTGGGTGGGGGTGTGTGTGTGTGTGTGTGTGTGTGTGTGTGTGTGTGTGTGTGTGTGTGTGTGTGTGTGTGTGTGTGTGTGTGTGTGTGTGTGTGTGTGTGTGTGTGTGTGTGTGTGTGTGTGTGTGTGTGTGTGTGTGTGTGTGTGTGTGTGTGTGGAACATACCACTAGAGCTCGTTTAAGTAGGGGGGGACATTTGGACCGCTCCACTCCTTGTATAGTGACTTGTAGATGTTTTGTGACTGCACATTTGGTACAAACCGCAAGTAAGAAGATTGGGGTGACAAACAGCATACGTTGATTCAACATTGCTTCGATGTTGGCATTTCAATCATTAAAATTCGACCACAAAACTACATTGATTCAATGACATCTTTTCAACATTGGTTAATTGGTAGCCCCATATGTTCCCTCTCCCTACGCACATTCTGTAGCTCCGAGATGAGGTCACACACTGGGCCCCTCCCACCGCGTTTCAGAAACAGCGCAAGTTTCCGCTATGTAAGTTTCTTACCCTGACGCCACGATTAATCCAAACGTGAAGGGGACGTGAAGGGTTTACACTAATTCAACCATAACAACGCCCAAGAAAATCCAACTAGAGATTTGAACCGAGCCTTTACGTCTCGTATTTTGTCAGTCGCTTCCATGTTTATTTATTTTTAAATTTTTATATTTTTTTTTCATTTTTTTCATTTTTTATTATTTTTTCATTTTTTAATTATTTTTTCATTTTTTTCATTTTTATTAAAGTTTATTTTTTATAAACGTGCGTGCGCGCGCGCTTGCGAGAGCTGTGTAAAGGCCAGCCAATAGGAAGACAGGGTGTGTGTGTGTGTGTGTGCGTGCGTGCGTGCTCTTGCGAGAGCTGTGTAAAGGCCAGCCAATTGCACAAATAGCAGACCTACAAGCTCACAAGGTATCGCAGAGCAACTCATTGAGATCTTGTAACTTTAATTTCAGCCCTGTAATTAAGCCCTTATATGTCTCAGCTGTGGAAGTGTAAAAGACTGCCAGCACTATGACTGGGAGTGGCGCGATATGAACTTGAAAGTCTGCTATTTTACAATGGTCCTGAATGGGGGGAAACTATGCCTGAACAAATTGCTCTATCGCAAAAAGTAAAAGTCGAATGCAAATATCTTTTTCGCTGTGAGTGGCCTGAGATATTGAGGTACACCATGTGCGATTGTGGTGTTGGTACGATCGAAAATGTGGTTATAAGAGCGAGTTAAGAATTGTCATCGCGATAATTTCCTCGTAAGATTTCTACAATGGATGTCAATGAGCAGCTTGACTGTATTTGTGTCACTTAAAAGGCCGTAGTTCACATTCTGTATGTCTCTGTGTTTTGGTGGTCACATTGTGTGAAAGAGGACATGTGTGGCTACAAAATGACCAAAGAACATGCGTGTAAAGTGAATATTTTGGCCGGGACGGCAATTTGTTTGGTAAATTTTCAAGGAAAGATTTTCTGTTCACGCACTCTAGTGAAAGAAGCCCCGCACTCTAAGTTGGCACTAATTAGGCAAAACGGCCTGCGATTGAACTGCGATTTCGGAAAAACCGTTTAACGTATTCGAATACGGTTTGAACCACGAAAAAGTCCAGAGTCGTGTGAGCTTTCTAAAGTTTGAATCACGTTTCTACGACAAAGTATGCCAGAGTAATGGGGCTGCAAAAGTGAGGTTGATTTAGAGATAAATCCCATACATTGTCAATGGGAGGAAAAAACTATAAATAAAGTTAAATATTTAAAAAGGTATAAACTTTTTCAAAACAACTTTTTCACCAATTAAAGTTCAAAGATAGATGAACATTATAAAGTTTGAATGAAGTTTCAAAGTGAAAGTATGACAGAGTAATAAGAGCTCAAAAAAGTTAACTGTGAAAAATGGGACCTTTCTTCCATCGACTCTCACTATAAAGAATGTAAAAAAAAAGTTAAAAAAGTTAAAAAGTATAAAAAGTATAAAACTTTGTAAAAAAAAAAAAACAAGCACACATCACTGCAAAGAGCTGAACAGTTTGAAGTTTGAACTACATTTCTAGCATAAAGTATGTGGAAGTAGTTACACGGCGAGAAAAGTGGCGGAATAAAGAAAACATAAGAATAAATATAAATTGGCAATAACTAGTGTGTGCTCGCTGTGGCGAGCCCACAATTATCATTTCTTTAATCTCCCCCAGTTTATTTTATTTTCAAACGGTTTAGTTAGGTTAGGGCATTGATATACATTGATAAGAGTTGAAGCTACAGAAATGTACAGAATGATTTGTCTTTTCTTTCTGATGAATCATGAATGTAGGCCTATGCGTAGTTTTAGCCATGATTCATGACTCTCGGATAATCATCATGGCAGTCATGTTCCAGGGCTAGCGTAGTTTCAGATTGAATTCTAGGTATTAAATAACTAACTAATGAAAGACCCAGAAGTTATTAAATAACCAGCCAACTAATTTGGCAAGTTTGGCAATCCTAAAGCAGTTCATACAAGTGTTTTGAAATCCAATAGAAATAGTGCTCTCTCTCTACATGACCACTAGATGGTAGCAGTAAACCACGAATATGATTCTAAAAACCCTCTTCCTCACTGAGTAAAATAATTATAAATTGCACATGATTCATTTTTTATATATTATTGATTCGCAGTAGAGTTGACCACTTTCAACCGGATGCCACTATTGTGGGCATGCTATTATAGGTGAGCACTTTATTTGAGGGGAAAAAAGGGTCCGAAATGTGTCACCAAAAAAAGAAGATAAAACAACATACAACAAAAAAAAGAAACTATAAGCTAAATAAATTCATTATGTTGTAAAATAGCAGATCTACATGCTCACAAGTTCACAACGTGGCACACTGGCACTACTATGCAAGCTTTGAGCTTGCTATTTTTGTCATACTTTGACTGATTCCATGTATTCAAGGGCCCTATTAGTTATAGTCCCTAGTTGGTTTTCATTTCTCTCTTTTCCTGCAAGATGTGTTTTTAAGAATGTTATAATATAGTATAGTATATAGTATATAGTATATATATAGTATGTATCAATTTAGCCATACCAAAATTAGCATAAAAAAAAAGTGACACACCAGACCAGAGCGTTTAATAAATAAATGAGGGAATATTAGGCCTATGCGGTCGAACATGACATAAGGCATTTAATAGCAACTTAAGTAGCCTAATACGTTGCTAACCCTGCCCTGTCCCACTTTGACCAAACAAGCGACACTCCATGTCCCTCAAATGAACAGTTTGGATCTGGTCGTCACCCAGTCAAAAGCAACATTTTCACTGTCTCTTTTTCTTTATCTCTCCACCCTCAAAACACAGGCACGCACACACACACACACGCACGCACACGCACACGCACACACGCACACGCACACGCACACACACACACACACACACACACACACAGTCACACACACATTCTTCCCATGCAGTGATAAGAATCATAAACTGCATTAATGCCAAGTTGAGAGTGGATGAATAGAGCACCATATACAGAGCAGGAACCATATACAGAGCAGGAAACAGCTACACCAAAAATGTTAGACTTCTGCTGTGACCTCTGACTGTGGAAAGAATGTGGAAAAAGAATATTTTACACATTCCATGATGATTCCTGCATGGCTGCTTGTTTGTGGAGTATACCCACAGACTCATAGAAACTGCTTTTGATCAAAAAAAAACAAAAAAAAAACAGAGTATTCAGTAAAGTAAACAAACAACAATCTTTATATTTTTGATTAAATATCGTCTCTGTCGGTTGGAAACCTCACGTCCAAAACCTTTCAGGATTCAAATGAAATAAATACATTGATTGTGCGCAGATCTGAGTGTGCGGAGCTTCCCTTAATTCCCACTCTTGTGTGACGCTGTTATATAGTAGGCTATGATCAAACAGGTCTATGAGTAATGAGTAAATACACTCATGTATACAATGCCCCTATAGAGCAGGAAACACATCTTTTGACTTCAAGCCCTCCCTGCCAAAGATGTTAGACTTGTGCTCTGACTTGCACTGGAAAGAATGTGTACATCATACATCATAATGTTTCCTGCATGTACTTTGAAAGGATGTACTTTCTTAATACATGTACATACATATACATAATACATGTACATACATATACATGTATCCCTTTCATCGAAGGGATACATGTAGTACAAAATACAAAATAAATAAAGAGACTGCTTTTTTTTAAATCAAATAAATCACCCAAAGTTTGCATTACTGATGCAGTATTTGGTTAAAAGTTTAAAGCAATTACAACCCATGAAGATTAAAAAAATAACTTTATACTTTAAATGCTCCATTATTCGACCCCATGCTGTATTGTCAGTCTGTACGTATCACACCAAAAATGTGTAACTTGAGAATGCAGAGATGAACTTCATTGCTCAGGATTCTATCAACACATTGGAATTAATCCAATACACTGGCACCATTGTTGACGTTTCCTGGAGGGAAGCAGTGAGGCAGGCTGGGTAGGCCTATTTCACGGTCGCAGGCTGGGTAGGCCTATATATCACGGTCGCAGAGACAAGGACTTAAACAGCTCCACAGCTGTTTAAACTTTGAAACTCTGCATACACACAGGTAGAGAAACACACTGTCACTTTTTGCACTTATACTATTCTAACCCCTATAAACTATCCCCCTCCACACTCTCTGTTACCCCCTTAATTAGGTCTCACCACCACTTCATAACCTTCTCCCTCTCTCTCTCTCTACTCTCCCACCTAAACCTACTCACCCTCCGACCGTCACCACCCGACGCAATCTCAAATCCCTAAACCCCTCCTCCCTCTCATCCTCTATTCTCTCCTCTCCCTCCCTGGAGTCCTTCCCCTCTCTCTCACCCGACTCCATAAACCAGATCCTTCCTCTCCTCTATCTCATCTGCATTTGACCAACACTGCCCGCTCTCGACCAGGCCAGCCGTTCATCCCCACCGGCCCCCTGGTTATCTGAAACCCTCAGATCTGAACCAACACCTCTCAGGGCAGCCGAAAGGAAGTGGCACAAGACAAAGCTACCAGATGATCTCTCCCACTTTCACTCACTCCTCTCTGCCTTCTCCCTCTCACTAACCACTGCTAAAACCTCCTTCTACCACACCAAAATCCAATCCTGCACTTCTAACCCAAGGAAACTCTTCTCCACTTTCTCCTCCCTCCTTAAACCCCCTCCACCCACTCAACCCTCATCCCTCACCGCGGAGGCCTTTGCCACCTACTTCGAAAAGAAGGTTGATGATATCAGTAGCTCCTTTACCCCCCTCCCCCATAAAGAAGCACTCGACTTACCTAATGCTAACCATAACACACCATGCATGTCCTCCTTCTCTCCTCTCTCCCCAGACGAGGTCCTGAAACTAGTCACATCCACTAGACCTACCACCTGTCCTCTCGACCCCGTCCCGTCTCCAATCTTCCAGACCATCGCCCCTGACCTGCTCCCCTTCATCACCTCCAACATCAACAGCTCAGTAACCTCAGGCTGTGTCCCTTCTGCCTTCAAGTCAGCCAGGGTATCACCACTCCTCAAAAAACCAACTCTTGACCCCTCAGATGTCAAGAACTACTTTCCTTTTTTCCCTTCTTTCCAAAACCCTTGAACGTGTTGTCTCTAACCAGCTTTCTCTCCATCTCTCACAGAAAAACCTGCTGGATCCCAACCGGTCAGGATTCAAGAAGGCACACTCCACGGAAACTACCCTGCTGGCAGTCACAGAAGCATTACATGCTGCCCAAGCTGCTTCCCACTCTGCAGTCCTGATTCTCCTAGACCTATCGGCGGCATTTGACACAGTGAACCACCAGCTGCTCCTAGACACCCTAGCTGACCTAGGCATCGGCAGGACGGCGCTGAAGGGGTTCTCCTCCTACCTCTCTGACCGGACCTACCAGGTGTCTTGGAAAGGTTTGCTATCATCCCCCCGTAACCTCCAAACTGGGGTCCCACAGGGATCTGTACTTGGTCCCCTCCTCTTCTCACTGTACACTAAATCCCTTGGCACTATCATCTCTGCTCACAATATGCTATCACTGCTATGCCGATGACACACAACTGTTTCTATCTCCCCCTCTGCCACCCAGGTGGAAGAGCGCATCACTGCATGCCTGGCTGACATCTCACAGTGGATGTCTTCCAACCACCTCAAGCTGAACCCAGACAAGACTGAGCTTCTGTTCCTCCCAGCTAAGTCCTGCCCTATGTGGGAGCTAACTATCTCCGTAGACAACGCCCTGGTAAAGTCTGTCCCGACAGCCAGGAACCTTGGTGTTGTCCTGGACAGTCAGCTCTCGTTCAAAACACACATCACAGCTGTCACTCGATCCTGTAGGTTTACACTCTATAACATACGACGAGTTAGACCGTTCCTCACCCAGGTGTCAGCCCAGCTCCTAATCCAGACAACAAAGTCTTGTCAAAACTTGACTATTGCAACTCCCTCCTTAATGGCCTACCGGCATGTGCACTTAAGCCCCTTCAAGTATGATCGTACCCTACAAACCCTCCCGCGCACTCTGATCAGCCAACGCAGGGAAGCTGGAGGTACCTTCACTAAAAACAACGGGACAACGCTTCACACGTCCCAAACTCTTCTCCCTCCTGGCTCCAAAACTATGGAATGCACTTCCCATCACAGTCAGAACTGCAGCCTCACTCCCAATCTTCCGCCGTAGTCTGAAAACCCACCTCTTCACCATGGCCCGTAGCACTTAGCCTAGCCCCTTAGATAGCACTTTATGTAGACTTAGATAGTATTTTAAACAGACTTATAGCTTGTTACGTAGACAGCACTAGAATTGCATTTGATGTAGTCATAGCACTTTATAGTACACGTATATACAATATAGTATAGTATGTATAGTACATAGATACTAGATATATATGTGATGTATGCCATGCTTTTGTTATTGCTTAATGTAAATCGCTCTGGATTAAGAGCGTCTGCTAAATGCCTAAATTGTAAATTGTAAATTATGCCTACCCCAGTTAAATGATAGTTTGAACCAAATGGACCCTATAGGGTCTATAACTCTGATAATGTACAAATGGAACCAAATGGACCCGTTAGAGTTAAATTGACATTGATTTTACAATATAAATGGTGGTCCCATAGAAATGCCATTAAATGGACCGTAGACTAATGCATGTCAAACTGCGGGTACTTGAAATTAAACGGGTTGATAATCACTGCTAGAGCCGTCAAAATCTTCTCTTACGGTGGTCCCTGGCATATATTTTCAAATGGGGGTCCGCGGGGCCGATTAGTGTCAATTTGGGGGTCCTTGACATGTAAAAAGTTTGGGAACCACTAGCCTACTCTAAACTGCCCCAAGCAGAAGCAGACCAGTTGAATCAGACTATAAATCACCACAGCTTGTACATGGTAAAATGGTAAATGGTGCATGTAATGCGCCAAGGCGCTTTACATATATAGATTGTGCATACATTCACCCATTCACACACACATTCATACACTGATGGCGGCGGAAACCATGCAAGGCACCAACCAGCACATCAGGAGCAATTAGGGGGTTCATTGTCTTGCTCAAGGACACTTCAACACTAACTCTGGGGGAGCCCGGGTTCGAACTGGCAACCTTGCGGTTTACTATATACTACAAGCCGGTGGCTTTAGTATTCAAATTTAGACCAATCATGCACAGGAGTATACGTTGCTGTGCTTTGGTTAAACCTGCAGATGCAAATAGTTTTGTGGCAGTGGTTCTCAAACCCTTTAATGTCAAGGACCCCCCCAAATTGATATTATATTTGGCCGTGGACCCCCATCTGAAAGGAGATGCACAATATGGAATTGCATTCTGTCACTCTTGCAGGATTAATACGTCTGCTAAATGCCTAAATTGTAAATTGTAATATCACACTGATAATTACAATTTAGGCATTTAGCAGACACTCTATAATATGCAGAGAGACTTACAGTAAGTAAGGTAAACACATCAAATGTGTAGAGAGACAGTAGTGCCTCAATAATGTAGGAGCATATAGGCTAGACCTAAACTACCTTTATATTAAAAAAAATAATAATTAAACTATAGGATGCCAGGCCAACGAACCTGCCACCTGGCATCTGTCTAAATAACATGCTATCTGAATTACAACCTTTAAATAAGACTGCATGGTTCTCATACCTATAGATCAAGTAAAGTGGAGCCTGAAGAGGTGTATATAGCCTCGGTACCATAGCTCGGTACACAGGCTTTTATTTTAGTTCACATTCGGCTAGAAGAGGTGAGTTTTCAAATGATGGCAGGACATTGGGAATGAGTCTGCAGTTCTAACTGAGATGGGCCGGGCTCCATCTTGTGCCACCCCTTATCCATAAACTTATTTGCCATGTATTACTATTTTATAGTTCAACTATAGCCAATCTATTACATCGACATATTTTAAATATTTATATATTTTAAAATATTTTAAAATAGTAAAAATGGAGTTTTATCCATGCACAGTTTGGGAGCAAGAAGGGAGAAGAGTCTGCCCAGTGATGTTGTAATTCCCAGTAAGAAGAGGGTTGTGCTATATGTTAATGACACATTATAGAGAATGGAGATGGAGATTGTTATAGCGTTCAAACACTGCAAGGATTAAAAGACAGAACACATTTCAGTTCAGTCCCTATACTGGGCTACTGGCAAGGAATGTCAATACAGCATAATATGCATCAAGTTCAAACCTGTGCATGCTATCCAAAGAACAAACTTTGACCAGTGAGATCAATACTGTTGTATAGCCTATATTTCAAATGTGGAAAACGTCATGTGTATGAGGGTTGAAACATTGATTGCAGAATAAAATACCTATAGCCTATGTGACCATCTTGTATAATAAAACATTAACATATTCTGGGAGGTAAAACCATAAGGATATAATGCTTGGTTGGTTTTCTGTTTAGTTTACACAAGGAAGCAGACTACCTGAAACTGATATACCCTATTTAATAACCACATCATAAAACAATTTGGTAATGTGTATATTATGCGAGTCCAGAAAGCTGTTATATGGTCTCCTCGCCCATATAAGTGTCATCTGGTTATGAGATTCATTACTCTAAATTGTTTTATGTTTTTCTCTAG
The DNA here is from genome assembly GCF_964188405.1 of Protomyctophum parallelum. Classification (NCBI taxonomy): domain Eukaryota; kingdom Metazoa; phylum Chordata; class Actinopteri; order Myctophiformes; family Myctophidae; genus Protomyctophum; species Protomyctophum parallelum. The sequence continues at coordinate 39,880,104 of NC_139708.1, forward strand.
AAAACAATAGGCAACTATATACCTTCTCCAACTTCAAATGTATTGTCATATCATAAGTTTACAGGTGTAGTATTTGTAACTTATATGTATGCTATGCTCCCAACATTTTGCAGCTAAAAAAAAAAGCCACAAGAATAGAGAAAGTAAATTAATAAGAAACAAGATAAACACATTTCAAATGTATGATGTCAAATTGGCTTATAGCCTATAAACACATGGTGAAATGGGGGTCTACTCTCAATTATTCATAATATAGGCACGGCCAATTCAATTACGCATTTAATTTGGGGTCCTTGACATGAAAACGTTGAAAACTAGCGACATGAAGACCGCTCCGCAAACCGTTCGGCCACCGCTGCCTCAATATAACAGCCATTAAAGGGGCTGGTCCTTTTATTGCGGATTCTGTCATGGAACTGTGTGGATTCCCCAGAATGTGTCAATCCCCGCAGGCACATTCTGGACGTGGCATACGTGACCCGCCCCGCCCCCACCTGCAGGAGCACACAGCCTACAAAAGCATGCACCTGTTACTCCGTGAGCGTCGAGACGAGCATCACTTCACATATCAGACGGACTGCGGTCTCACTGAGGCTACATACACAGTCACTGTCCTTACTGTAGGCCTATAGCCTACTCTATTGTCTGTCTCTGTCTGGAGTGGGAATTTGTTCTCTCTGCTATATTACAGCACGTAGGCTATATACAGTCTGCCACTTGGAATCCTTCGCTTATTTATTTTTTAGCAGAATATATATAGGAGGATGACGGATATAGGGCCGAGGTATCCTATCAGTGTGCGGATTTCTGGAGTTCTGCTTCACGAAAAGACCAAAGTAAGTAGAGATATTTACTAGATATTTATAGTCTTATATTAAAGTAGGCATATAGCCTCGTTATAGGTTATAGCCTAATGCATTTGATCAAGTCAAGTGACAAGTTGCCTTTTATACTGCAGGCTATAGGTCTATATCTGCAAATGTCAAAATCGATAAAATAGGCTATAGGTCTATGATGGGCTATACTTACTCTTGATCCAAGGTAAAAATCAAGACCTAGGCCTAAGTGATATTTTTTGTGCGTCAAAACAAAAAGTTTTCTTTTTCCATCTCTCCTATTTTCCCTCTTGTTTCCCCCCCTTTTTGTTTGTTAAAGGGTTAAAGCACTATTGTGATATATAGTAGCTATAATTAATCATTAATTATAGACTCAGAGTGTTTGTGTTCAGTAACAGGACCCAGGGAAGTCTCCCCATCTCTCCAGCTCTTTGATAAACAGAAAATACAATTAATATCATCATAGCTTCATTTTTATATAGCCTAGTATAGCCTTATAGGCAATCCCAGTTCCAATTGTGTCTGCTCATACAGCAGATACGCTGAGTTCTCTATTCCTGATTGAGGCTAATTGGTATCCTGAAAATGTTTATTTATTTCTTCTTATGTTTAAATAAAGTGCTGTATAGAGACATAAGATTCCTGTTACTGAACAAACACTCCATAGTCCATTGTGTGTAGGCTATCAGAATATATAGTTATTTAACACTAATTTTAACCAAAGAAAATCACTTATAGCCTTAACATGCAACATGTAACAAATTATTATTTAATATTTATTGGAATAGCTTATTTGTGGTCTCGACGTGCAACTTTTTAACGCCGCTTTTATAGCGGTGTTTCTCCATCGGTTTTCCGAAAACCGAAATCCTGTGCAACCACTTTAATTGTAATTATTCAAATCTCAACATTTCCATTTGCAGCTGTACATGGCGCAGGTGCTTTGGTCGGATCAGAACGAGATTGCAGTTTACCGAGGCGTCGACGAATTCATGGCAATCCACGTAAGTCGCTCGATCGGACACAGTAGGCTATAGCAGCTGCATGCACGTTGTTTAAATTATATTGTATTGTATTCATAAATTCACGTAGCAATAAGCTTAGCTAATACATATATTTCATTGCAGAAACGGATGAAGAAAATCTTTCCACCTTCCAGTCCACTGAAGAAATCGGACAGAACCATCCCCAAATTTCGAGGTTTGTTTGTGATATTTCTATCTCCTGTTCCGTTTCAAATAAGCTGATTGCGAGTAAACAAATTTATTTAGTAACACAACTAAAATTAATAAAGTTCGACCATGGATATTGCCTATCATAGGTTTTTGTAGAAATGTGTATAAATATTGGGCCTTAAATGTATGCCCCCTGCGCATTGGTTGTCTCTTCTGTAAGTTTTAGAATTGATGTTAAGATCTTTTATTTTTTTTGTAACAATGGAAATGCACCTGCCTAGCTGAATATGCTTGTATCCTCCTCTGGCACCTCGTCTCTGTCTCTGAGCTGTTCCAATTAAAACCTATTTAGACCTGAGGACCATTCTTTAAAAAAGAAAGCCTTCTAAATCCTAAAGGTTTTATGAAAAACCTACGTTTCTATGTCAGTGGTGGTCGGATCCCTGCATAAATTCTGGGGCCAGAATGAACTGTATTGGCCGCAGACCCCCCCACCTGGGACCCCCGTCCCTGGAACAATAACATATTTCCATATTCCATAATTCCATATTTCCCCCCAGAAGCAAAGATTTGAGTTAGAAACGTTCACTCTGAAAGAATATATTCAAAGATGTACGCCACATTTTCACGATAAAAAAAAAATAGCAGATCTACAAGCTCGTAGTGCGGCACTCGTGCCATGAGCTTGTAGATCTGCTATTTTTCAATAGCTAAAGCATAAGATAATGCTTAAAACACCAGAAGGGGTTCCTGCCCCAAAATGGGTTAAGGATATAGAACAGCTTTCTGCATGCGGTTGGATGATCTTAAGTGTCTGATAAAAAGACAAAAGTCTGAAGACTGACCTCTTCAGACTTCACCTTATAGCCTATAGCACTTGCGTAACCTCGACAACCTTGTTTTGCTTATATGCAAAGGCAGAAAAACGTGTTATTCAGACTCTCGGGTTATTTAGTACAGGTTGTTCTTCGTTTTGATATTCTACTGTTACAGTCTGATGATAGGTATTACCATTACCGTGTGTTGCTTCACGGCAAGTCGCTCTGGAATAAGAACGTCTGCTAAATGCCTATTACTGTAAATCTCAAGATCCACATTTTTAGCATTGCTTTTTGTCTTGCTCTTTTCAGTCTTCCTTATTTCCTATATATGATGAAGCTATCAATATATTGATTGATTGATTGATTGATTGATTGATTGATTGATTGACTGTTTGACTGATGTCTCGCGTGTCGCTATACAACAGACATTATAGACATACATTGATTGATTGACTGTTTGACTGATGTCTCGCGTGTCGCTACAACAGACATTATAGACGTACATTGATTGATTGACTGATTGATTGATTGGTCGATGTCTCGGGCAGGGACGTGCACACATAGACATCAAAGGGGGCTTCAGCCCCTGCCCTTTTACCCGTCTGGAAAACAACTGCCCTCTCCAGACCACGAATGCAGCGTTTACTACATGGTGAAAGAAATGCAAAACGCCACAAATTTCGCGTTTAGAAATCCATGTCGTTACACACCGCATCTCCACTAGCGCAAGAGCGCTGCATGGGTTGCGCCCCCGAAAATAGCCGATCTACAAGCTCACAACGCGTCACGCTGCGACACGTTGTGAGCTTGTAGATCAGCTATTTTTGTCTAAAAGTGGATTTTAACGTGGATTTCAGTCCCTGCCCTCTCTAACACTCTCTGCACGTCTCCCTGCATGGTCTCGTGTGTCTTTCTCTCCCCCCCCCCCCCCCCCCCAACAGACGTGAAGATGAAGAGGACCGTGAAGAAGAAAGGCCCGAGCCGGTCCATCCAGCGCTGCACGTTCCTGGAGAAGTACTGCAACGACCTGCTGTGCTGCGACCCACAGGTCACCCAGAACTCTGAACTCACGCAGTTCTTCCACCCCAGGGAGCAGGACCTGCAGCAGGACTTCATCAAGAACTGGTATGAAGCCTGCACCGATCAGGGAAATAAACCTATACTTCAGGGCCAGGCTAGTGGCTCTCAAATCGGAAGGGTATACCTTCCAGGTTCTATGTTCCCCCACCCCACAAAAAAGGTTCTTTGTTCCCCACTTAGAATAAACCTAAACCTAAACCAGAAATCCAACCTGGTAATTTTCGTAATTCTAGTGAGACTAAAAGTATTTTAGCAACTTCTGATTTGAGCTCAGTCTTTGAACAATCCATTGAACTTTAGGCCTGCCCTATAGGCTATACTTCAACTATCTAGTCTTAGCCAACAAAAAATGTACACTGGCATAAAATAAAATAAAACATAATTGCTCACTCTTCTTCAACAAAGATGGCAAAAAGCTAACATTCTTTGTTCTGTACTACAAAACACTGAAGTCCTTAAACCCTAACGCTAACCCTAAACCCTAAGGTAAGTGGGGAACATAGGGTAATGTTTGCAGGGTCCCCATATGGCGCACGTGTGACATTTTCGCATTTCTCCGTGCTTTTTATCTTCTTTTTGACCTAAATGTAACAAAACCAGTGGCCCCAGGAGCCCTTTTCAGGGTGTCAAACCTTATAACGTGCTGTACAATGTCTCCGAAGGGCCCCTGAGAGCCAAGGGCCCCTGCATGGGGCCACAGCCCCACTGGCCCAATGTCTAATTTGTTCCTGGATCCGGGCATGGGGTCCCCAGCGAATTGGGTTATATAGGCTATAACAGCATCAGAATGATAATTATCTTTATTGTTATCACACTTTTACAAGTAAAGAAAAGTGGGTGAAATTTGATTTTATGCATATAGTTCTTCTATAGGGAAGAAGAGAGATCAAGGCAGAAAATCAATTAGAAGCTTGTTCCACAAACAGCGGTTATACAGCACACTCGTAGGGCCTCTCTTACTTAGCTTATTTACAAACGGCACAGCTGTAGGGTCTCAATACAACTAAGGGGTTTTCAGGTACTTCACAATCACTTGAAACCCTTTATCCATATTTTACATGTTGGCACGCACGCACGCACGCACGCACGCACGCACGCACGCACGCAGCGCACGCAGCGCACAGTATACTTACTCATGGCTCTCTCATGGTCTTCGACAGCATCATGATCGTGCCGTCGGACCAGCTGGACGGAGGCGGCGGCGGCGGCCGTAACCACTTCAACCAGGCCGCCAACATCACGCAGCCCTTCGTGACGGGGACGTACCGCTGCGTGGCGCCCTTCGACACCAAGGACACCAAGAACAGAGCCTTCAAGGTGGCCGTGGACGAGAAGCTGGAGGTGCTCATCAAGGACCAAGCAGGTGCGTGTTTTAGTCGACTAAAACTAAGACGGAAAATGTTCGTCGACTACCTTTTTTCACTGACTAAAACTAATTAAAAACTAAATAAAAACGAATCTATGATGACTAAAACTATAAGACTAAATATACTGACAATTTCGTCAACAAATAAAAACTAGGAAGGGACTAGTGGACAAGAGATCCAGTTTGATGCTCTACAATCTCACAACGCGTCGCAGCGCGACGCGTTGTGAGATTGTAGATCTTCTATTTTCAGCATGCAACCAAAGTGTAAAATATGTCATTACAACGACATCAAGGCCTGTCAAAACACATTTTAGTCGACTAAATCAACTGTAGATTTAGTCGACTAAAATCGTATGACATTTAGTCGACTAAAACTAGACTAAACACTAGAACATTCCAGGTGACTAAAATGGGACTAAAACTAAGTGAAAACTATTCAAGAGACTATGACTAAAACTAAAATAGAAATTTGCTGCCAAAAACAACAGGTACAATGTTACACCCATCAACAGACAGACGGGGCCACAGAACAGCCAACGGAGAACGTGGCTGCTCATAAACTTACGCCCACTGCTTCCAAAGCCAATTCCGATGCCGTCCCGATATGAAGCACATCGGTTCAGTTTAAATATCAGACATTATCGAACCCAGATGAGATTCATCAGCAGGTGGAGATCGTGAGACTAATACCCTGGATATCAATCTCAATTGATATCATCTCCTGCCCCTCTTATGTGATATCAACCTCTTCTGGTGACGATAACTCCTTTTGTCATTTGACTTGTTTCCTTGTTTCTGTCAGAGGGCCCTCTTTCCATTTGACTCTATTCAAGTCATCACAACCAGTGCTGATGGATAGAGGGACAAAGTCACAATGCGTAACAGTAACACGATTTATATCAGTGGCTGAAAGATGTCTAGTCATCTCACCGACTGTCGTCAAATCGTTTCCATGTTGGCAAAAAATAAAAGCAGATCTACAAGCGGAACACGTTTTGAGCTTATATAGATCGGCTATTTTCTCGACATTATTATTTTTTGGGCAGTACAAAGTTACGAAATAGTTATTTGTCATATCTGCCTGGAGAAGGCAGACAAAGGACGGGGTATTGCGCTGTCTATTAGTGTTTGGCGGGATGTCAATAATGGTGACCCAGTTCTAATCTCACCCGTCATGTCGCTTGGTTTATGTTGCCAGGTTGGTGGCTGGTGGAGAACGAAAGCAAGCACATGGCCTGGTTCCCCGCTCCCTACCTGGAGAAGGTCGTCGATGACGAGGATGAGGATTATGAGGAAGACGACGACGTGGACGGTCCTCACGGAGGAGGTAAGTCCCTATCAGCGCTTAGAGGCAGTGCAAAAAACGCTGAAAAACACATGAGTCTGTAAGGACCTTAACTAAAGGGATATTTTTGTTTCTTAAAATAAGTGTTAAATAGCTGCTCTATATTGTGATAGTACTCAATGAGTATTTAGTGTTTGTTCAGTAACAGCCAGGTGTCTCCATGTCTCTCCGGCTCTTCAATAAACAGAAAATACATTTTCCTAGTTTGAGAGAGAGTGCAATTGGAAGAGACAGAGAGAGTGCAATTGGAAGTGATGACACAAAGGAAATGGATCAGACAAAATTGTAACAGGAATCAAATTAAAGCTCATGAAATGCGAGTACTCTCTCTCTCTCTCTCTCTCCTGATTTGACTGAAATTGGCAACCCACCTGAACATGTATTTCCTGTTTATTCAGAACTGGAGACAGGGAGACCCAGCTGCTACTGAAGCAATAATTACTGTCAGAATTATAATAGAGCATTATAACCACAAAAACCCGGAACGATCACTTAACCATACCTTTAAAGGTTTTATGACATTCATTTTCATTTATTTTTCTTTTTTCTTTTAGGTTTTATGACCTCAATTACACCCAAAAAACCTGAACTTTGAACATTCAGTGGATTTTCTGTGGTCTGAAGTTTTCTTTGGGGTTTTTTGGGCCTTTTGAGCTACAATGAAAACAGGCAACACAGTGAAACAGTGACATCTGCTGGCAAATCCCATTGACATAATATGGGATTTGCAGTAAGTGATGTCACTTACTGCCGGCAAATCAGAGCACCTGTTTGAGCCAGAAAACCCCAGATCACAGAAAATCTACTGAATGTTAAAAGTTCATGTTTTTTGGGTGCAATTGAGATTAGAAAACCTAAAAAAAACAAGAACAATTCCAAAACCTTTTTTTTAATGTCACAATCCCTTTAAAGTCAAACTCTGCCTCTCTCTCTCAAAATGTGAGAGTATAAAGGCCTACAAGTGATGTGGCTGCTGCACGTGTGTGTGTGTGTGTGTGTGTTTGTGTGTCTAGGTGCGGAGTACATCGCTGTCCGGACCTACAAGGCCACCAAGGGAGACGAGCTGTCGGTGGAGATCGGCACGCGAGTGGAGGTGCTGCAGAAGTCTGACAACGGCTGGTGGCTCATCAGGTATATATATATATATATATATATATACACGTTATTTATACTGTATATACTGTTATTTGGTTGCATCGGTCATTGCACACGGTACCGGGGTGCATACTTAGTTAGACTAGTCATTGGTTAGACATGGGTTAAGGTTAGGTTTAGGTGTGCTGCCCGAGCACTCAGAAAAGTAATGAAAAAAATGAGGAGAGGGTAGATTAAAAATCAAGGTACTCTATCTAGAAAAGTATAAAAAAACATGTTTCAACTCACACAGGAGTCTTCAACAGGGCAGGAATTGCAGCTGCAGGTAGTACTAAAAACCATGTCGAATTTCTCATGTTGTTCATGCAGAAACTTATGCCCATATTTTAACTTTTTGTGTTTTCTTGAAAATCAATTCCCTACCTGATCATACCAGAGCATCACGCGAAAGTATCAAAAATAGCAGATCTACAAGCTCGCGATGACTGAGCGTTTTCTTTGTGTACCTGTCATGGACATTGAACAACTATTAATTAAGGCATCCTTGCCTTTGGAGAAAGAAAACAATATATACAATTCCTTTTGATGACAGATCAGACCAAAGACATGCAGACATCTTGATTATGATCAGTGACGACGGAGGATAACTCTGCAAACCCACACACACATACGCTACTAGGGATAGTTAGTTAGCTAACAGACGGAGGAAAACATGCGGAAACAGACATTGCGACACATGAGGACATCCACTCCATTGTACTGAATGAACACAATGGATGCCATGAGGATACTGTAACTACACACATTGTTCTGCTCCTGCGTGTCGAGTGTTGACTTCACACTCCTCTGAAGCAAGCTGCAGATTCTAGCTGTAGATTATTATAGCCCCGACTGGATTCTTAGAGAAAGCCAGAGATACTTTTGTTTTGTTCTGTTGCAAAATGCGTTTGCTTTATTGTCAAAGATTGCCAAGACGGATTAACCATCAAAATAGTGACGGTAGGCGCCGCAGACACATGCAGTGGTGCATGATTAACCACAGTTCTACAACAGGTCGTTAAGAGGAAGCAATCTGATTGGTTGAAACGGTTTCTAGCCGTTGATCAAACCAGCACCGTTCACCACCTAATCAAAACAAAGAATTCAGCCGCTCTGTTTTCCCAGAGCGCTAGCAAACTCGGTGGCTAGGCTAGCTAGTTTCTTTGGACATTTTGTGGTCGTAGTGACTACATCTGTCATTAAAAAAAAAAAAAAAAAATCAGCGATTTTCTTAGTTTTAAGGGTAATTTAATTGACCCTTGTGGGAAGGAGGATGACTGAGTTAAGCAGTCACACCTGGCCTGAGTCAAACTAGAACTGGACTCAGAGCACCTGTTGTGCCTCATGGACTAGATCAAGGCACAACAGGTGCACAGCCACACCCAGCTCTGAGTCCAGTTCCAGTTTGTCACCCTGTGGATATTTAGAACAAAATAATATATTTCTAATCATACCACTGCTCCAAAGCAACTCTGCCGGTGTTATCCCCGGAAAAATACATTTTTGATTCAGTCTACCGATATACTGGCTCCCTATTCCTTGTCCAGATCTGCTATTTTCTTTGACAGCTATATATGGGCCCAGGGCCAGAAGAATAGGGACGCCAGGGTTGAAGGGGTTATCCTCAAATCTTTGCTTCTGGGGGGGAGGGGGGTCCCCGGAACAACATATTTTCAGATGGAGGTCGGCGGCCAATTACGTATCCTTCTGGGGGTCCTTGACAGGAAATAGTTTGAGAACCACTGACACAGAAACATGTCATTTGTAGAATCGTTCCCAGGTCAAAATGGGTTAACGAAATCTAAAATCACCAGAGCTCGATCTGACCCTCACTTCTTCTTCGTCTTCTTCTGTCCACGACAGGCACAAGGGGAAGGGAGGCTACGTCCCCGCTCTCTTCCTGCAGCCGTACGCCAACCCCTGTAACCGCCTGGCGACCGGCAGCAGCCGAGTCTCGTCTCCCACTACTCCCGGCGTGGGGGGGGGTTTCTCCCCCCAGTTCCAGCACAGCCACTCCCTGGAGGTGGCACCGTCTCCCAGAGTCTCCCCCACGGTGCACCACAGCCACTCGCTGGAGGTCGTTTCCACTCGCAGTCACAGCGCCGTCCCCACCCGCGGCGGCCACCACACGCTGGACGTCCTATCGGCGGCGCGCAGTCGCAGCGTCTCGCCCCTCGCCTCGCCCGGCGCCGCCCGGCGAACGCGCAGGGTCTCCCTCACGGCGGTCCAGCGCCACGACAGCCAGTCGCCGGAGGAGGTCGAGGAGGAGGAGGAGCACGCGCGGACGCCGCCGCCGTCGCCCCGTGCCGTCCGCTTCGTCACCTCCTCCAAGGCCAACGAGCTACAGCTGCCCGCCGCGGCGGAGAAGAAGCAAAGGTCGCGCTCGCCGATGGCCGGCGTCGTCGTGGTCGACGACGCTCAACAACAGCTCCAGTTCGTGTATCTGGCCGGTCAGATGGACGACGACACGCTCCCCGTGGGCGCCAGCACTCCCGTGGTGAGCAGGGCCAACAGCAGGCTACCCGCCAGTCCCACCGCCACTCCCCCCGTCATCACGGTGGAGGACGAGGCCGAGACGGCCGGCGGCGGCGGCAGGCGCTGGACCGGCCAGACCCGGGTGGACAGCGAGGACAGCTTCGGAAGCGACAGCAGCGAGTTCAGCATCGACGGCCTCAGCTGCTCGTCCGCCGGCTCCAGCTTCAACCTGACCGACGGCGGCGGCGACACCCTCGGCTACACTCCGCCTCCACCCTACCCACCGATGGGGAGACGGTTGAGCAGCCAATTCCTGAGTCCCAGCATGGGGGCGGCCATGATGCCCGCCACCTCGGACCCCAGCCTCTACAAGAGGCCCACCTCCCCCCGCGTGCCGCCCAGGCCCCAGGCCAGGGAGATCCTGGCCCGCTGCTCCACGGAAACCCGCAAGAACCTCGTGGCCAGGGCCCAGTCGCCGGCGCAGGTCGCCAGCCGATGAGGCTTTTTAATAACTTGAGATGCAGCTCTCTGAAAAACGACCGCTGAAGCGGATATACTGTTGAATGACACACAGTGGAGTCTGGGTTGGATTTGTTGAGGGGAGATCCGTGCCTTTAGCTTCTGATATCCCCTCCTCCCCCTCTCTGTCTAGACGGTGTCGGGGATGTTTGGATCCCTGCCTCTGCTCAGACGGGACAGCATTCAGTTCATGCATTTCCTTTTGGTAAACGTAGACCAGGGGTGGGCAACTTTGACGATGGAGAGGAGCCACTATATTTCCACACTCACTCCCTATATGTATATATACTGTCGTAGGAGAAATAGCCGATCTACAAGCACAAAACGCGTCGCACCGCGACGCGTTTTGTGCTTGTAGATCGGCTATTTTTGCTAAATTCGATGAATTTAAATATTTAATTATTCTTTGCTATTTTTTAATTGGAATCCTGAAAATGTTATGTAATTTCAAATGCCTTTAATTATACTTGTCTTGAGCATTGATCTACTAAATTTAGACTGAAGTAATTAAAGCGGGTCATGTTTGCATGTTGTGGAATTGTAAACAGCTGAAACCAATATTATAATTTCTGATATTAACCTGAGGGCCACATGTGGCCCCCAGTTGCCCACCCCTGACGTAGACTGTCTTGGTGACTTTCATCCTAATAACAATTAAGACATTGAATGACTAATATAGTGAAACTATATAAAACTATAAAGATGAAAAGAAAAGAGGCCTCATGACTCACTTAAAAAGCAATATAGTGTATAAAGCAATATATATTGTATAACGCTCATGCGCTGCAATACAAGAGTTATGTTTTTACACGATTGTGTTTTTTTTTGCAGAACCTTTTGGCCTATAGTGTTTTACTGTACCTCTGTGCTGTTAAAAACCTTTTGACTAATAAAAGTATTGAAACAATCAACATGACATTTCTGTCCGCTCGTCATTGTCCTGTATATATAATCTGTGTTTGATACCTTGCTGTGACAGAACCACTTATACTGTACAATTATACTGTATACGTCATTGACCGGGGTCTTGCTCTCAAGAGTTAAATCATTTTAACCCATTGAGACCTGAGGACGATTCTACAAATGCCTTCTAAATGCTGACAGTTATCTGAAAAACCTCATGTTTCTATGTCAGTGGTTCTCAAACTGTTTCATGTCAAGGACCCCCAAAAATATATGTAATTGGCCGCCGACCCCCCATCGGAAAATAATGTTGTTCCAGGAACCCCATCAGAAGCAAAGATTTGAGTTAAAAAGGAAACGTTCACTTTGAAAGAATATATATTCAAAGATTTGTGCCACATTTTCACGACATTTCGAAAATAGCAGACCTACAAGCTCGTAGCTCTGCTATTTTTCAATAGCTAAATTATAACAATGTTTAAAACACCAAAATGGTATAAACATCTGCATTACTTAATTTACAAGACGTTTACACATTAGAGAACGTAGATTAGTTGTAGATTTTGGTCAACGTTTGACCAATACGTCCACATCAATACGTGGACAAAATCTTACCCGATGACAAAAATATTCAATGTTTTGGGTCCGAGAGGCTAAAATCTCAAGTGCTCCAAATGCAGAATAAATAATCAATTTGGACCTTGATATGAAAAAGGTTGAAAAAACCACTGGAGGTTATGATATTGTCCATAATTTTCTACTGTTTTTGAGTATAAGGGACAAAATATTGATTGGTCATCATTACTGTACTGTAGAGTCTACTCTACAGTATCGTTTTTACATTTTTCACAACGTGTGACAGACCAGAAAAACAAACAAAACCAGTTTGACAAGTGTCCAACTCTCCTCACACACACTGGGGGTGGTATTAAAAACTATTTTGGGACGGGAACCCCTTTTGGCGTTTTAAAGCATTATGTTATACTTTAGCTATTGAAAAAAACAGCAGATCAACAAGCTCATAGTGCGGGTGCCGCACTATGAGCTTGTAGGTCTGCTATTTTTGAAAAATCGTGAAAATCTTTGAATATATATATTATTACAGAGTGAACATTTTAACTCAAATCTTTGCTTCTGGGGGTGGGGGTCCCTGGAACAACATATTTTTCCATTTTATTCGGGGCACGGCAGAGCACTTACTGTACTTACTGTAATGGAAAAAGGTGTCAACGCAATGACAAAAAGGACACGACAACGTCCCACATCCTGCTGGGCTGGGCACTGGGATGAAACCTTCAACCTTCCAAGTAGAAAGATACTAGAAAAAAAATATAAAATCACACTGGCAATGCACATTTTATAATTGTTTAGAGCACTCACTGTAGCCACCATATATATTTGACGATACATTATTATACTATAATGTATCGTCAAAAAACGATAGCTTCAAATTGACATATTGGTCGTTCAGTTTGACCCACCAGTTTTGGAGATATGGCTTATAGAGTAATGTCTTGCAGAAAACAGGCTTGAAAGGTTCACTTCTGTGGTCTCTAACATTACACCTAGCTACATGTTTGGGCATTTATTTCATATGTCGATTTCAGCTCTGACACTTATTTCAGACATGCTAAAAAAAAGGTTTTCTCCTCTCTAAAACAACACTATGAAGGTCTTGATTTACCACGAGGCACATATTTTATTCCACATACATTTCAAAATTCAAAATATAAAGAATATAATAAAGAAGCTTTAGAGAGCTGAGAGAGCAGAGCGGTTGGATTCAGGACAGACAGAATCAGAAGGGGTACCCCGGGGCAGGTCAAGACACAGACTGGGGAATCCCTGACGCATCATATTCATAATGGGTGTATTATTCTGTGAGGGACTTCAAATACCTTTGAATTCCTTCCTCCTTTCAGTGACAAAAGCCACTGATTAATAAATAGCCACTCCACAAGAGTAGACTACAGCCTTAAACATGTAATGTTTAAGGCTGTAGAGTAGACTACAGCCTTAAACATGTAATGTTTAAGGCTGTAGAGTAGACTACAGCCTTAAACATGTAATGTTTAAGGCTGTAGAGTAGACTACAGCCTTAAACATGTAATGTTGTTAGTAGGAATAAACACAGAAGCACCCGGGAGGAAGAGGCTTAAGTAAGGGGAGGAGCCAAAGCCAAGTTCCTGTTTTATGCGCAAAAAAAAAAGGAGTTGGCTGGTGACCCGCAGAGATGAAACAAATAAAACATATTTTCTTTTGCCATGTTTGTTACCGAATGGTTTTGCCAGACTGAGTGTGGATAAAGGTTGACATGTAGCCATTTGGTCCAGAAAAGCCACACACAGGGGGGAGAAAAAAAAGAGATTTTCAAATTTAGGATTATTTAGAAGACAGGAGGCCAATAAATGCAGTCCTGTAGTTTAATGTCGCTGTCATGTTTTCCATCAGTCCAACTGTGTTCCCAAACAGTCCTGTATCGAGTGTGTGTGTGTGTGTGTGTGTGTGTGTGTGTTGTGTGTGTGTGTGTGTGTGTGTGTCCCAGCTAGGGTACAGTCCACCTGCCACGCGGGGGGGGGGGGGGGGGGGTACTCCCTGGGTCTTTCCACACCAGGACAGAGTCACCTTTCTTGTTTGTTTTTTTGTGGAGATCCAGCGGGCGGTCAGCTGGTGAGATCCTGGGGGTGTGGAGGAGGAGGAGGAGACGAGGAGGAGGCGGCTGGTCGACACTTCACCGTCTGGGTCGAAGGTTGACCCGCCTCTGCCTCCTCACTCTTCTTCTCCACTTCCTCCTCTTCCTCCATCTCAGCTTCCTTCCCGTTCCCCTCCCCTTCCTCCCCAGCAGCACCATTCTCTACTTCCTTCCCGTTCTCCTGCACTTCCTCATTTATATCCACTTCCTCCCCGTTCGTCTCCACTTCCTTCCCGTGTTCCACCCCGTTTCTCTCCACTTCCTCCCCGTTCTTCTCCATTTCCTCCCCGTTCTCATCCACTTCCTCCCGGGTGGTCTCCGCGCCCTCCTCGTTCTTCTCCTCGCCCTCCCCGCGTTTCACCACTTCCTCTTCTTCCTCCTCATCTTCCTCTTCTTCCTCCTCCTCCTCCTCCTCGTCTACGTTCCGGTGGCCGCCGGCGCCGTTTGCTCCGTTTAGCGAGGCTTTCTTGGTGGCGCTGACGTCGTCGTCATCATCATCCACCTCCATGACGTCTGCTGCTGCTGGGCGTGGGGTTTCTTCATCGACACCGTCGCCGCCGTCCTCCTCCTCCTCCTCCTCCGTCTGGTCGTTTCCGTCGCCGTCGCGGTCTTTGTCGATCATGAACAGAGGCTGGGTCTCCGTCAGAGCGTCCATCTCCTCCTCCTCATCATCGTGGTCCATGCTGGAGAGAAGAAGAGACAACATCACAGGGATTTATTTACTTCATGCGGTATTCATTCATTCTTCAAGCTAGAAAACCAGCTCCCTTCGGGGTCGAGAGAATCTACTTCTGCTCTCACAATAACGTGGCCGATGTAACGCCTCGTACTGAAATCTGAAATCTCTTTGGAACGAAACTTCGTTTAGTTTTAGTCACATTTTAGTCACCTGGAATGTGTTAGTGTTAGTCTAGTTTTAGTCGATACTAAAATTTATTTTGGCGGACCTTGATGCCGTCGTAATGACAATTTTCGAAAGATCGTTTAGTGCAATAATAATCCTGCTGACATGCCGTATTTTCTGCTTGTACAAAACTAGAATTTCGCCGCCCTTCACGCAATATGGGAAGAAGGGAATTGTGGGAGTTGACAGACTCCACTTCATGTTTCAGCAGTGTTTTTAAACCCAGTATTGTGCCCTGCATATGTAGCAACAGATGGGTTACTATTATTATTATGTGTTGTTAACTTGTTTTGTATTATTTTCATTAGTGATGCTGAATTCAAACTGCACACTCGTTCGCACGCACGCACTCATGCGTATGCATGCATGTGCGCACGCATGCATGCACGCACGCACGCACGCATGCACGTACGCACACGCAACGACGACCCATCTTGCCTGCCCAAAATGTAATTCCTAGAAACTGGGAAACCGTTTGTAAAATCAGCATGAAAAGTGACGGTACAGGATTATCATTTCATGTCAAGTATGTATCACAAGTTGATGTTACCCAGGTAAAGTAGGCTAATGCGTCACAAACACTGCATGTTGAACGTTTTGCAGATGTCCAAAAGTAATTTATGAAAAAGACATGAACCTTTTTTTCCATTGTTGATATGACACCATTTAGGTCAATGATAGCCTATTGGCTAACATTATGTTGTGATGTAATAACATAGCAGCAGGTATTTGAGGGCCAGTCAACAGTCATCCGTGAGAGCGTGTTTTGGTACGATGATGCGCGACGCAACTATTCTTACTGTATATCTCCACCCACATTTAATGTTCTTTTCTTTTCCTTACCGGCATTCACATGCAAAGCGTGACGACAAATAGAGCCACGCTTTGTGATTCACCGCTAGGTAATTATTAGGTATTCTGACAGGTCTTTTCTGTTTGACGTTGGCATTCAAGGAAACCGTTACTGAATAATCGTCACGTGATCACGTCTCTGTCCCAGACGACACGAAGCATGTAATCTAATTCTAATCGGTAATATAATATTGACTCAAAAGGGCAAGCTGGTTGGGTTATCCAGAACACCATGCTCAGTGGAATCCACACTACTAAAGGGAAACAATAAGGCTGCGTAATAATTGGATGGGTCGGGTCTGGTCCGTCTTGTATGTCCCAGAGTTAATCTCGTAAGCCTCTTGGACCGCACTGCCGGTAAACTAGTTGTTTTGGGCAGCAAAATTCCTATTTTAGTTTAGTCATAGTCTTTGGAATTAAACTTTAGTTTAGTTTTAGTCACATTTTTAGTCACCTGGAATGTGTTTAGTGTTTAGTCTAGTTTCCCTCGACTAAATCTACAGTTGATTTTGTCCAACAAAATGTATTTTGGCGGGCCTTGATGCCTTCTGTTTTTTTCACTTGCTGAAAATAGCTGATCTACAAGCCCATGAGCTTGTAGATCGGCTATTTTCAGCATGCAACTAATTGTAAACTGACTCGTAATGGATCTCTGGTCCAAATGTCGGGGGACAAGAACCAGTATGTGAGTTGGCTTGTGGCCTGACTGGATTGGTGGATGAAGCATTTGAGTGTTTCTGCTCTCTCTCTCTCTCTCTCTCTCTCACCTGGTCAGTGCTCCGGTCACTCTCATCTTCTGCCACATGTAGTCCAGGAACATGGAGGCCTGCAGCAGGCGGCCGATCCTCTGCATGTGTCGCTCTGTGAAGAGACCACGCTTGTTTAACCCATTCTGACCTGAGATCAGATTAAAAACATGTCTTCTACATCCTGACAGTTTTCCATTCTGACCTGAGATCAGATTAAAAACATGTCTTGTACATCCTGACGGTTTTCCATTCTGACCTGAGATCAGATAAATAAATAAAAGTCTTCTACATCCTGACAGTTTTCCATTCTGACCTGAGATCAGATTAAAAACATGTCTTGTACATCCTGACAGTTTTTGTAAGCCAAACAAGCCGTAATTATTCTGCCTAAGACATTTTAAGAGAGACAGTCAAAGTGCTTGGAAAACATTATATACTTAGTATTTCGTTAGTGAGCCATTTGCTCCCCCTTTCAATGACGTTTTCTTTTCCCCACATCTCCCTCTCTCATTTCAGTAAAAACATCCCCATCAATGACGCACAGCACACGTAGTGGCTCCACTGACCTGTGTAGGGGGGAGGCCCTCTATGGCCCCCCTGGTACTGACCTGTGTAGGGGTGGGGCCCCCTGGTACTGACCTGTGTAGGGGGGAGGCCCCCTGGTACTGACCTGTGTAGGGGATGAGACCCTCCAGGTGGGCGCGGGCCCCCTGGTACTGACCTGTGTAGGGGATGAGACCCTCCAGGTGGGCGCGGGCCCCCTGGTACTGACCTGTGTAGGGGATGAGACCCTCCAGGTGGGCGCGGGCCCCCTGGTACTGACCTGTGTAGGGGATGAGACCCTCCAGGTGGGCGCGGGCCCCCTGGTACTGACCTGTGTAGGGGATGAGGGCCTCCAGGTGGGCGCGGGCCCCCTGGTACGTCAGCAGCTGGTCGGGGGGGACGTGCGTGAGGAGAACCTGCACCACAGCCTGGGCGTCCTGGCAGTTGCGGGCGTTGGTGTTCCACACCACGCAGTAACCCAGCAGAGACTCTGAGGACCACATGAGGGGGACAGTCAAAATAAACCCCATTCTGACCTGAGATCAGATTTAAAAAAAAAATCTTCTACATCCTGACAGTTTTCTGAAAAAGCTATATGTTTCTATGTCAGTCGTTCTTCGATTTTTCAAAAATAGCAGACCTACAAGCTCGTAGCGCGCCGCTCGGTGGCGCGCTATGAGCTTGTAGATCTGCTATTTTTTCAATAGCTAAAGCATAACATAATGCTAACACCAAAAGGGGTTCCCGCCCCAAACTGGGTTAAATTATTATGCACAGCTTTGCGTGTAGGTTGAGTTTGAGCACGTGTCTGTGTTTGTAGCACGGAATGTGATGATTTGATTGGCTGAGCACGGAATGAGATGATGTATGATGATGATGAGAGTGCCCCTCACGTCACGCGGGTGTGATTTTTAAATCACTGAGCAGATCTGCACCCGTTTTCATTTAATTTAACCCATTCAGGCCTGACGTAAAAAAAAAAGAAAAAAGTTTTCTAAATCATGACAATTTTCTGAAAGATTTGAGGCACATTTTAACGATTTTTCAAAAATAGCAGACCTACAAGTTCAAAGCGCGCCACAGCTTGTAGATCTGCTATTTTTCAATGGCTAAATTATAACAATGTTTAAAACACCAAAAGGAAACTTAATGATTAGGCAATTAGGCAGACCGACCAACAATGGCCTTTAGCTAGAAGGAATGGACATATAGTTTTTAAGCTTTCGCTCTTAATTATTTGTATTGTCTGTTGGCTTTTTAATTTCTTCATTGAATTGACTTTATATTTCACGTTTGCCTTTTGTGTCTGTGAATCACTTAGTAAACCTGTTTTTGAAAAAGTCCTATACAAATAGTACTATATATAATAATAATAATAATAATAATAATATAGTCCCCCAGGGCTGAATATTCTTACCCTCGAGACCAAATCTCGTCGCCGAAAATAGCCGCTTGGAACGAATTCCGCTTCACTGTGCACAGCGGCCATTTTGCTCTTATAAGAAGTATAACATAGGACTTAAGTGCTTAGGGTTAAGTGCAAAATGTCCACTGTGTGAATACCGGGGTCAACGGTGTTACCTTTCTGGTCCTGTCGAAGCTTCAGCACAGTCTTCTCCAACAGCTCACAGCTGTCTTCAGTCTGCCGGAGGGCTGGGGGACAAAGGGCAAAAGGTCACGAGGTCAAACACACACACACACACATAGTGATGTTCAACTTCACATGGTGGGTCAACTACACCCAAGGTCATGGTCCTCCTCCAGTGTTGTCGCGTTTTGAGCTTGTAGATCTGCTATTGTTTGCTATATTCGAATTGAAATCTTGAATTATCTTTTGCTATTTTCGAATTGGAATCCTGAAAATTAACATTTTTAATGCAATTTCAAATGCCTTTAATTGTACTTGTGTTGAGCATTGAGCTACTAATTTAGACATGTAGGTCATGTTTGCATGTTGTGGAATTGTAAACAGCTGAAACCAATATTATATCAGTATTCTGACATTAACCTGAGGGCCACATTAAGTGAAGGTGGACGGGCCGCCAGTTGCCCATGTATGGTATAGATACTAGCAACCATGCAACAGAACCTCAAAGTATGTGAAAACATATATATTTGTCTTTTGTCTTGTTGGAATAATACTTGTCAGTGAGATGCAACAACAATACAAATCCAGAATTTTATTTCAAATCTTGAAACACATATATATATATATACTAGAATTTTGCGGCCGCTTTGCGGCCGCTCATCCCAGAGTTACCTTGCCGCACACTATGGGAAGAAGGAAATTGCGGGAGTTGACTCCACATGTAGTAACGGATGGGTTATTAGTTATTATTATGTGTCCTTATTAGTGTAGTGTAGTGTAGTCAACACGTTACGGCTCATACACACTGCCCGGTATTTGCTCCGATTATGCTGTCGGGGAGCATTTTTGGCGCTGGCCGACAAAACCCCTGATCTAACGTTAAGCGGTGCCCAAAAGTTATAGATCACAAAGGCTTTGCAGGTAGAGCACATGACATGGCCCTAAAAATATATATAATTTTAATATAAAAAACTATTGCCGCTTGAGATGACCTGAGATGACTTGATTGATTGACATAAAAAGGGCCTGTCAGCTCAAACACACAATGCAATAGTTGTTGTTGCGTACAATCATCAGTAGCAAAGTCAAATACCAAAAATAAAAACCCTACCATTTCCATTTCCCCCGCTCTATTTTTGATTCCATGTGCGTTTGTCTTATAGTTTCTCTGGCCTCTGTACTACTGCCACCTACCGTCCATTCATTGTATTACACAGTGGGTGAAAAAAACACACCCCTTAAGACTAAACCCGACCCATCAGAGGTGTGGCTTCCAGATGTACCTTTGACATGACATTTTGTGTGTGTGTGTGTGTGTGTGTGTGTGTGTGTGTTTCGATGTGCAGGGCGTTGCTGAAAATGAGCACCTGTGCTCAGCTACTTCCCTGGGTAAAAAAAGAAAGGTACCTTTCAAAAACCTATAGAAGTCAGCCTGGTACAGACAAAGGGGACACCACTGTATGTAGCCTCAATTACATTTTGTAACTATTTTCTGCAATGGGATGATAGTTTTATTTGGTGGGTATAATGAGCTGGTTGTTTTGAAAGTAGCGCTGAAGTAAAAGAAAGTGTGGGCAGCCCTGGTATAGATGATTTTATATATATATATATATATATATATATATATATATATATATATATATATATATATATATATATATATATATTCATTCCGTGGGTAAATCCCTGTAGGCTACCCACATATTGGTAGCCTATATTAGCCCAATATTGGCGTTATGCATTTCACTTGAATAATGTTGTGTGCGCGTGCGGAGAAAGACAGTTATTTAATGAAACTCAAGATTATAACGTCCTGTCTCGCTGCCGCCGTGCGTGTATAGCCTGTGTGTGTGTGTGTGGGGCGTGGCGAGAGAGAGAGATAGGCGTGGCGAGAGAGAGAGAGATCGTGGCTTCCAGGCGTGCGTGTGTGTGTGCAAGCCAGGCGTGCGTGTGCGTGTGTGTGCAGGCGTGTGTACTCGGCAGTTGGCTGGCAGGCGAAAATAGCCAAAGCGTTCCGTGTAATCGTAATATTTAGGGACAAACAAACTACTGACAAAGTACAATGTTGATGTAACTAAGAGATTCGCTGAGAGAGCGATATTTTAAATACAGAGATTTAGAAGGAATAAGCAAAATCGTGAGGCTACAATTCCTCTCCCCTTCCTTGTTTTTTTCTCCTGCGGGAGATCAGAATCAGATTCTGAGAGCTAGTGTGGGCCTATTAGAAGACAGGGCAGTGTTGCCAGGTTTGCGAATTGTAAGCGAGTCGTAGTGTGTGTTGAATGGCATTTGAATGGCATTTGTGGGCTTGTGAATGAATTTTCTCACATGTAATTTGTGCTCACTTGCATAGACGAATTTAGCGTGGTGAAAGGGCAACAGTGTTCCGGGGGTGTGGGTGCTTCGGGCGATAATGTTTGTAGTAAACAAATGCATTGGCGGCGTGAGTGTGGAAGGGAGGCATTTTTGGTGGCAGTGCCAGTGCCAGTGTTTGGCGGGTGGTGTTGAGTTTTGGCGTTCGGCGCGATAGGAGGAGATAGCGTTGCAACACTGCGAAGGTAAGTGTGTGACGTCACTGCCGTGTGAGTGTGTGTGGGTGTAGTGTGTAAGATGGTGTTGTGGGTGTTGCAATAGCGACGTAGCTGTTGCGGCTTTGGGTTTCCTGCCATGTGTTGGGTACAACTTCTCCAATATAGAATAGATATATACGTAGAAGTGTAGTAAGTGGTGCATATAACAATGCCACACGCATTTCCATTACTTCTAGAACTCACTATACTACGCACAGGATTAACTTGACCGAGGATTCACGTCCGATTATCCAACATCTGCATGGCTTATCCCATTCTCGACGGGAACCCCTTTTGGTGTTTTAACTAAGCATTATGTTATACTTTAGCTATTGGAAAATAGCAGATCTACAAGCTCGAGCTTGTAGATCTGCTATTTTTGGAAAAATCATAAAAATGCGGCACAGATCTTTGAATATATATTCTTTCAGAGCAAACTTTCTTCCCCCCCCCCCCCCCCCCCCCCCCGACGTCAATGGGTTATATTAACGTGAGTTGCATCACACAAGACGACAGATAAAATGCCATTATTGCAGCAGGAACTTGTTGGCAAAATGGAATGAGAGAAAACCTGCCCCGAAGACAAAGTGACATAACAGCACCGACTGGGAAGAGCGGTGACACAGCGGTAATTATTACAGCATTGTGTCAGCTTGTGTATTTGACGTTTACAATTGTTGAGTAACTCCCGAGGACAAAGACATGTTCCTTTAACACAACGCGTTATCATCAGTTCAGTGGGTTATTAATGACGGCTAAATGGATCCACCTGCTGCACCAGCAGAATCACTCAGGGAGGAGACCCGGCCTTTTGTAATCTCTCCTATGGCAGCGCATTCCAAAGCGTATAGGAACGCTGTTTGCAAAGGCATGTACTGTACAGTACTGTACCATATATGATCACATAATTGCGGCGCAAAGCAAACAAACGCATGCACAGTGCCTTGGCGAGGTTCATGTCGGCAGTTCCTGCACCTCAAAGATTTCCTAACTATCCGGCCGTCACCGCCAGGCGTTAAAAGGAGAATTCCACACTAGAAGGCTTTCTTACCTTTATTTGTAGTTGTTACGTCCCCACCAAAGAGGTCCAGGTGTTATTTTGTGCAAAAGTGCATTATTGGCTATTTCCCCCACCATAAGCCCCCAGTGGGGGTTGGGTTTTTGTGCTAATTCGCTTATTTCCATCGAAATAAGGAGTAAAGTGTGCCGCTTGGGATACTATTTACATTATGAAGAGAGGATATATACAAAAGAAAAAGGTTTTTGAGCGATGGGAATAAGCAAATTAGCACAAGACCCCATAGCCCCATTCAATTCAATGTAATTCAATGCAATTCATTGAGGGCTTATGGTAGGGGAAATAGCCAATAATGCACTTGTATTTTAATTAATCTTTTTATCCCACGATTTTGTAACCCATTTTTCCCCCCTGTGTCAATTATCTAATGTGATCCTGGGCTCTACACACCCTCCGCCAACCTGGGGAGAGCAACGGACTTGAACTCATGCTTCCTTCATGCCTGAGTGTCCAAGTTGCTCCTTTACACCTGATAGGGGGGAGTTTCCCTGGTTGGACGTAGCGCGTGGAAGGAACACGTTATTCCAACCAGTTCCTTTCCCCTCCATCAGGCGCCCAGGTTGGCCAGGGGGAGGCAGTTTAGAGACCAGGATTACTGCATGTTTTTTTGTGAGGGTACCTATACCCTAGGGGACACGGGGAGAACATGCAAACTCCACACAGAAAGGCCCTTTCGGCAACCCCGCCTTCGGGTATGGGCACTGATGACGCGGAGGAGGAAACACGCCGCCAGCACCCACAGCGTCCAGAGCGGGAATCGAACCCAGGACCTTCTAGCTGTGAGGCAACAGGACTACCAACTGTGCCACCGTGCCCCCCAATATAATGCACTTTTGCACAAAATAACACCTGGACCTCTTTGGTGGGGACGTAACGACTACAAATAAAGGTAAGAAAGCCTTGTAGTATGGAATTCTCCTTTAACACTGTGTGTGATTTGCCAGACACTCGTGGTGATTCGTATTGTTTTATTTCCGCACTCCCACGCCAGCATCACACCGTTTTGAATAAATGTTGTCTGAGGAAGTTAGGAGGTACAAAGCTCAATGCCGCATACGGGCAGCTACTAAGCTACAGGCTACCATTCGTTTTTGATGCAAGAGAGAGAGAGAGACAGTGACGTGGAGATGCAAAGTGACGACCCGGCGTTTGTAGCCAATACTAAATCTACAATCCGAGTTCAGCCGAATTCAAACTGCAGCTACAAAGTTGCAATACAACCAAGTGTTGCTTAACCCATTTTGACCTGGGAAGTTTTCTGAAAAACCCCATGTTTCCATGTCAGTCGTTCTCACAGGGTTAAACCCTATGTTTCCATGTCAGTCGTTCTCACAGGGTTAAACCCTATGTTTCCATGTCAGTCGTTCTCACAGGGTTAAACCCTATGTTTCCATGTCAGTCGTTCTCACAGGGTTAAACCCTATGTTTCTCTGTCAGTCGTTCTCAAACATCTTCATGTCAAGGACCCCCAAGATTATTATGTAATTGGCCCGCCGACCCCCATCTGAAAATATGTAGTTCCCCCGCAGAAGCAGATACGAGTTAAAAACGTTTGCTCTGAAAGAATATATTCAAGGATTTGCGCCGCATTTTCACGACTGTTCAAAAATAGCAGATCTACAAGCTCGTAGCTCGTTTGCTGCCAAAAACAACAGTGATCCCGGGCACAGCCAACTCAGCATTAGTAGCACAGCTTGGGTGTGGCAAGTCGTGCGGGAAGTACTTGGGAGCTGATATTAGGTGTGGCGCTCCACCTCAGCAATACAGCAACAGCTGAGGTTGTTAATTAATGAGACACACCTTTGATAAGAGTGAGCACGGTGTGAGGCTGGTCCAGGGTCAGATTTAACGTACCTTTGATAACTCTGAGCACGGTGTGAGGCTGGTCAAGGGTCAGATTTAACGTACCTTTGATAACTCTGAGCACGGTGTGAGGCTGGTCCAGGGTCAGATTTAACGTACCTTTGATAACTCTGAGCACGGTGTGAGGCTGGTCCAGGGTCAGATTTAACGTACCTTTGATAACTCTGAGCACGGTGTGAGGCTGGTCCAGGGTCAGATTTAACGTACAGTACCTTTGATAACTCTGAGCACGGTGTGAGGCTGGTCCAGGGTCAGACTTAACGTACAGTACCTTTGATAACTCTGAGCACGGTGTGAGGCTGGTCCAGGGTCAGATTTAACGTACCTTTGATAACTCTGAGCACGGTGTGAGGCTGGTCCAGGGTCAGATTTAACATACAGTACCTTTGATAACTCTGAGCACGGTGTGAGGCTGGTCCAGGGTCAGACTTAACGTACAGTACCTTTGATAACTCTGAGCACGGTGTGAGGCTGGTCCAGGGTCAGATTTAACGTACCTTTGATAACTCTGAGCACGGTGTGAGGCTGGTCCAGGGAGATGGCCAGGCCCAGAGCTTTCAGGTACTTCTTCTCGTGCAGTAAGTTGGACAACTCCTGCTGCCTGCATGTGTAACACACGCACGCACACGCACGCGCACACACACACGCACGCGCACACGCACACACACACACGCACGCGAAAGAGGCGGAAGGATTATTTCAATTCATTTTCATATATCCTTATTGCCTAACTTAGAACCTAGCAGCAGAAGCAAACAGTGACGTCATTACAGCTGAAAACGATTTGCAGTTCATAGAGCAACTTCACCATGAAAAAACCATCACCAACGACTGTCATGTTCAATCAGGAAGGACGTCCACACCTGCGTTGTTCAAACGATTTGCAATGAATCATGTTACCAGTAGGAGAGAAACTGCAAAGTGCATTTTTTTTAGGGATGCACCGAAAGGGAAATTCTTTGGCCGAAAACCGAATACTGAATATAGGAAAACAGTTGGCGGAAAACCGAATATCCGAATATGATTAATATTGTCACGTGGACGTGTTATGATGATTACTTTTGTGTTATGAGCAGTATGATGTAGAATAAATATAATATATATTTATTGGTTAATATTATGTATATATTTATATGAGGTAACTGGTGGTATTGTTGTGGTATATATATATATATATATATATATATATATATATATATATATATACCGTAATTTCCGGACTATAAGCCGCACCTGAATATAAGCCGCACTAGCCAAATTTAGGGAAAATCCCATATACAAGCCGCACCGGACTATAAGCCGCAGCTACGTTAGCTCAGAGCCTGAGATGGCTCTGCGTTAGCTGTAAAAATCCATAGATTAGCCGCACCGTTGTGAAATTACGGATATATATATATATATATATATATATATATATATATAGACCTATCTTACGGATATATATATATATATATATATATATATATAGACCTATCTTACGGATATATATATATATATATATATATATAGACCTATCTGTGATATCTCTTATTATATAACTATACATCCAAGTAGACTTGTTATGAACCATATATTGGAATAGAGAGCGCCTTCTATTATATATAATGTGTCCAGGTTGGCTTGACTGTGTTTACCTCGTTTACCATTGCTGTCACGGCCGTACCTTAGAGCTACCTGATTTATGGCAAAATAAATGGTTATGGCAAAACTTAACTTAAATAATAATCACTATTATGGGTCCATAAAACATGTATTCAGCTCTTTTGAATGCATTAATTGCATACACTATTCGGTGATATATTTTCGGGCCGAAACCGAATAGGGTGAAAATGCATTTTTTTGCCATTTTCTGCCGAATATTTTCTGCGGACGAATATTCGGTGCATCACTCATTTTGTTGCAGTTGTAGGAACAGCTACACTTTAACCCAGATTTAATCAGAATCCATCCATTAGCATGATACTGTTCACAGAGTCTGTTAACCTGCACATACATACATACATACATACATACACAAGTAAGACGCGCAAACGCGGGAAGCGAACGCAGCTCGTAAATTGCAATAACAACAATTAGAATAAATGACGTACTTTCTTTTTTCTTTTTAGTTAGTAATTATTTTAAGTTTTCTACTGTGTGTGTGTGTGGGTGTGTGTGTGTGTGTGCGCTACAGCTGCGCCCTCTGGTGGCGGGCGGGTGGTGTCACAGCGGGACAGACAGACACACACACACAGACTGACATGATCTGCAGGGTCTCATAGTTAGTGCTCACTACATTCGCAATCAGGTTTCGTGACACAGAAGGGCAAGTGGCAAAACTGGCTATACTCAAGTAGGACATTCATTTACGAAGAAAAAACAACAACAAAAAGTTATAGTATAGAACATGGGTTTTCAACAGGTGGTCCGTGGACCACTGGTGGTCCGTGAGGGTGATGCATGTGGTCCCTGACCATGCATTTAGTAAGGTAGGAAAGTGAAGATTCATATTTGAATTTATTGTATTGACCACAAGTTGAGAAACAATGCAGCAAATGATCTGGTGACAAATGATGACGTGTCGATGTTGCCAGTTACTGGGTAGTCGGATGTCAAGAACTTCCACCATTATAAGGAAATGTGCCCATAATCAATCGTAAGTGTCTGCTTAGTGCTTAGAATAGAATAAGTTACAATGAACAGCAACATGAGTTTAATATGGAAGGTTCATTTCTTTCCCACACCACGACCATATCCCCCCTCCCAACACAACAATGGTCCCCAGGTTAATTCTCAGTCAGGGTGGTGGTCCCCAGGTTAATTCTCAGTCAGGGTGGTGGTCCCCAGGTTAATTCTCAGTCAGGGTGGTGGTCCCCAGGTTGATTCTCAGTCAGGGTGGTGGTCCCCAGGTTGATTCTCAGTCAGGGTGGTGGTCCCCAGGTTGATTCTCAGTCAGGGTGGTGGTCCCCAGGTTGATTCTCAGTCAGGGTGGTGGTCCCCAGGTTGATTCTCAGTCAGGGTGGTGGTCCCCAGGTTGATTCTCAGTCAGGGTGGTGGTCCCCAGGTTAATTCTCAGTCAGGGTGGTGGTCCCCAGGTTGATTCTCAGTCAGGGTGGTGGTCCCCAGGTTGATTCTCAGTCAGGGTGGTGGTCCCTGGTTCATAATCAGTTGAAAACCCCTGGTATAGAATATGGAGTTTCTGCCCCGACAGTGAAATGAGAGATGGTGTTATTTATTTTTTTGGGGGGGGGGGGGGACTCACTTGACAATCTGGCCTTCCAGTTTAGCTTGTTCCTCTGCCAGCTCCACCTTGGTCACGTCCTACAGACACAGACACAACACACGACCATGTTTAGATACAGTAATACAATAAATGGTAAATTGATATAGTGCTTTTATACAAAGCGCCTGACATAGATTGTGCATTGTACGCACACACACACACACACACACACACACACACACACACACACACACACACACACACACACACACACACACACACACACACACACACACACACACACACACACACACACACACACACACACACACACACACACACACACAAACCTGAAAAAACCGGGAGCAATTAGGGGTTCAGAGTGTTCTATAGAGCGATGCTATAGGTTCATTGTTTACCTGGAGTCCTATATAAATGTGTAATGTAGTTATGCATTTATTTCAGCTGTTACAATTTCCAAACACGCAAACACGACACGCTTTAATCACTTAGAAACTGAATGACTAGTATTAGAATTCTATTGCCTTTAGTTTTTTTGTGTCCAATGTATTTGTAATTTTAGTTCATAAAGTTAACAACTATAATTAACCCATTCTGAACGGGAACCCATTTTAGTATTAGCATCATGTCATGCTTTAGCTATTGAAAAATAGCAGATCTACAAGCTCATAGCGCGCCACCGAGTGGCACGCTACGAGCTTGTCTGCTATTTTTGAAAAATCGAAGAGCGACTGACATTTTTAGAATCTGATCTCAGGTCAGAATGGGTTAATCAGAACCAGTGTGTGTCCAGTGGAAACCTCGTATGAATCTGATCTCAGGTCAGAATGGGTTAATCAGAACCAGTGTGTGTCCAGTGGAAACCTCGTATGAATCTGATCTCAGGTCAGAATGGGTTAAAGGCATTTGAAATTAAATTAAAAAAAAACTTTTCAGGATTCCAGTTCAAAAATTGCAAAAAATAAATAGCCGATCTACAAGCTTGTAGATCAGCTACTTTTTTGCTACGACCGTAAGCGTAATATGCAATGTGGCCCTCTGGAGTGACTGTATAAATGTAGTTAATATAGTCATATACAGTCACTCTCCACCCGCCCTGGCCTAGTTGGATCAAAGTAGTGTCTGCCTGGGCTCAGCGGTCCATCCTGGGCCGTGGCTCAGCGGTCCAGGCACCTTGGCTGGTAATCCAGTCTGGCAGTGTGCCGCGGGTTCGACTCCAGATCCCGACAGCCTTTACTGCATGTCTTCCCCCCCCCCATCTCTCTCTCCCCATTTCCTGTCAGCCTACTGTCTGTCCCCAAGCCACAAAAATGAAAAAAAAATAATAATTAAAAAGTAGTGTTCTGTCACCACAGGCTGCTGCCTCCATCCAACTAGGTGACAGCGTTCAGCACGCGGTTTATCTTGACTGGTCAGATAATGCCCTTATCAGTCCGGGGTGGATACGTTTATGTGGATAAATATATCAATAATAATACTATAATAGGACTGATAAGTTATTAGATACAGCTGTGCACTCTCACGCAGGCCAAGACCAATAAAGGCTGGGTATGTGACGAATGGTAAAATGGGGGCATTTAGATTAGCACTTTTATCCAAAGCGGTTTACAACATAGGTTGTCTATTACATTCACCCATTCACACACCGATGGCGGAGGAAACCATGCAAGCCACCAACCTGCACATCGGGAGCAATTAGGGGTGTAGAGCAGTGTTGATTTCCTTGACTAAAACTAAGACGGAAAATGTGGGTCGACTACCTTTTGTCACTGACGAAAACTAAATGGAAGCTAAATGAAAAAACTAAGCCATGATGACTAAAACTGAGACTAAATATACAAACAATTTCGTCAACAAATTAAAAAACTAGACTAAAATGTTAGGAAGGGACTAGTGAACAAGAGATCCAGTATAATAATAAAAATAATGAATTGCATTTTTATGGCGCTTTTCTATGTACTATGTGCCTACTCAAAGCGCTTACAACGGTTCATTCATTCATTCATACATTGGGAGGTGAAGCGGCGAACAGTCGACGCCAGCGTCCTCACTTCATGTCATGTTATACTTGGTTGCATGCTGAACATAGCCGATCTACAAGCTCACAACGCGTCGCAGCGCGACTAATATCTTATATTTAGTCAACTAAAACTAGACGAACACTAAAACATTCAGTATTAACAGTATTTGCTCTGACTGTAATATCCCAACATACAATATTACATGTATATATTGTGAAGCTTTATTCGATTTATCATACAAACAGTGGATGCACAAATTCATTTTTTTTTCCTTTTTTTGCAATAGCCTACACAGATTTGTGTATTGATAAAGTCCTGGGGCTTTAACCCCTTTTGGTGTTTTAAACATCGTTATAATTTAGCTATTGAAAAATAGCAGATCTACAACAAAAATAGCGCGCCACCGAGTGGCGCGCTATTTTTTTAAAATCGTGAAAATATAAGATTTATTTATTTTAATTTTGAGGGCAGGCCTAAATGGGTTAATAATAAGCGGTTAAGAAAATGTGTCCCTATAGTGTGCTATCTATTCTGTTGCAAAGTGAGTGGGACGGCATTTCTCACCATCCGTCAAATGGCTGTCACAACCTGTCAGGCCGACATGAAGTCCCATTGTGTCTCAATGATTGCCTGCAGCCTATAGCTGCTCTCTCTCTCTCTGTGTGTGGCATTCTAATCCTATCCCAGCATCTCGACTTATCTTTACAGAACCAGACGAACAAGCTCACCCCTTTGGGAGGAGTAACATCTTACAGGAACCTGGACTGAAGTTATTGTAGCTTAAGGCCTGTTTACCTTAATTACAGCCATCCGCAAGACCGCAAATATGCGTTCCAAGGTACAGTACTGTACAGTTACCTGTATGGTAGTGGCCTGAGGGCAGTTTTACAACCTGGTTTTACGACTGTAGAGATAAAGCTGATATACCATTGTTGTTGTTATCTGACTTGCAAAGTGTGCCAGTAACTATTTAAGCATAGGTATAGTTAACCCGATCGGGTCCCCCCGAGGCTCTATTATTAGGCCCACTGTTTTCTTTTCACATCACATATTTCAGTTTTGCACAAAAAAAAAACCCTCCTTGGGAGGAAAACGGCCATAGCCGTCATCACACATGTCATGAGTTCAGCATAATTTGGTTGGATTTTAAGTGGATACGGCCGAATTTAGCCCAAGGAGTGTCTTTTTTATGTGCAAAACTAATGATTGGAATGGATTCAGAATCATGAAAAAAAACAACCTAGTTTCATATGTCACAAAGAATGCTGACATTTTGATTTTCTTTTTGCCAAAGAGGATGTTAATGGTCACATATTATGCTATAATTTGCATAACTCAAAAGAAAGTGCAACTTTTAGCAACCACATTTTGGGCGGGAACCCCTTTTGGTGTTAGCTATTGAAAAATAGCAGATCTACAAGCTCATAGCGCGCCACCGAGCTTGTAGGTCTGCAATTTTTGAAAAAAATCGTGAAAAAGTGGCGCAAACCTTAGAATATAGTCTTTCAGAACGATTTTTTTTAAACTCAAATCTTTACTTCTGGAAGGTCCCGGAACAACACATTTTCAGATGGGGGGGGGGGGGGGGGGGGGGGGTCGGCAGCATATAACATTACATTTTTAGGGTCCTTGACATGAAAATGTATAAGAACCACTGACATAGAAACATAGGTTTTTAGGATTTAGAAGACTTTTTGTTTTGAATCGTCCTCAGGTCAAATGGGTTAATCCATTCTGAACGGGAACCCATTTTGGTGTTAGCATCATGCTATGCTTTAGCTATTGAAAAATAGCAGATCCACAAGCTCATAGCGCGCCACCAAGTGGCGCGCTACGAGCTTGTAGGTCTGCTCTTTTTGAAAAATCGAAGAACGACTGACATTTTTAGAATCTGATCTCAGGTCAGAATGGGTTAATCAGACTAGTGTGTGTCCAGTGGAAACCTCGTATGAATCTGACCTCAGGTCAGATACTCACATCCCAGACGATGACGTTGGAGTCGGCGGAGCCGGTCACCATCCTGTCGTCCTTGCGGCTGACGTGCAGGCCCCACACCTTGTCCTGGTGGGCGTCCAGCGTCTTCACACACTCGTTGGACTTGATGGTCCACAGCTTGACCAGGCCGTCCGAGCCACTGGGGAGTGAGACACAGAGAGAGAGAGGGTGGGAGGATGACGACGGAAAGGAAAGGTACTGTGTTTACCCAGGGTAACTGGACTAAGCTCAAGAACTTGTTTACAGCCAGGCCCTGCTCATAGAACATTTCATGGTAGGGGTTCAATGCCTTGTCCAAGGGCACTTCAGCGGTGGTAATTTTAACGTGCCGGTCCGGGGATACGAACTAGTGACCTTCCGATATCAAGACCGCTCCGCAAACCGTTCGGCCACCACTGCCCCTGTTAATGGTAACAGTGGGTCAGAGGAGAGAAAGACTGTCTGTTTACCGCTTCTCCACCACTACATCCTTTTGTTGACATTTAGCTTATTTTAATATTTGATTGTGACGTTTTAGCTAGAGATGCTCCGATAATCGGCCGATATTCACTCTGGTCGGTAATCTGCATTTACCCTATCTGTGATCAGCAATTTACCCTATCTTTAACACCATTTAAGTGGTATAAATGTCAATCAGATATAGAGCATAATATAATTTTTTGTGACAGGCCTAAACATTCTACCCTTCGTCCACCCACACACACAGGAACAGTTGTGACATATAATAATTTTGGAAATGTGCAACAACAATCGGTATTGGACCTATCGGTATTGGACCTATCGGTATTGGACCTATATCGGTATCGGACCTATCAGTATCGGCCGATCATGAGAAAAACAATCGGTGATCGGCATCGGTCCCAAAAAGCCTGATCGGAGCATCCCTAATTTTAGCTCATTCCAAGTTATATTTTCGGAAGTGTGTGCAATTGGAGTTTGGTGCAAACTGTGACTACTTGAATTTTTTTTAAATGTGTTGCTATATTTGTATGTTTCTACACTTAGTCTACACAGTGAAGCTTTTACATTTAAAGAACGTGGAAAGAGTTGCTACCAAATGGCTATGTGGTTATACTTTATAGTATACGAGCTGCTACGAGTGTAGCAGCTAGTACACACGTGTTCTATTTCCATTGCAGAACGGCTCTGCATCGTGCTGGCTGGGTGTGTGTGTGAATCAACCCTAAATAATAGAATGATAGAGTTATGGCAGTGTCCAAAAATTCGGGCTATGTCGGCGTTTATCTGCCTGGCGCTGCCAGCATCACCCACACACTTCACTGTTCATTGTTGAGGATTACTGTACAGTGCCAATTTGACCGGTTTCATGTCTATATAAAAAGACAGGGAATCAATCACTGCGTGCTTGACTATATGTACAGACAGTTTATTGGAAGATGGCAGGAGATATTATCAGCTTCCTTTTGGAGAGCTGCCATCCCTTGTTATCCTCTTCTGTGAATGTCAAGTTAGGGACCAAATCCTTCCTCCTCCTCCTCCTCCTCCCAAAGGAAAAACCCTGGCTCGACCCTCGGCCTGAGTCGGTTGATGTAGGTTGCTGTTTTCTCACACTACGTAGTAGAATAATCTCCACTTTAACTCGAGATGGATAGCTACGATTGTGACCTTTTCCGCATATCTATTGATCGGATTAGACTGCCAAACTCGTACAACAAGTGTGCAAGTACAGTCACATTTACTGTAGATGTTGCATCAACATGAGACAAATGCAAATATGTTAACCAATTAGACCATGTATACTTAGTTGACCAGGGTCTAGGCCCGGGGCTTTCACTTCTAGTGATTTTCACTAGTTGACTAGTTGCCTAGTTTACTAGTTGACTAGTTTAGGCCTCCGGTTGCCGACCGACTATTAAATATGCACAGATGATTCTATTGGCATTTGGTGAAAAGAAAAAAGAAAAGGTCAGAATCCGACCAAGTCAGACCAAAAAGGTCTTTGATCACTAAAATTATCTTTGGTGAGACCACCTGGTCGCGCAAAGTCAAAATAAAGTTTTCATTCATCTAAAATATCACGTGCGCAAATGTTTGGCTTCTCGGTCCCGGAGAGCACGACGGGTGGATCCCATCCGCTGACTGTAACTTCAGTTGACGTTACTGTGTAGTGTGTGTGTGTGTGTGTGTGTGTGAGCTAGCTAGCTAACGTTGGCTATGTTTTTGGTCTTTTAATCTGTAGCACTAGCTAGCTATACTCAGGCAAATATTGAAGTTATTAACCCATTTTGTACGGGAACCCCTTTTGGTGTTAACATTACGTTATGCTTTAGCTATTTAAAAATAGCAGATCTCCGCTATTTTTGAAAAATCGAAGAACGGTTGACATAGAAAACTGTCAATTTCAAATAGACATTTTTAGAATCTGATCTCAGGTCAGAATGGGTTAAAAAAGAAGCCTATTCATCATTGCCGTAGGAAAAAAAATAAAAAAAAATACAATATATTCTTTGCTAACCATCCATCGAGGCGGTCCCTGGAATAACTGACATATTTTCAGATGGGGGTCGGAGGCCAATTACACATTTTTGGGGTCCTTGACATGAAATATTGAGCACCACTGACATAGAAACATGGGTATTTCAGAAAACTGTCAGGATTTAGAAGACATTTTTTATAATTTCGACGTCAGGCCTAAATGGGTTAATGTGTGGAGGTAATGCGTGAAAGGTCAGAGGTCGGTACCTGGTGAGCAGCTGTGTCCCTCTGCTCACAAAGACGAGCTTCAGCACGGACGCATCGTGGCCCTCAAAGGTCTGGACGAAGAAAAACATTACAATAATATCACACACAGCCAAAAATCCATCAATATTGACCTTTCGCCCCGAACTTCCAGTCAGAGACTGAGGCTCGTGACTAAGAAGACAAACATCAAAGGCTTCGTTCTGATAGAAGTGACATGAACCCAATGTTACACGTGTTGAAGTGCATCATCGCAGTACTATCCTGTGTATGATACTGTACAATACGATACTGCTGTTACACAGTCTTGTGGACATGCAGTGTCAAAAATGTAGCTGCTTGTACCTAGGATGATTTTGTTTTCTATTTCAGGGTAAACACCACAGCAGTGTAGAAACACTGACCCCATGGTACAGAGTGATGTAAACAATAGACATCATCATCATACCAGGAAGTTATGCGGAATTGTCAATATATTTAGTCTTAGTTTTCATTTAGTTTCCATTTAGTTTCCGTCAGTGGAAAAAGGTAGTCGACAAAGTCAACACTGGTCGATACTGTGGATCATGCAGGCACACATTGGCTCCTATGACAATCCAGAGCCGAGGCCATGCCAATGTGTGCATGTATGCAATGACAGACAGTATACTGACACACCTCAAATCTATACAGGCCCAAAGGCTCAACGGTTAAGGATTAACCTGTGATGTCATGGCATACTTTTTTACTTGTGTTTTTTTAAGTGGTGCAGCAGCCAGTTCATCAAGTAGCTTTGTGTGTGTGGGTGCGTAGATCTATTCTACTTCCGAGCAGAGACATGGAATCGTAGCCACCCCCCTGACTCGGAAATCGAATCACCCAGTTACCTAGAGATTTCCGCCACCTAGTGTGTGTGTGTGTGTGTGTGTATGTGTGTGTGTGTGCGTGCGCGCGTGTGCCCCTTACCTTGAGGCAGCTGCAGTCCTGCAGCCCCCAGAGCTTGGCGGTGCCGTCGGCCGAGGACGTGGCCAGCACCTGGTCCACGGGGGAGAAGCAGACGGCCCAGACGCCGCGCGTGTGGCCCCTGAGGACCCCCAGCAGAGGGAGGGGCTCGCCCTGGGGCCCCGCCAGAGACCACAGCTTGGCCGTGCGGTCCTGGGAGCCCGACGCCAGCAGCTTGTCGTTGGGCGACACGGCCACGCTGTTCACGTCCTGGGGAGGGGCGGGGGGGGGGGGGTGAGCGGAGCAGGGCGGGGTGGAGAGAGACAATGAGAGAGGAGAGATCGTGTTAAAAACCATTTTGAC
This sequence comes from Protomyctophum parallelum, assembly GCF_964188405.1. NCBI lineage: Eukaryota > Metazoa > Chordata > Actinopteri > Myctophiformes > Myctophidae > Protomyctophum > Protomyctophum parallelum. The sequence goes on from NC_139708.1 coordinate 39,915,823, forward strand.
CTGACCCTTATTGGCCGGTGGACAACACAGACATACATACTTATTGGACAGTGGACAACACCGACATACAGTACATACTTATTGGCCAGTGGACAACACCGACATACATACTTATTGGCCAGTGGACAACAGTAAAAACCCGACATACGTACATACCCAGCCGGTCGCATTACTTGCGCTCTCTGCTTGCGCAAGTGACAAGAGAAAAGTGACTCAGGAGGAAATGGGAGAAAGGAGAAAACAGGTGGCATTAACGGGTCAGGGGGGGGGGATTTCCAAATTCATAAGTTTCACTATTATTTCAAAAGGGGCGTTTATCGTTTCAGCCTTTCATGACCGCAACAGGTGGTGCACGTGAGGCCGTGATGAGCCGTGACTGCTTGGGTCTATACTCGAGGGGGACAAACGTTCAGCCTTTTTTGGCTCCGACCATGGAAAGAAAACAGAAATCAAAGTCACCCTCTGATTAAAAAAACGTCTGATTAAGTCCCGCATCGCCTGGCTGTCAACCGTGGTGTTTTGGTTTAACCCGTTAAGAACCTGAGAACAGATTGTCTTGATCATGACGACAGTGACACAAAACCGACAGTGGTGCTCAAACTACAGTATCTAATGTCAAGGACCCCCCCCAAAAAGAATATGTAATAGGCCCGCCGACCCCCATCTGAAAATGTGTTGTTGTTTCAGGGACCCCCCCCCCCCACCCCCCCACAAGAAGCAAAGATTTGAGTCCAAGACGTTCACTGTGAAAAGAATATATATTCAATGATTTGCGCCACATTTCTGCTATTTTTCAATAGCGACAGTATAATCCTTAAATTAAGCAATTTTATACTTAAAAATTAAAATGTGGCACAAATTTGTTATATAGTCTACTCTACAGTATATTCTTTCAGAGCGAACTGGGGTGTGGGGGGGTCCTTCCACTGACATAGAAACAAGAGGTTTTTCAGAAAAACTGTCACGGTTTAGAAGACATTTTGTAGAATCGTCCTCAGGTCTGAATGGGTTAATAAGGTTCTGAATGAGAGATGTGGTCACACATTTCTCCAAGACTGACATCAGTAAGTGGTGCGGGGTGGAGTATTATGATGTCTGGCCTATTATCCACTTCACAGGTGTCTCATTGTAATGACGGGAATGCTGGCTGGCCAAATGCACTTCCTGATGAGAAGAGGCTGTGTATGACTCAACGCACGTGCACACGCACGCACACACTTTACATTCATTCAGACGGGTGCAAGTAAGTAATATCGGGTGTTCTTTTTACATAGACCACAATGCCTTGTGGCTCTCCACTGCAATGCTTGCTTTAAAGAATGTGGCTTTAGTGCTCCCACTGTGAAGTGGGTTCTTTAGCCGCGCTCTAACGGGCACGACAGCAGCACAACCAGCCGTAATAATTAAACGAATAAACTCATCAAAATATAAAAATCAGCTGTGCTGTGCTGTGCAGTGTGCAGACAGAGTCTCTCGTAGAGCGAGAGTGGCTAGTCTAGCAGTTCGCATTGGAAGTTTGCACTAAAATCTTTGCATCTGGGGGGGGGGGGGGGTCAAAATATTTTGAGATGCGGATCGGCGGCCAAATACATTTAATTTCGGGGGGCCACCCACCACTGACATAGAAACATAGGTTTTTCAGAAAACTGTTCCCATAATGCTTTGGTCCACTGCTCCTCCGTGTGGATATGGGGAGGACTGTCTTTTTTTTTTTTTTTTTTTTTTTTTGCGGCTTACGCCTTTTATTGATTTTTGAAGGGACAGACAGTAGGCTGACAGGAAACGGGAGAGAGATGGGGGATGACATGCAGTAAAGGCCGTGTCGGGTCCGGGAGTCGAACCCGCGGCACACTGCGACTGGATTACCAGTCCGGTGCCCAGACCGTTACGCTATGGCCTGGGCCGGGGAGGACTGTCTTAACCCTGAACCCCTTTTGGTGTTAGCATCATGTCATGCTTTAGCTTTTGAAAAAGTAGCAGATCTACAAGCTCATAGCGCGCCACTCGGTGGCGCGCTATGAGCGCTATGAGCTTGTAGGTCTGCTATTTTTGAAAAATCGAAGAACGACTGACATAGAAACACAGCTTTTTCAGAAAACTGTCAGGATGTAGAAGACATTTTTAGAATCCGATCTCAGGTCAGAATGGGTTAATGAGCACAATAAGTGAGCACAGTGTCCATGACATCATGGAGCCCATGGACACTTTCAAATACTGAAATATCTAAAAACACATATTACCCACATAAAAAACCCATGAACGTGTTTCTTGTCTCCCAAACATCATTAAAATAAGATCTGGTTGCAAAAGGGGTGAAGTGGCCCTTTAATGGGTGAATTGACTTGGTGTATCCTCCGGTTTCTCTCGAAACGAAACGATGCCGATGTGAAAGCCACAGGGTTCATTCACGGGGGTTATATAGGCGTAGATGTATGAGTATACGTGACTGCGTCTGCGTGCGTTTTGAAACCTCGGCGCAACGAAGAGACGGTGTTTTATGGTCACCTTATCGTGGGCCTTCTCCGTGACTCGTGCACACAACCGCTTGACGTCGCCTCCCGAGGCGCTGATGATGTCATCGGGGAGATCCCACACTTTCACCGTACAGTCCTGACTGCCGCTCACCACGAACGACTCCTTCAGCCTGCGTACGCACACACACACACGCACACACACACACACACACACACACACACACACGCACACACGGAAGAGGAAAGAGGCGATTTCTTTCTTTATATCCTTATTGGACTTTGAACCCAGCAACGACAAACCGAAACCATGTACAGTTTACAGATTAACGTCATCTAAAAATTATTTGGCTCCCCTCGTAAATAAATAAATAAATCACACCCGTGTGAAGTGAGGGAGTGGCGCTCTTATCATCATACATCACATTGCGTTCTCAGAATCTCAGCCAATAAAACCATAATCATTTCCTGCACACATAATTTGTGCGCACACAGACGCCCAAAGCTGGGCATAGGAGGGAAAACAAATGATCCTACAGGCCTAATAACTGCGATGTGATGACTCATGTGGGGGGTCCGGTCCGCAGCCAAATACAGATAATTCTGCGGGTGGAGGTGGAGCTCCACCACTGACATAGAAGAAACATATGTTTTTTTTCCAGAAAACTTTTAGGATTTAGAAGACATTACTTTAGAATCGGCCTCAGTCCTAAAATGGGTTTAAAAATCACCCGTGGTTTCCCCTGTGAGGCAAGGGTTAGGTCAGGTTTGGTGTCGGACGAATGCGGAAACACTGCCGCGGCTGCTATCGATTCGGCAGTTGTTGGCGGCGACACCGTGGCTGACTGACGCCAGCGCCCGAGAATGCTCTCCCTCTCTCTCACAACGTGTGACGCCATGTTTTACCTGGAGCAGGTTGACCGTGTGACGCCATGTTTTACCTGGAGCAGGTTGACCGTGTGACGCCATGTTTTACCTGGAGCAGGTTGACCGTGTGACGCCATGTTTTACCTGGAGCAGGTTGACCGTGTGATGCCATGTCTTACCTGGAGCAGGTTGACCGTGTGATGCCATGTCTTACCTGGAGCAGGTTGACCGTGTGATGCCATGTTTTACCTGGAGCAGGTTGACCGTGTGATGCCATGTTTTACCTGGAGCAGGTTGACCGTGTGATGCCATGTCTTACCTGGAGCAGGTTGACCGTGTGATGCCATGTCTTACCTGGAGCAGGTTGACCGTGTGATGCCATGTTTTACCTGGAGCAGGTTGACCGTGTGATGCCATGTTTTACCTGGAGCAGGTTGACCGTGTGATGCCATGTTTTACCTGGAGCAGGTTGACCGTGTGATGCCATGTTTTACCTGGAGCAGGTTGACCGTGTGATGCCATGTTTTACCTGGAGCAGGTTGACCGTGTGATGCCATGTTTTACCTGGAGCAGGTTGACCGTGTGATGTCATGTCTTACCTGGAGCAGGTTGACCGTGTGATGTCATGTCTTACCTGGAGCAGGTTGACCGTGTGATGTCATGTCTTACCTGGAGCAGGTTGACCGTGTGATGCCATGTCTTACCTGGAGCAGGTTGACCGTGTGATGTCATGTCTTACCTGGAGCAGGTGACCGTGTGATGTCATGTCTTACCTGGAGCAGGTTGACCGTGTGATGTCATGTCTTACCTGGAGCAGGTGACCGTGCCGACGCCGGTGGAATGGCCGCTGCCCTGAGCCACACAGGACACCACGCCACTGGTCACGTCCATTCTCCACACACGCACCGACTTGTCCTGAACGCACGCCACGCCACGCACACGCACACGCACACACACACACACACACACACACACACACACACACACACACACACAGTGAATTTTCGGATCAGCAAGAGTTATTCTAAAAAGGAGTCCCTTTTATCCACGTGCATGGAGATCTCTGGTGTCACACACGGATTCATTGAAGAGGACATAGCCGACCCCTTGAGATGCAGCATCTCATTTTAGAGGGGGGTCCTATATATACACAGACAAAACATTACAATACAATACAAATACACAATGCACACACTAGACACGTACAGATACAGCTAACGTACTCCCTCATCCACTCCCATCACATTGATCAATTCTTTTTTTTTTTATATATATATATATTTTTTTTATCCCACAACTTTGTAACACATTTTTCACCCCTGTGTCAACTAATGTGATCCTGGGCTCTACACACCCTCCACCAACCTAGTCCCCATCAATTCTTGATAAAAAAAAGCTTCTAATATATTATATATTATAAATCTCACACTATTAAAGGCAACCGGCCAGTTCCACAAGCTGCACAAGGTGCCCTTTTTTTTCACTTGAGTACCTGCCCCTCTAAATGTCTGTGCACGCCACTGGTACAGCACCAAGTATTCTGACAATGGGTACCATTACCAGACCTAAATCTATTCTAATCTAAGGGTGTGTGTGTGTGTGGAGGGTATAGCTCTGTGGAACGATCCATCTTTGGTTGGTTAAAAAAATAGAATGCTGAGTCAGACAGTCTCAAGTTTCCACTGAGTTCGTTTTGCTCATTTTAGCGCCGGGACATTCCTTACACTCGGGACCAGGAACTCACCTTGGCGCTGCTGACAAAGAGGGATCCCTTCTTGAACACCTCGAGCGCAAAGACGGTATCTGTGGAGGAAAGAGGAGAGTCAGAGAGGTCCTCGTGGTCCAACCTGCACGACCAGTCCACTCAACACGCAAAGACACAAAGAACCCAGCTGGGAGGAATTAAGGAAAGGCTGAGTCACGTCGGAAGTGACTGCTCACTTTTCATCAGTGGTGGAAAAAGCACTCAATTGTTTGAGCCATTTAGGCCTGACAGTTTTCTGAAATACCTATGTTTCTATGTCAGAGGTGCTCAATATTTCATGTCAAGGACCCCAAAAATGATATGTAATTGCCCCCTCCCCCCCCCCCCCCCAACATCTGAAAATATGTTATTCCAGGAACTCTCCCAGAAGATTTGAGTTAAAACGTTCGCTTTGAAAGAATATAATATTAAAAGATTTGAGGCACATTTTCACGATTAAAAATAAATAGCATGCTAGTTTCCAATAGCTAAAGCATAACATAATACTTAAAACACCAAATGTGCACCAAACGTGCACGCTTATGAGCATACAATTACCTCTGGGGTAAGGTTGGGGTCACCCGAGTCAGTGACAGCATTATTTTGGGGGTCGCGGGCTGAGTTACCAGTGTAAACTAATTAATCAAAGTTTTCCCCCCCGAGTTGACGGTGTTAAACAAATGAGCCAATGTTTTCCCAGAGTTTAGGCATGTGTAAACAAAGTGAGCCCACGTTCTCTCTCTCTCTCTCTCTGTGGACTTAATGTGTTCAAAAGGAAGACAATGGCTTGCATGGTTCTCCATCTTCATTAACCTAGACCTGAGGACGATTCTACAAATGACAGTCAAGTGGTTCTCAAACCATTTCATGTCAAGGACCCCTTAGAATTATATGTAATTGGCCGCCGACCCCCCATCTGAAAATATGTAGTTCCAGGGACCTCCCCCCCCCCCAGAAGCAAAGATTTGAGTTAAAAAAGTTTGCTCTGAAATAATATATATATATATATATATATATATAAAGATTTGCCCCACATTTTCACGATAAAAAAAAAAAATAGCAGACCTACAGTACAAGCTCATAGCGCGGCACTCGGTGCCGCGCTATGAGCTTGTACTTGTACTGTAGGTCTGCTATTTTTCAATAGCTAAAGTATGAACCCCAAAAGGGGTCCCCGCCCAGAATGGGTTAAAGGTGGGAACATGTTGACCTTTCACCTTTGAAGGTGATGATGAGGGTATGTCTGTGAGCTACCGCTGTCACCACATGCACCACCGCCCACTGGTGGCTGCAGTAGGTTCTTACATTTAACCGACATCAATAAATAACCATAGAAATTGAAATAGCTCTCTCTATATAGCAAATAGTAATCATTGCTATAGTAGAAAGAGCAGTGCTTCTCAGACTTTTTTTTAATTTAAAGGACCCCCAGTTGTCTTTGCTTTAGGCCGTGGAGTACCCCCCAATAACTCGGAGAGCGTACACACATGTGTCACATGTGTCCATTTGGTTCAATTTGCACCTCGGGGAGCAGATAGGGGTAAAGTGAATCAAACCTGGGCCCGCTGGCTTCCCACGCAGGCTCATTCAGCTATAACTGGCTGCCAGTATAGCTTTATTAGGGCATAGTACAGTGATGTAATAACGGACATCATTTAGACTACTGGGGGAACATGGAATAGATACTTATTTATGAGGTGGAGTGCCCTACATGCTGTTTTGCGACAGCTTGTTTGTTAAGTATCTCGATCAAATAAAATGAAATAAAGTGGTGTTATAAGTGATGGTAAAAATACATTGATACACTCAGAATGAGATGAACAAATGGGGAAGGTATGAGCAGAGTGATCTAGTAAGAGAGTGGTGACACACTTTGAAAAAGCGGGTGCCTATGGGCGATAGTTCCAAACATTGCTCCTATGGCTGGAACTATTCCATTGAGATAGCATGAGCACTTCCGCATTCCACTGTTACAATGGGAGTCATTACTCTCTTACTGGATTACTCTGGGTATGAGGAAGAGATATCAAACTGACGGTTGCGTTTGAATGAGGAAAAACATAAATCCCCCCTCTGTCTCTACCTATCAACTGATCGAGTTGAATAGCCAGTTTGTCAAGTGAGAGAACTGTGTGACCTTGGATTTATAATATATATTTTTGAAACTGACAGTAACTATTTACTTGCTGTGGTGGGCGGTGCAGTGCTGCACAGCCTGCTAAACATACATTGAATTAAATTCATATAGGCTTCAATTCATATAGGCTATTAATGCCGATCTGACCCAAAGCCTGACAAATACATGACCAATTGGATTTGGTCTGATTTTTGCCGAGCGTGGCACACACATGGCACATTCGGGGAGGCTGTTGCAATTTTGTGTGCAGGGCCCATTTTCACTTTAAACCGTCCATGTTGGCAGTAGAATGTCAAATGTAGAATGTTGCGTATGTGTAAAGCTTACAATAAAATGCTTAAAAATAACCCAGGAGCAAATGTTCTGGACTGAAACAATGACGGTACAATTTAGGCACTTAATCAATTTAGGCAATTAATCTAAAGGTGGCCCCTAGATACAATAATCTTGCATAGGGGCCAGGGCCACCTGACTCCTAGAACCGGCACTGCAGAAGGGAGAAGAATTTGGGACGTGTGGAGCGTTTATTGTCCCGGCGTTTTTAGTGAAGGTACTTCCAGCTTCAGTTTAAATTTAAAAAACGAATCCACAACGGAGTGGAAAAGTTTCCCGGGGCGGGAACCCCTTTTGGCGTTTTAAGCATTATGTTATACTTCTATCTTCTATTCGATCTACAAGCCCATAGCGCTCATATTTTTTTTGAAAAATCATGAAAATGTGGCGCAAATCTTTGAATATTATGTTCTTTCAGAGCGAACGTTTTTAACTCAAATATTTGCTTCTGAGAGGGGGGGTACCTGGAACAATATTTTCCATTGGGGGCCCGCGGCCAAATACAAATTAATCTGTGGGTCCTTGACATGAAAAAGGTTGAGCACCACTGAGATAGAAACATCACTTTTTTAGAACAACGGTTGGATTTAGAAGCCTTTTTTTTGTTTAGAATCGGCCTCAGGTCAAAATGGGTTAAAAATGGTCAACTGAATTCCTGTCTTGCACATTTATTTCCACTTTGCTGTGGATTATTTTTAAACTTTAATGTGTGTTAGCCGAGCGCCCCACGGCCAAGTAAGGCACACAGAGAGAGGCGTTGTTTATGTCGACTAAAACTAAGAAGAAAAATGTTCGTCGACTACCTTTTTCCACTGACGAAAACTAAATGGAAACGAAGTGAAAACTAAGCTATGATTACTAAAAACTAAGACTAAATGTATTGACAATTTCGTCAACAGATAAAAAACTAGACTAAAATGAAAAAAATGAAAGCAGGAAGGGAGACTAGTGGACATTAAAGAGATCCAGTACAAGTCATTTTACACTTGGTTGCATGCTGAAAATAGTCTATCTACAAGCTCACAGCGCATCGCAGCGCGACGAGTTGTGAGCTTGTAGATCGACTATTTTCAGCAAGTGTATAATCAGCCATTACGACGGCATCAAGGCCGGCCAAAACACATTTTAGTCGACCAAATCGACTGTAGATTTAGTCGACTAAACCTAGACTAACACTAAAACATTCCAGGTGACTGAAACTAAATGAAAACTATTAAAAAAAGACTATGACCTAAAACTGAAATAAAATTAATGTTGCTGCCAAAACACAACACTGCACACCACCAGCTTTTTCTGCAGGAGCATAATTAAAAACCTCACACTTATTATAACTATTTTTGCCCTGTCATGTAGTGCCCTCTGCTGGTGGCCACCGGGAATTGGTCTCTTGTTCTAGTAGACTAGGCTACCGGTACATCACTATTATTTATTTGTATTCATTTATTTTATTTATTTGTATATGCATACATATTGTACCATGTAGATTAGTCATGTACTATGCACGTTAAGTCTTTCTTTTAACTGTTTCAGTTCGTAGGACGCATGAGGCCGTCATAAGGATCCCGAAATATTAGTGCCTATACGACGTCTGTGGACGTCCCAGCGACGTCCTAGTGACACGGGGCGAGATAAGAATATTCAGAATTTTTCCTTTTTTTTTTTTTGGCATTTCGCTTTCCGTATGCTAACGCTCAGTGCAACAATTAGCTTGTCATTGACTCCCATGTTAGCGCGGCGGAAAGAATGACTCGTATCTCCTAATCCAGGACGCTCTCCGTGGTTATGAATGGATCGATATGCTGGCGCTTCATTTCTGCTCCTCATCCGTCTCTCCCGCAAAATGTGAACGCTTTTTGGAGCGTAAAAAAAAAATGAAGATGATCGGGGATGTGAGGTCTCTTTGTAAAGTCAACTTTTTTAGGAAAGTGTTTCCGGTTCATGGCTTTCAGAGTAAAAGCGATCAGACAACTCTGGCACCCCGGAGCTTCTATTTTGATGCACTTTAACTGCAATGATGAGCCTCGCACAAAACAAGAATTCCAACCATGTTACGTTATGTTGTTGTAATGTGATGTAACAATAAAGTTTAATTTCTGTACCTGTGTGCCCGTACAGGATCTGACAGCTGTGGTTGAGCAGGTGGAACACCTTGATCTGGGAGCTGTTGGTGGCCACCACGATGTGGCTGTCCCCGTTACCCAGGAACTTCACGTCCAGAACCTCGTCGTTGTAGCCCACAAACTGCACCGGGGGTGGGGGAGGAGAAGAGAAGAGAATAGAATAGACCAACAAGGGGGCGGGCCACGCTCATATTTTCTGGTCTTGTCCTAAAATTCAGAAATACTTGCAGGACATCCACTCCACCTTGGAGACCATTCTGTGTTTTGAGATACCTCTGTCTGTTCCTTTTCTACTGTTGGGAAATATCCCTGAAGAGTTTCTAATACATGATAAATATTTAATCAAGATCCTCTTAGCAGCAAGTAAAAAAGCAATCACACAACGCTGGTGCCAGCAGGACCCACCAACGAAAGATCAATGGATGGACATTATTGAGGAACTGTATGCTATGGAAAAACTAACATTCATACTTAGACTACAAGAGGATACATTCTATAAAAAGTGGGAAAAGTGGAATCTCTTCTCTCAGCCTAGCGATATTGCAATAGGATTTCATTGAATGTTTTTTGTAATATGAAAAATGCAGCCTTTTTTCTTTAACTTTTTCTTTTCTTTTTCTTTCCGTTTAGTCTTGTCAGTTGTTTTTTTCTTGTCTGTTCTTCCTTCAATAAAAATTAAGTGAAAAAAAATAAAAATAGAATAGACATTTTTGCCATTTGCACACGTGCATAGGAAATCTTGGGAGCTCCCAGGGACAGCATTAAAACCCATTTTGACCTGAGAACGATTCTTAAAAAAATGTCTTCTAAATCCTAAAAGTTTTATGAATAACATATGTTTCTATGTCAGTGGTACACTCAACCCCCAGAATTATATGTAATGTGCCGCCGACCCCCATCTGAACATTTTTTGTTCCAGGGGCCCCAGCCAAGAAGCAACAGATTTGAGTTAAAACATTTCGCTCTGAAAGAATATATATATATATATATATTCAAAGATTTGTGCCACATTTTCACGATTTAAAAAAAGTGGGGGGACAGGTGAGAAAAGAAACATAGAACATACAATGCTTTATATAGTCTACCTAAAAACAATGCATATTCAGTTCGTCTTATCAAATAAAGGGCATAAATCAGCCTAAAAAACATAATTCAATTCATCTTTCTTGATTCAGTCCATGCATCATATTGATTTCCGTCCCTATAATGTCCTCGGCTACTAGTCGCCAGTGTTGGGGAAGTTACTTTTAAAAAGTAAGGAATTATAGTTATCGTTACTTATCTAAAAAAGTAATTTGTTACTTTACTTTACCTGTAAATTATGAAAGTAACTACTTTACTTTACTTTACTTTACTTTTCGCACAGTAAGAGAAAACACAACTCCCTCCTAACATTATGAAATGTAGTGGAACAATAAAACATGTTCAGGAATTTTGACAGGCATCTTTATTGTATAGCCTCAACTTGCCTTCAAAACAAATGGAGGACAATGTTTTATGTCCGCCACACAATTTACATTTCACCTCAATGTTTTTGTCGTCCTTGGGTCGCAAGTACTCAAAATAGTGTTTAAATTTCCAACTCCCAAAGCAACCGATCTCGCTGTCATGATCCGCATTTGCCATTTTAGCGTGTGGTACTGTATTATGATTTTCGTTCTACCGGCGATTTCTGTCTGTGTATAGTATCTATGTATGTGTTACAAGGGTTCGTGTGTCTGTGAATAAATCTGTTACTATTTACAAAACCCAGTAAGCCCGCCCACCCTGTAGACTGTCTCTGATTGGCTTACCCTGAAATCTGTCCCTACGTTAGCCAATCAATGACCTCTTCTGCGACGTGCTTTTATCAAGTTAGGGTGTAAGCCATGTGGCTGACTCAGGCTAGTATGAGAGGCAGCACAAACGAAACTGTCAACACAGAGAGTGCTCTCTCTCTCTGCACTGCAGTCAGCAGCACAGAGACGCATGATGTATGATAGACTCACGGAACTGCGAGACTTTTCACTGATCACATAAGTTGACATAACGCCATAACGCGGGTAACGCTCGCACAATAACTATAAGGCCGTTATGGAATGGGGAAATGTAAAGCGTTAGGTTACAAGTTACTGCAAATAGTAATTACGTTATGTAACGTAACGCATGTAAGGGCGTTAGTCACAACACTGCTAGTCGCACAGTAGCAGGGAAAACACTGTTGGAGAAGCGTGTTGTGTGGGTGGAGAAGCTCTCTGGCCAGTGGCGTCTCAGGTTGTGTCCTGAGTCCCTCCACACCATATATGTCGCCCTCAGGCGCGTGAATGAATTATCTTTGGCCTGTGGGATGATATTGAATTTGTATTAGAACTGGCCCTCTGGTATGGGGCGGCGGTGGCTCAGGGGTAGAGTGCCTGGATGGTAACCGTAAGGTTGCCAGTTCGAACCCGGGCTCCCCCAGAGTTACTGTCGAAGCGTCCTTGAGCAAGACACTGAACCCCTAATTGCTCCTGATGTGCTGGTTGGTGCCTTGCATGGTTTCCGCTGCCATCGGTGTATGAATGTGTGTGTGATTGGGTGAATGTAATGCACAATCTCTGTAAAGCGCCTTGGATAAAGGCGCTATATAAATGCACCATTTACTATAGTGCACGGACCACCATAATACCACAAGTCCCACAATGCACTGAGAGTGCATTGGCGCGTATCGAGGGCCCGCGAGTGCAAGCCTGCCTCTTCACTATTGAGATCAGCAGTGAAAGTATATCGCCTGTGAAAACTCTGAAAACAGGGGCTTTCAAGTCAGGTAGTAGGCAGAGGGCAAACCTCCGTGGGTCTTCTGTGTGGCTGTAATGAAAGAATATTACCTAAGAAGACTATGATAAGAAATCAATGCAACTGATTTGATTTACTTTATCATTTTACTATGAAAGCAGTGCTTTGTGAGGATCATAGAACAGGAAACTGAGCTTAATAATAATGCATTTTCAGTTTGTAATGCATACTTTTTTTGCCATTTTCCTGGGATGTCCTCATGACGTGTGTTGAAGCACAGTCCGGCCCTCAACTTGTACCAATTGTTTTATTTTGGCCCACTGTGTGTTTGAGTTTGACATCCCTGCTCCCCACGGACAGAGAGTGAGAGAGTGGAGACGAGAAACACGGCACAAGAATTACTATAACCCATTTGGGGCCTGTTTTAAGCATTGTGTTAGCTATTGAAAAATAGCATCGTGTTATAGCTATTGAAAAATGTGGCGCAAATCGTTGAATATATGTTCTTTCAGAGCGAACATTTTCAACTAAAACCTTTGCTTCTGTGTGGTCCCTACTCCCAGGAACAACATATTTTCAGATGGGGGTCGGCAGCCAATTATATATAATTTTTTGGGGTCCTCGACATGAAAAGCTTTGAGAACCACTGACATAGAAACATGGGGTATTTCATAAAACTGTCAGGATTTAGAAGACATTTGTAGAATGGTCCTCAGGTCTAAATGGGATAAGACTGATCTATTAGCAAAGCAGGTAGTTTAGAAGTCTACCTTCCTGACAACAGTTTTTCCTCTCCGGAAATCTGAATTTGAGTATCAATCCAATACCGAAGACCATTCCAAGATCAGTGTAAAATATAAGAAGATATTGTGCCGTATTTTGGCCACAGAGTGGCGCGCTACGAGCTTGTAGGTGAACATTTTTACTCAAATCTTTGCTTCTGGGGGGGAGGTCCCTGGAACTACATTTTCAGATGGGGGGGCCGGAGGCATATTAGATATAGTTTTTGGGGTCCTTGACGTGAACTATTGAGCACCACTGATACAGAAACATAAAAGGTTTTTCAGAAAACTGTCAGGATTTGTAACCCATTTTGGGCGGGAACCCCTTTTGGTGTAGAATGTGATCTCAGGTCAAAATGGGTTAACCGTTAAAGCATTATGTTATACTTTAGCTATTGAAAAATAGCAGATCTACAAGCTCATAGCGCGCCACCGAGTGGCGCGCTACGAGCTTGTAGGTCTGCTATTTGTAGGTCTGTTTCTCTGGAGAAAAATAAAGATGGCCTCCATCCACCGACCTGTTGCTGTGCGCTGCTGAGGGCGGGCAGCTGGTACAGCTGGATGTTGTGCTCTGCAGTGACGGTGACCAGCCTGCAGGAGGCGGGCATGGGCAGCAGGTGGGTGAGACTGCGGGGTCCCGCGTCGTTCTCCTCGCCGGAGGCCGGGGGGGCCGAGGAGGAGGAGGAGGAGGTCATGACCTGGGTGTAGACGCAGCGGCCCGTGCTGGCCGACCACACGCTCAACACGCCTGGAGGAGGGAGGGGGAGGGGTGGGGAGGGGAGGGGAGGGGAGGGGGGAGCGAAGCAGACACACACACACACACACACACACACACACACAGACACGCCCGTTTTATACTTGGTCGTAAGACTGTGTCGTTGGGGGCGTCCGCAAGCTCATGTGCGTAGCTTGCTCGTTAGCTGTCATTTGTTCCACCTGTGTATTCTCAGTCCTACACAAGCTCACAACGTGTCGCTATGCGAACCCTACTCCCTCTATGCTGAATAAAAACTCAAACAAACTCAACTGATTTTTTAACCTTTTTCCCCCACCGGCCTATAACGACATGCGTATAAAACAGGGATGCCGGGTTGAGTTAGTTAGTAGTGGTTAACGTGGTTATCCGACGTTGCTACACACACCCACAGAGAGAGAGAGAGAGAGAGAGAGAGAGAGAGAGAGAGAGGAGGGGACCCCCTTGAAAACGAGTTGCAGCAACTCAAGGGACTTATCCCATAGTGAAATTTCAAAATGAAATACTTAATGCAACTCTGGAGTCGGTCGGTCGGTCGGACGGACGGACGGACGGACGGACGGACGGACGGACGGACGGACGGACGGACGGACGGACGGACGGACGGACGGACGGACGGACGGACGGACGGACGGACGGACGGACGGACAGACAGACAGACAGACAGACAGACAGACAGACAGACAGACAGACAGACAGACAGACAGACAGACAGACAGACAGACAGACAGACAGACAGACAGACAGACAGACAGACAGACAGACAGACAGACAGACAGACAGACAGACAGACCTTTGCTGCCCGCTGTGAGGAAATGCAGGTCCTTGTTGTTCTTCACTCCAATCTGTGAGAGGTCCTCGTCATCGGGGAGCAACACGACCCCTTCCACAGCCTGCAGGCAAAAGAACAACCACAATGTGAGACAAAACAGGCTTAACCCATTCTGACCTGAGATCAGATTAAAAAAATGTCTTCTACATCCTGACAGTTTCCATTCTGACCTGAGATCAGATTCTAAAAATGTCTTCTACATCCTGACAGTTTTCATTCTGACCTGAGATCAGATTCTAAAAATGTCTTCTACATCCTGACAGTTTTCATTCTGACCTGAGATCAGATTCTAAAAAAATTCTTCTACATCCTGACAGTTTTCATTCTGACCTGAGATCAGATTCTAAAAAATGTCTTCTATGTCAGTCGCTCTTCGATTTTTCAAAAATAGCAGACCTACAAGCTCGTAGCGCGCCACTCGGTGGCGCGCTATGAGCTTGTAGATCTGCTATTTTTCAATAGCTAAAGCATAACATGATGCCAACACCAAAAAGAGACGGAGAGAGAGGCTTGGCCTTCGGTGTTGTTTTCGGCAGCAAATTTCTATTTTAGTTTAGTCTTTTGGAATGAGACTTCATTTAGTTTTAGTCTAATTTTTAGTCACCTGGAATGTTTTAGTGTTAGTCTAGTTTTAGTCGACTAAATGTCACGTGATTTTTGAGTCGACTAAATCTACAGTCGATTTAGTCGACTGAACGGTATTCTGGCGGGCCTTGATGCCGTCGTAATGGCAGATTTTACGCGTTATCACCTTGTAGATCGGCTATTTTCAGCATGCAACCAAGTGTAAAATGACTTATAGTGGATCTCTTGTCCACTAGTCCCTTCCTAACATTTTAGTCTAGTTTTTATTTGTTGTCAATACATTTAGTCTTAGTTTTAGTCATCATAGCTTAGTTTTCATTTAGTTTCCATTTAGTTTTCGTCAGTGAAAAAAAGGTAGTCGACGAACATTTTTCGTCTTAGTTTTAGTCGACAAAATCAACACTGCTTGGCCTTCACATCACATCAAACTAAAACATTAAACATTAAAAGTATATACCCGTTTACATATAACCCACAAGTCGCATACGTCTCACCTCATAGACGGCTACGGTTCTTTTGGCCTCACGCTTCTGTAGGTCCCACACCACACAGACGTTATCCCTGCCGGAGCTGAAAACAACGTAATACAGTCAGTCATTAAAAAAAACATTTGTATCGCACGTTTTTTGGTTCAAAAAACGGACACAACATGCTTTTACAGAGTGAGATCACATAAAGGTGAACTAACTTAAAGATGGGGTGCCGTGGGTCCCCCCCCCCCCCTAAAAAATGATCATCAGGTACTATGATTATACTAGGAGGAAGATTTCTTTCAATAAAGTGTACAGAAAGTGTAACAATTAAGTTTTTATGTGGCCACACCCACCAGTTCATTAATATGCCTGGTTTTCACCTGAGCACCACCCACCTGAACTTAAGCCTCGCCCACAGCTGTTGTTGTATGATAATGTGGGAGGGGTTAGGTTAGGGTTATGACATCACTAAAATGGTGTTATTTCGATTGGGCCTTTTTTTTTTTTTTTATCCCACGATTTTGTAACCCATTTCTCACCCCTGTGTCAATCATCTAATGTGATCCTGGGCTCTACACACCCTCCGCCAACCTGGGGAGAGCAACGGACTTGAACTCATGCTTCCTTCATGCCTGAGTGTCCAAGTTGCTCCTTTACAACCTGACAGGGGGGAGTTTCCCTGGTTGGACGTAGCGCGTGGAAGGAACACGTTATTCCAACCAGTTCCTTTCCCCTCCATCAGGCGCCCCGGCGCTTTGATTGGCGCTTCGTCGATTGGGCCTTTTGACTCAAAGGCTTTCAGCTTTCAGGAAGAAACCAAAAAAAACACAGGGAAGACATATTTGAATATTATAACCAATATTAGAGTAATGTTAACTCCATAGACACGTGGAAAAGTACAAAAATCACGGCACTCCATCTTTAAAAAAAGGGCTCAGAGTCTCGAGTTCCAACAAATCAGGTAAGGCATGATTAAACGTTGCATGTTGGGGGCCGATATCCTTTCCAGTAAATGTGCAGCCAGCCACCGTATTTGTCCACGCGTAAAGTGGTCACAAAAATCTGGGAAGGCACGTGGATGTGACAAAACTCACATCACACGCAGGAGGACCCAAGCACCAGTGTTGTTTTCGTCGACTAAAACTATGACGAAAAATATTCGTCGACTACCTTTTTTTTTTCACTAACGAAAACGAAATGAAAACTAAGCTACGATGACTGAAACGAAGACTAAAGATATTGACAATTCCGTAGAAACTTGACTAAAATGTTAGGAAGGGACTATAGTGGACTAGAGATCCAGTACACTTACACTTGGTTGCATGCTGAAAATAGTAGATCAGCTATTTTCAGCAAGTGTAAAAACTGTCATTACGAAAATACAATTTAGTCGACTAAAGAGAGAGAGAGAGGGGAGTTGCACCACTCAGTTCAGACGGGTGTGATTTATTCTTCTTTCTAATTATTTGTTCGGCCCAAAACATTGTGTTTGTTGTCATGATTTGCCACGACAAGAGTGGGCTTTGTCCGCGGCGCAAACGTCTTTAAATAAATACTTTCTGAAAAGTCTATGAGGAAAATGAACGGGGAATTATTTTCCGGGTCTCTCGAGGGGGCGGGACTGCGACGCTCTATAATAGCATCACTGTAAGTAACCCTATGAAGAGATGCACTAGGATGCTCCTCTAGCCTTAGGAGACATTGGCTTAAAAGATGGTATTTATAACCCGTCACAAACGCCTGTCTAACATTTTTGACTGTGTCTAACTGATTTTTACTATATGTTGTATGCGCGTGTGTGTGTGTCTTGGAAGTACAACAAACCTGGGGTATCGCTGTAGATTTTGCCACACTGATATTGGGAAGCCTGGGCCATGTGCCATAAGTTGACCATGAGTGGCCTAAGAATAGCTGGCATGACAGAGAGCGAAGCCAAACAACTTGCCAAACAAATACTGTTCTGTTTTGGCTGTTATAGGCAGTTTGTCTGTGTGGAGAAGGAGGTTCCTTAAGTGAAAAGATTACCCTGTTCAAACTACTCCCTTCCAAAAAAACGCTACCAGAGCATCAAATCTCGTACCACCCGTCTCAGTAACAGTTTCTACCCCCGGGAAGTCAGGCTGCTGAACAGCTGACCTTGAACTGTATTGCACTGTTTTGTCACTTCACTTTTTCTGTTTTTTTTTGTCTTTTTTCTTGCACTATAGATGTTTGTTCATGTCCTGTGTATGTAAGACTGAGAGTGCTCTGAGCAAAATAATTTTCATTGTATTTATACTCTATCTATTCACATGACAAATAAACCTGAACCTGAACATGAACTGTCAACCCCGTTATATTTGTTTCCTTGTAAAATGAATTGTGATTTGTGGAATCAAATAAAGAACTAAAATGTGTGCGTGTGTATGTGCGTGCGTGCATAGGTGCGTGCGTGCATAGGCGTGTGTGTGTGTGTGTGCGCGTGCGCGGTAGTACCTGACCATGGTGTCTCCGTCGGGGCTGAAGGCCAGCGAGGTGACGGCGCTGTAGTGGACCTGCAGGACACACACACACTGACTGGAGCGCAGGTCCCACAGCCGGATGGCACAGTCCAGAGACGAGGAGAACAGCTGCAGCCGGCTGACGTCTGGGTGGAACTGGACCAGGCTGCGCACAACAACAATGGTGTTAGCATTATGCTATGCTTTAGCTATTGAAAAATAGCAGATCTACAAGCTCATAGCGCGCCACCGAGTGGCGCGCTACGAGCTTGTAGGTCTGCTATTTTCTTTTTAAATCGAAGAACGACTGACATATAGAAACATAGCTTTTTCAGAAAACTGTCAGGATGTAGAAGACATTTATAGTATCTGATCTCAGGTCAGAATGGGTTAAGCATTATGTTATACTTTGGCTATTGAAAAATAGCAGATCTACAAGCTCAAGCTTGTCGGTCTGCTATTTTTTTAAAATATGTGAAAATGTGACCCAAATGTTTGAATATATATTCTTTTAGAGTGAACGTTTTTAACTCAAATCTTTTGACTCTGGGAGGAGGTCCCTGGAACAACATATTTCCAGATGGGGCTCGGCGGCCAATTACATATATTTTTGGATGTCCTTGACATGGAAATGATTGAGAACGACTGACATAGAAACATGGGTTTTTCAGAAGAACAGTCAAGATTTAGAAGACATTTGTAGGTTTAAATGGGTTAAGCAAGAACAAAAAGCATGGCAATACATCACATACATAAAAAGAGTCATACGTAAGCTAAGAACATAACAGTGGAATATCAATATCAATATAATGGGACTATGCATGTATACGGTACTTTATAGTGCTATGTCTACATAAAAATGCTATAAGTCTACATAAAATGCTATCTAAGTCTACATACAAGTTCTGATTGCAATGGGAAGTGCATTCCATAGTTTCTGGAGCCAGAAGGGAGAAGAGTTTGGGACGTGTGGAGCGTTAATTGGCCTGACGTTTTTTAGTGACGGTACTTCCAAGCTTCCCTATAGCGTTGGCTGATCTGAGCGACAACACACTTGCTGTCAATATTATTATCTATACATGCGTTAAGAGTTAGGTTGGTGTTGATGTGCACAGAGTTGTGGCCTTACTTCACGACACCGGACGAGCCTTTCAGGTTGTGAGTGCAGTACTGCTTTATGACGTCCCACATCTTGATGGTCCCATCACAGCCACCTGCAACACACAACACAATATGCCAGCGTGAGTCTAGAACTTGGTATACAGAACAGAACGGGGTTGGCGAAAGGGCCTTTCTGTGTGGAGTTTGCATGTTCTCCCCGTGTCCCCTAGGGTAGGTACCCTCACAAAAAACATGCAGTAATCCTGGTCACTAAACTGCCTCCCCCTGGCCAGCCGGGGCGCCTGATGGAGGGGAAAGGAACTGGCTGGAATAACGTGTTCCTTCCACGCGCTACGTCCAACCACTTGGGGTAAGTTAGACATTGTACTATTTATTTTATTTATACTTAAATTCCCAATTAGGATAAGTGTTCCTCTTAACCCATTTTGGGGCGAGAACCCCTTTTGGTGTTTTAAGCATTATGTTATAGTTTAGCTATTTAAAAATAGCAGATCTACAAGCTCATAGCGCGGCACAGAGTGGCGCGCTACGAGCTTGTAGGTCTGCTATTTTTGAAAAATCGTAAAAATGTGGCGCAAATCTTTGAATATACATTCTTTCAGAGCGAACGTTTTTAACTCAAATCTTTGCTGGAACAACATATTTTCAGATGGTGGTCGGCAGCCAATTACACATATTTTTGGAGGTCCTTGACATGAAATATTTTGAGAACCACTGATATAGAAACATAGGTTTTTCAGAAAACTGTCAGGATTTAGAAGACATTTAGTAGAATCGATGGTAGGCCTAAATGGGTTAAAGTTGATTGTTAAAACTTTATATACAGTGTTTGATAACCACATATGAGGGATCATGGCAAATAATGTGTAGTGGATTATTGGATTCTGTGCAAAATTACAAGTCCCAGGTTGTCCAATAGCTTTGTTTGATTGACGGCATAAGATTTGAACTGGAAACACAGGACGGTGTCATATGCTTTTTCAGGTTCAAATCTGCTGCCAAGCCAATAAAACAAATCTATGGGAAATTAACTGGACAAGGAAACATTTCACCTTCTGAAAACGCGTATGCACGCACGCACGCACGCACGACATGACATGACACGCACGCACACAAAGTCACACACACACACAGTAACGGCTGACCTGTGGCCAGGAGCGTGGATGTAGGGTCAAAGGTCATGCTGGCTACCGGTACAGTGTGAATGGCCTTCCAGGAGCGCGTGGACTGAGCCTGCCTCCAGGCCCACTGCTTCAGCACCAGAGCCTTGCTGACGGTCACCAACACCTGGGACAATAGAGACACATGACATGATGCTACAGTATGACACCAACACCTGGAACCAGAGACCAGTGTTGTTTTTGGCAGAGAATTTCCATTTTAGTTTTAGTCCTAGTCTCTTGAATAGTTTTCACTTTGTTTTTAGTCACATTTTAGTCACCTGGAATGTTTAGTGTTAGTCTAGTTTTAGTCGACTAAATATCATACGATTTTAGTCAACTAAATCTACAGTTAATGTAGCCGACTAAAATGTATTTTAGTGGGCCTTGATGCCGTCGTATAATGGCATATTTTACACTTGCTGAAAATAGCCGATCTACAAGGTCTACAAAACTGTGTAGATCGGCATGCAGGGGACCAATAGTTTTCATAATGGGGGCCCGTGCCCCCCCCCCCCCCCCCCCCCCCCCCCCCCTGAAATTGTCAGTATATTTAGTCTTAGTTTTAGTCAGCATAGCTTAGTTTTCATTTAGTTTTTGTCAGTGAAAAAAGGTAGTCGGCGGACATTTTTCGTCCCAGAGACACATGACATGATGATACAGATACGGTATGACGGCTGTCACCAACACCTGGGACAAGACAGACACAATTGATGATGCAGTGAGACTCTTCACGGTAAAGTGGGTACGCTTGATTTACAATAGTGCACCGAAGTCTGTCGTCATTTACACATCCTACCTGTACCTGGGAGTCTGGGACACGTTTCTTTACACCCATTCTGAATTCCCATATACTTGTTTAATATCGCATCAAATACGAACGGTGTTCCAAAACAACCAAATGGACCCTGCGGTTTGACTCATAATTATGGATATGAAGCATCAACTGACGGCGAGACATCGATGATGTTACCCAATTAGCTAGATTTTCACCGGAAACGGACTGTATCAAAATATGTGTGACCGACTGTCGTAAACGATACAGAGCCCACCTCCCTGACAATATCGACCGGGTACAGTTTGGACAGTATGAGACGATTCTAAGATGACCGTATCTTATTCTCCATAGAGAAATTACTTCCGTGAAACCAGGGACTGAACAAGCGACGCCAGGACCTCGGTACTGACTCTATGTCGCTTGCCAAAAAGAACAGACCCACGAGGTAACAACATGCTAGCCAACATTTTTGGCTTGTGAAACCGTCTTATTACGCATTTATAGATTTAGGCTTTAGAAGCAGAGTGACATGAGCATACAGTAGATCACAGCAAGTGTTTGCTCACCTCATCGTCACAGCTGAGCGCAAATGACGTGATGTCCTCTTGATCGTCCTGTAATAATAATAATAATAATAATAATGATGATGAGGGCAGATAATATAACATTTTAATTAACATGGCGTGTTGTTGTTAGTATCTATGGAAGTGTGAAGTAATATGGACTCACCTGCTCAATGCTGTGGACAA
The DNA here is from genome assembly GCF_964188405.1 of Protomyctophum parallelum. Classification (NCBI taxonomy): domain Eukaryota; kingdom Metazoa; phylum Chordata; class Actinopteri; order Myctophiformes; family Myctophidae; genus Protomyctophum; species Protomyctophum parallelum. Next base: position 39,937,964 of record NC_139708.1, read on the forward strand.
TCTTCCCTGTGCTAATTTCCAGCACATTGACGCGTGAACCGCACATGCAGAATATGTACTTCTCATCCGTGCTGATCTGAGGAAGATAAACAGGAAAAACACAAAGTAGAATTGAACATTATATGCCAAGTCGGGTTCTCAAACGGTAAAGCGCCCTCATATTGACACTGAGCTCCGTTTAAAAAGGACCACAACGGGAATACGCTTTATTGTGTTTTCATCCTTTTGACAGATATGTACACATATTATGTTCATGCAAATGCCGATTTGTCAACGAAGATGTGTCAATCAATCAATTTGATTAGATGTGTTTTCAGGGACCCCTATCTGAGATTATAAGTGTTGTTGATATGATTTACTAAAGAACTCCATAATTGTCTAATAGTCTGATGTTAGATATACAGTATATACAGCAGTGTTGTTTTCGTCGACTAAAACTAAGACGAAAAAATGTCCGTCGTCGACTACCTTTATCCACTGATGAAAACTAAACGGAAACTAAATGAAAACTAAGCTATGAGGACTAAAACTATAAGACTAAATATATATTGATGATTTCGTCAACAAATAAAAACTAGGCTAAAATGTCAGGAAGGGACTAGTGGACAAGAGTATACAAGTAATTTTACACTTGTAGATCGGCTATTTGCATGCTGAAAATAGCCGATCTACAAGCTCGTAGCTTGTAGACATATGTAAAATCAGTCATTATGACGGCATATAAAACAAATTCTAGACGACTAAATCAACTGTAGATTTAGTCAACTAAAATCTTATGATATTTAGTCGACTAGTTGATTTAGTCGACTAAAATCTTATGATATTTAGTCGACTAAAACTAGACTAACACTAAATCATTCCAGTGACTAAAATGTGACTAAAACTAAATGGAAACCATTCAAGAGACTATGACTAAAACTAAAAATCTAAATTTGCTGCCAGAAACAACACTGATATACAGTTTGTGGACATAAGAGTGGAGAGGTATGATGAGGATAGCCATTCTACAGTAAAGTAACTTATATCGCTGTTAATAACATCCACTAGTACACTTCTAAAAGTTAAAGTTAAACTTTGTCGGGGACCCAATCAATTACTCCCGGCCGTTCCACTTTGAGAAACACTGCGTCCATTGCGTGGACATGCAGTCACTTTTGGATGCATATATCACTGCTGTTGAGACGAAAACTCTTCTAGTGATGCACCGAATATTCGTCCGCAGAAAGTATTCGGCAGAAATAGGCAGAAAATATATCACCGAATAGTGTATGCAATTAATGCATGTTTTATGGAGCCATAATAGTGATTATTAGTTAAGTTTTGCCATAACCATTTATTTTGCCATAAATCAGGTAGCTTTAAGATACGGCCATGACAGCAATGGTAGGAAAAAAGATATATAATATTAATCATATTCGGATATTCGGTTTTCGGCCAACTTTCCACCTATATTCGGTATTCGGTTTCGGCCAAGATTTTCCCTTTCAGTGCATCCCTACTTATCACCATATATCCAAAATAGCAGATCTACAATCCCGGAATGTGGCGCGAAGAGACACGTTTTGAGCTCGTCAATCTTCTGTTCTTTTTTTATTCTGAATCCTGAAATAGTGTTGAACATATGAGGTTTTCACCATGAAATATAACCAAGCAGGATAGATATTTAAAAATGCAAGTCAACAACACCTCACCTGCACTTTTCCTCCTTTATAAAACGGTTCTATCTTGCTGGAGGCAGCATAGCTAGAAGGGAACAGACAAAAGGATATGGATTAAATCACTGTTCACTGAAATGTAGATGTTAATCTACGACACGATTCGGTATATCAGCATCCTCAAGAAGACCAAGGAGGCTGTAATGTAGTAATAATAATAATAATAAATAAATATTTGTATAGCACCTTTCATGACATGAGATGCTGTTCAAAGTGCTTTACAGAGCAATAACGTCCAGTGAGGACATGAACGACAACACAGATAATTCCAGGTCAGCTAAAAGCAAGTATGAAGAAATAGGTCTTGAGCTGTGCTTTGAAGCTACGGTATCTGTAGCCGCAATTTGCAACTCTAGATTTTTTTATAATGGGATGAATCTAGAGTTGCAATACCCTCCATTGACTCCACACTCATCCAATTTGGTTTGCGATCTGCTTGTCTTAAACGACGTTAAACTCACCAACATTGCAGCTATAGTCCAAGTTTGAATTATACTCTTTCAATCTGCCAAGCTTGTTTTTCATAAAAATCCACCGTAGACATGTTATGAGCTACTTTCTGTCAAGACATCCTCAGTCTGCAGGTGATTATTTTTCTAAGTGTTGCAGTTTGGAAGCACTCGTTTTTGTTAACGGGTCGCACTGCTGCCTCCTGCATTATGTGCAAATTCGAAACAGGTGGTACGCAGGGCCGTTCAGTGACATGCGACGAGTGCTTCCAAAGTCCAGCACTTAGAAAAAGAATCACCTGCACAGAATTTCTTGACAGAAAGTAACTCATAACATCTCTACGGTGGATTTTTATGAAAAACAAGCTCGGCAGATTGAAAGAGGATAATTCAAGCTTGGACTGCAGCTGCAATGTTTGTGAGTTTAACGTTGTTTAAGACAAGCAGATCGCAAACCAAATTGGATGAGTGGGGAGTCAATGAAGGGTATTGCAACTAGATTCATCTCATTATAAAAAAATCTAGAGTTGCAAATTGCGGCTACGGTATCCGTAGAAGGCTAGAAGCATAATGCTGTTTCACTGTTTTGGCTCAGGAAAAGCTACATATATCAGGTTACAGTATTAAACGATTGACAGTCCGACCAGGGGTTCAATCACACATACAGTAGCAGCCCTCACATACCAAAGCTACTACTACACTATTCAAACACACAGCACTGCAATCACAGGCACCTGAGACTTTGCAAATTAAAGGTTGCGTGTTGTGCACAAACACCTGCACACACAAAGTAATGCACGCACGCCACACACACACACACACACACACACACACACACACACACACACACACACACACACACACACAAATAGATTATGATACTTGTAAGTTGTAACAACAAAAATGTGCACATAATGTATATGATATTATATATTTGAAGTAGGACCTATGCACACAAGCACCTTCAAGGGATACAGCACGAGTGGACACTAAGGAATAGTGGGCACCACCTGGATGGAAAATGTGCTATGCTAAAATATGCATGAAATACATAATATTATGCATGAACTTCTTATTTATGCCCGACATGATTGGATATACAGTAGTTAGCAATTTTAGACCTTTGTATCAATTAGCAGTAGCACCTCTATGATTAATGTAGGCTATATTGTGTTACTTTTTCTCTGTACCTTTAGTACTACTGTACTATTATACTATGTACTAATTTGTTGTTATTGCTGCAACTGCAACAATGTTGAGAAACCGCAAACAAAGAATGGTACTCTCTCTCTCTCTTGCGTTACTCGTATAATAAGATGTGGGGCTAATAGCAATGAAAACAATATTCCCTTTTTGCTTCCTATATGATGAATTCCTCTTCTGTTCTTTAACTACATAGAAGTGTCTATTTGTATGTCTCTAAATGTTTTGATGAATTGAACAAGGTGGACCCTGTTGTAAACAAGTGTAATGCTTAATTGGGTCGTCCACTCACAGTTAACAGTCTTTGTATTGAGTTTGTGCTTAAAATGTACTGTAAATTCTACAAACTGTTAATAAATATTTCAATCAATCAAACCTTTAGTACTACTGTACTATAGGCCTATACTATGTACTAATTTGTTGTTATTGCTGCAACTGTAACAATGTTGAGAAACCGCAAACAAAGAATGGTACTCTCTCTCTTGCGTTACTCGTATAATATAATAAGATGTGGGGCTAATAGCAATGAAAACAATATTAGGTTGTGTATAGTTACAGCTAGCTTAGCCACATTGAGCTAATGAGTGTACTTTCTGTAGTCAGTCCACATGCAGTAGGCTACGAGCACTTACTTGGTTTTGAACTGGAGACTGGTGTCTGCCATCCTGACCAAAACACAGTAGTGTTCCCCCCCCCCAAAAAAAACGAATCAATAATCACTTATTATTATATTTTTTAACTCAGAGCACATTCAACAACCATCAACAAATCCCACATGCTTGATGCTTAATGCATGCTGAGTGAGTGTGGATGTGCGTCGCGTGCATTGTGCGTCATCCAGAGACCCCAGACGCACGGCGCGCTGATTGGCTGGAAGGTTTCTGATAATAAAATAAATAAAACGTACAAATAATGATAATATTTAATGGAAAAAACTAAAATGACGCGGAACACCACGTGGTGGTGGATTCAATTCAAGTAAATAAAAATAAAATTCCCTAAATTCATCATTGTTGTTCACCTGTTAACCGCCTAACGTATAAATGACACAATAATAATAATAAACTTTATTTGTATAGCACCTTTCATACATAAATGCAGCTCAAAGTGCTTCACAGGGCAGGACACAAAAATATAATACAATAAAACACAAGTAGTTAAAATGATAGAACAATGGCAAAGAACAAAATTGAATATAAGAACATAAAATAAATAAAAACAAATAAAAACACATGACAATTTTAGTGACACTTTTAGTGACAAAAGAGCGACAATGGATGGTGCGAGAGAGAGAGAGAGAGAGAGAGAGAGAGAGAGAGAGAGAGAGAGAGAGAGACTATAGCATTCAGACGGTGACTGACAAAAGTTTATGTTTGACACAGAATGACACTACTAGTGAGGTTTGCTGCTAGAACGCCACGGAAAGGACAACGGGCTTCGAACGAACGGCCTTCTATAATAATTTAAAGTGGTTTCGTATGTGCGATTGTGTGTGTGAGCGCGCGCGACACGTCGTTGTGTGTCAGGAATGTTCATGTGTGTGGCGCATTGATAATGGGGGCGTGTGTGGTGTGTGCTGGGGACCCTGGGACTGATAATATTATTATGACAACAGGAATGGACACAGGATCAGGATCAGGGGGGTAAAAACATAGACGAATTGTCATGGTGAGTTGTGAACTTTCATATTATGTTTATTTATTTTATTTGTTTATAATGTAGCCTATACAGTATAGCTGGTGTTTGTTCTCGTCAAATACATAGGCTATTTGAGATGTGTCCGTTATTCATAAGTTGGTGTGTTGTAGTAGGAGCAAGTTGGCTGTATGATTGATTATTATGTATTGACTCCCTATATCTGTTTACTGTAGATACTTTTTTTGTGTGTTTTCAAAGGCTTCAAATATTAAATTCAATGTAAAAAAGGCAAAGGCCTTGATTAGTAATTGCAATTGTATATAGGAGGAGAACATATAATGTTTACCTGCTTAAAAAAAAAATCACATGTGACTTTCCAGAACAAAGGCTATTGTTATTTCAGTTTTTCAGTGCATTTGACAACAATGTAGCCTGGCTGTAGGCAGCTGTGTGCTTTTTCATTAGGCCTACAATGTTTTGGCAAGTATACACTTAGTTGGCATGTGAATATTATGACAAGCAAAGAACGGTCTCACTCAGTCTCATACAAAATAACTATAGCTACTTTAAAGAAAAATAGCTAGCCAAGAACTACAAGTCATATACTGTTCAGAAAAAGTAACTGAGAAATATAGTGACTGGGGCGCCCCGCTGGCCTAGTGGTCCAGGCACATGCCACATATATAATAGGCTCTGGCCTGACAGTGCGTTGCGTGTTCGAGTCCCGTTCATGACGACCTTTGCTGCGTGCATGTCTCTCTCTCCCTCGTTCCTGTTCATCTTCACTGTAACTATCAATAAAGGCACAAAAAGCCAAAAACTATATATAAATATAGATAAATTATATATAGTGACCATGAGGTAGACACAATGACATTGAACCTACTTTTTTATTTTATTTTATTTTTTAATGTTTTTTTTGTGGCTTTCACCTATATTTTATATGTTCTTATGGAGGGACAGACAGTAGGCTGACAGGAAATGGGGAGAGAGATGGGGGGGGAAGACATGCAGTAAAGGCCGTTGGGATCGGGAGTCGAACCCGCGGCACACTGCCAGACTGGATTGCCAGCCAAGGTGCCTGGACCGCTGAGCCACGGCCCAGGCCTGAACCTACTACTTTATTTGTAAAATAAAGTAGGCCTACCACTTCTCCAAAGTGACCCATGGGTGACACCGACACCCACACAGCTATGGACACCAGAGGGACCACCTATGACCTGCTATACCCCCAACATTTAGCACAGACACCCACACAGCTATGGACACCAGAGGGACCACCTCTGATCTGCTATACCCCCAACATTTAGCACAGACACCCACACAGCTATGGACACCAGAGGGACCACCTCTGATCTGCTATACCCCCAACATTTAGCACAGACACCCAAACAGCTATGGACACCAGAGGGACCACCTCTGATCTGCTATACCCCCAACATTTAGCACAGACACCCACACAGCTATATGGACACCAGAGGGACCACCTCTGATCTGCTATACCCCCAACATTTAGCACAGACACCCACACAGCTATGGACACCAGAGGGACCACCTATGACCTGCTATACCCCCAACATTTAGCACAGACATTGGAAAAATATTTCATTCGATAATAGTACTATACTTTGCCGCCCTATAATGTGGAATGGAATGTGCTGTCATCATCCATGAAATGATGTGAATCACTGCAGGCTTCTTTCAAAACTGGCCTGAAAAAGATCTGTCCGAAAAGTACAAGTGAAGATAGATATCAGACGCCATTGAAATGACTGCCGGTTTAGCCTTTTTCTCCTCTGTAAATACAGCTCGTTTTGTTTTTGTTGATGTCACGTATTGAAGCTGTGTATAGTATTCCTCTTCTACCCCGGATTTGAACCTAATTTCCTGCTGACATTTTTACCATTAACCCATTCAGGTTTTTTTAAGCATTATGTTATACTTTAGCTGTATGTTGAAAAATAGCAGATCTACGTACAGTACAAGCTCGTAGCGCGGCACTGTGTGCCGCGCTACAAGCTTGTAGATCTGCTATTTTTTTAAAATCTTTAAAGCTTGGCGCAAATCTTTGAATATATATTCTTTCAGAGCGAACACTTTTAACTCAAATCTTTGCTTCTGGCGGGGGGGGGGGGGGGGGGGGGGGAGGGGGGGGACATATTTGGACATATTTGGAACGACATATTTTCAGATGGGGGCCAGCGGCCAAATACATATAATTCTGGGGGTCCTTGCCATTTGAGAATTACTGATATAGAAACATAGGTTTTTTTGTAGACATTTTGTAAACATTTGTAGAATCAATCTCAGGTCTAAATGGGTAAAGCTGCAGCCTGCTTGCTCAGGGGATGAATTGAATATTGACCATCAGGTCAGAATTCATGTCAGATCCTGTGTCTATAGGTGAGACATGACCTTTGACATGATCTAAACCTTTCAATAGAAGAGCAGGGTGACAAAATACAACCACCCCAATGGTTATATATTATAGCTTTATATTGTATTAACATACAACTCTATACCATACATACATTTGATTTGATTCATTACATAGTAAGGTGTGTTAATAGTCTATTATGCTCTGTTGAGTTGTTTGTTTTTCCTTAAACAAACATTAAAAATGCTATTGAAATGGACAGAGTTTAATGTTTGTTTTGTCACTAACACAAACATTAAATGCCATTAACAATGAACAGAGTTTAATGTTTGTTTTGTCACTAACATAAACATTAAATGCCATTAACAATGAACAGAGTTTAATGTTTGTTTTGTCACTAACACAAACATTAAATGCCATTAACAATGAACAGAGTTTAATGTTTGTTTTGTCACTAACACAAACATTAAATGCCATTAACAATGAACAGTGTTTAATGTTTGTTTTGTCACTAACACAAACATTAAATGCCAATAACAATGGACAGAGTTTAATGTTTGTTTTGTCACTAACACAAACATTAAATGCCATTAACAATGGACAGAGTTTAATGTTTGTTTTGTCATTAACACAAACATTAAATGCCATTAACAATGAACAGAGTTTAATGTTTGTTTTGTCACTAACACAAACATTAAATAATATCTACAAGCTCATAGCGCGCCACCGAGTGGCACGCTACGAGCTTGTAGGTCTGCTATTTTTGAAAGATCGAAGAACGACTGACATTTTTAGAATCTGATCTCAGGTCAGAATGGGTTCATCAGACCAGTGTGTGTCCAGTGGAAACCTCGTATGAATCTGATCTCAGGTCAGAATGGGTCAATGTTTGTTTTGTCCATGTTTTTTTGTTTGTTTTATCCCACGATTTTGCAATCCATTTTTTCACCCAGTGTCAATTATCTAAAGTAATCCTGAGTGCTACACTTTCTCTGCCAACGGACTGCAGCGGACTGCCCTCATGCTTCCTTCTATGCATGAGGAGTCCAAGCTGCTTGTTTTCGCCTGACAGGGGGGGGAGTTTCCCCGGTTGGACGTAGCGCGTGGAAGGAACACGTTATTCCGACCGGTTCCTTTCCCCTCCATCAGGCTCCCCGGCTGGCCAGGGGGAGGCAGTTTAGTGACCAGGATTACTGCATGTTTTTTGTGAGGGTACCTCGCCTAGGGGACACGGGGAGACAACGGGACAACGCTCCACACGTCCCAAACTCTTCTCCCTTCTGGCTCCAAAACTGTGGAATGCACTTCCCATTGCAGTCAGAACTGCAGCATCACTCCCAATCTTCCGCCGTAGCCTGAAAACCCACCTTTTCAGACTCCATCATGGCCCATAGGACTTACCCTAACCCCTTAGATAGCATTTCTGTTGGCTTAGATAGCATTTGACACAGACTTATAGCATGTTATGTAGACAGCACTATAATTGTATTGTATATAGTCATAGCACGCCATAGTACATATGTATAGCATAGTAGTGAATATGTATAGTTTATTATGTATAGTGTATGTATAGTTTCATCATATAGATATTCCACTGTTACCTTCTTAGCTTACGCATGTCTCATGATAAATGCTTTTATGTGATGTATTCCCTTGCTTTTGTTCTTGCTTAAATGTAAGTCGCTCTGGATTAAGAGTGTCTGCTAAATGCCTAAATTGTAAATTGAGAACATGCAAACTCCACACAGAAGGGCCCTTTCGGCACTGACGACGCGGTGGAGAGAACACGCCCCCATCACGCACAGCGTCTCCAGCGGGAATAGAACCCAGGACCTTCGAGCTGTGAGGCGACAGCACTGCCCACTGTGCCACCATGGCCCCTCGTCCATGTTTGTTCTGTCTGATAATTACGTCATGAAAGATGTATACATTGGCAGTGATGTTGGAAGATGATAACAGGCGCCCCTCACTTCACACGAGTGTAATCTTTTGAGTGGTGCAACCACTCCAAGGAACAGCAATGTCCGTGTTCACCTATGTGTTGGTTCACCTATGTGACGTTAATGAGCACCAGTATGACTAGAGTACCAGTAGGGGCGCTGTTGTGCCAGAAACAGAGAGAGAGAGAGAGAGAGACAGTGCTGCACTGTTGCCTGCTAATGAGAGAGAGAGAGAGAGAGAGAGAGAGAGAGAGAGAGAGGGGGGGGGGGAGTTGCACCACTCAGTTCACACCGGTGTGCTTTTTAATAATAGGACCACAATGGAAACATTGTCCTCCCTTTAGCCTAAATGTCTTACTGTACTTCCGTGCCCAATCAATCAATCAATCAATCAATCAATCAATCAATCAATCAATCAATCAATCAATCAATCAATCAATCAATCAATCTCTCTTTGTGACATTGCATCCACAGGCGGACCCAGAAGTGTCATCGCAGAGCTGGGGCCACGACGTGGACATGTTCGTGGAGAACCCCGACTATGACCTGATCTGCACCATATGTCAGGGGGTCCTGAGGTGTCCCGTGAGAACGGCCTGTCACCACATCTTCTGCAAGAAGTGTATCTTACAATGGCTGAAGAGGTACTATGTTTACCCAGGGTAACTGGACTAAGGAAAGGAAAGGTACTATGTTTACCCAGTGTAACTGGACTAAGGAAAGGAAAGGTACTATGTTTACCCAGGGTAACTGGACTAAGGAAAGGAAAGGTACTATGTTTACCCAGGGTAACTGGACTAAGGAAAGGAAAGATACTATGTTTACCCAGGGTAACTGGACTAAGGAAAGGAAAGGTACTATGTTTACCCAGGGTAACTGGACTAAGGAAAGGAAAGGTACTATGTTTACCCAGGGTAACTGGACTAAGGAAAGGAAAGGTACTATGTTTACCCAGGGTAACTGGACTAAGGAAAGGAAAGGTACTATGTTTACCCAGGGTAACTGGACTAAGGAAAGGAAAGGTACTATGTTTACCCAGGGTAACTGGACTAAGGAAAGGAAAGGTACTATGTTTACCCAGGGTAACTGGACTAAGCTCAAGAACTTGTTTACAGCCAGGCCCTGCTCATAGAACATTTCATGGTAGGGGTTCAATGCCTTGTCCAAGGGCACGTCAGCGGTGGTAATTTTAACGTGCCGGTCCGGGGATACGAACTAGCGACCTTCCGATATCAAGACCGCTCCGCAAACCGTTGGGCCACCGCTGCCTCTAAGAGGTGTATACGCTCGTCTCGTCTATGCACTCTCTATCTACCGCCTCACCAGAAATATCGACACCGGTGTTGCTTTTGGCAGCACATTTCTATTTTAGTTTTAGTCATAGTCTTTGGACTGAAACTTCATTTTGTTTTAGTCACATTTTAAAGTCACCTGGAATGTCTTAGTGTTTGTCTAGTTTTAGTATAAGATGTATTTTGGCGGGTCTTGATGCCGTCGTAATGAGTGTTTTTACACTTGCTGAAAATAGCCGATCTACAAGCTCACAACGTTGTGAGCTTGTAGATCAGCTATTTTCAGCATGCAACCAAGTGTAAAATGACTTATACTGGATCTCTTGTCCACTAGTCCCTTCCTAACATTTTAGTCTAGTTTTTATTTGTCGGCGAAATGGTCAGTATATTTAGTCTTAGTTTTAATCATCGTAGCTTAGTTTTCATTTAGTTTCCATTTGTTTTTGTCAGTGAAAATAGGTAGTCGACGGACATTTTTCGTCTTAGTTTTAGCCGACGAAAACAACACTGATCAACACCATGCATGGATTCATAGAACTATAATAGGGAGAAGAATGCATGCAACTCATTCAACTTATTCAACTCATTCAACCAAGTGCACGGTTGAAGATTGTCCATCCAAACTGAGGAGGTTTATTATCAGTACGGCTTCTGGCTTGGATTTTGCGTTTGTCTGCTAGACCAAGTTCCCAAACCTTTTCACGTCAAGGACCCCCAAATTGAATTTATTTTGCCCTGCAGACCCCCATTTGAAAACATGCCAGGGATCCCTCCATAAGAGAAGATTTCTACGGCTCTAGCAGTGATTCTCAACCCGTTTAATTTCAAGGCCCCCCCCAGTTTGACATGGCAGTTTGACACTGGCGGACAGATTTAATGGCATTTCTATCTCTAGGACCCCCGATTTATATTGTAAAATCAATGTTAATTTAACTCTCAGAGTTACAGACTCATAAGGGTCCATTTGGTTCAAAACTATCATTTAGCTGGGGGACCCCCTGGAACTCCCTCAGGTACCCCTGGGGGTCCCCGGACCCCCATTTTGTGAACGACTGTGCTAGACAGTCAGATATGTGATAGGTTCGAATCCACCGTGGTGCACCGAAGAGCCCCCGAACCTCAAATGACGTCACATTGTACAGAACCGAACCGACTTTTATTCGGCTCTAAAATAGGAGTATGAATCAGCCCTTTAGGCTCTACGACGTCCTCGCAGTGGGGGCTCCACACTGGCAGAGGAGGAGTCAGTAGGATGCAACAGCAGCCAATCAAATGGCAAAAGCGACTAAATTGGGGAGAACAAGAAGTATAAACAATCGCACGCACGCACGCACACACACACACACACACACACACACACACACACACACACACACACACACACACACACACACACACACACACACACACACACACACACACACACACACACACACACACACACACACACAGAGGAGAGCAGAATGCATTCTAACCATACTACTACTTCAACAACAACAACAACTGAGAATGTGTCTCAAGGCCTCGTGTCTCCATTTCTCCCTTCTATATAGGCAGGAGACGTGCCCCTGCTGCAGGAAGCCTGTTAACCATAACTTGATCTTTGTCATGTTCAAGTTGAGTAAATCCATTGGACGGCTAAAGGTCAAGGTAAGAAATATATTACACATCTATACAGTTCTGGAATATACACAGCACAGCCAAACATACTTTTAAGGCGGCGACCCTATTTTGTTTTAACTGGGGGATCCCCCGCCCTGACAAACACCTGAAATTGTAGGCGTACTGTACGTATACACATTTAGTTTGACTATGGTTCCACAGAGAGATATTGTGAAAGTATAGCCAAGCTTGTAGATTGGCTATTTTCACAATGTTTGCCTCTTACTTATATTTGACAATTTGGCCAATTTGGTAGTAAGAAATTCTTAAAAGTCATTACATTTTCCCTTTATAAATGGGCAGATACATAGGCTGTTATACAGTATGTTGGTTTGTTTACTGTTGAGTGAGAATTCCATACTAGCTTATTTCCATCGAAAATAAGTAGTAAAAGTGTGCCACTTGGAAAGTTGGGATACCATTTACATTATGAAGAGAGGATACTGTATACAAAAGCAATAGATTTTTGAGCGATGGAAATTATCACAACACCCCAATGCCCCATTGAATTCAATGCAATTCATTGAGGGCTTATATTAGGGGAAATAGCCAATAATGCACTTTTGCACTTGAAATAACACCTGGACCTCTTTGGTGGGGACGTAACTACAAATAAAGATAAGAAAGCCTTCTAGCATGGAAACCATTAACCCATTTTGGGCCCCCTTTTGGTGTTGTAAACATTATGTTATAATTTAGCTATTGAAAAATAGCAGATCTACAAGCTCATAGCACGGCACCAAATACCGCGCTACAAGCTTGTAGGTCTGCTATTTTTGAAAAATCTTGAAAATGTGGCGCAGATCTTTGAATGTATATTCTTTCAGAGCGAACGTTTTTAACTCATATCTTTGCTCCTGGGAGGGTCCCTGGAACAACATATTTCATATTTCATATTTGAACATAAGTGCAGGGATCGGCGGCCAATTACATAATATTTGTGGGTGGTCCTTGACATGAAAATGTTTGAGAACGAATGACAGGGTTTTTCAGAAAACCGTCAGGATTTAGAAGGCATTTTAATCTCATTCAGCTCACCAGCTCAGTGGCCTTGTGGTTAGAGTGTCCGCCCTGAGGGCTGAGACTGGGAGGTCGGGGTTCGATCCCCGGCCGCGTCATACCAAAGACTGTAAAAATGGACCCAGTGCCTCCCTGCTTGACACTCAGCATCAAGGGTCGGATTGGGGGTAAGTCCCTGCGACATACTAGCGTCATGTCCAGGGGGTGTATCGGTACTTGTTGCCTCATGCTATACAGAAACAGGAGATAGGCTCCTGGCCCTATGGGCCTCATGGCTACAGAAACAGGAGATAGGCTCCTGCCCTGTGGGCCTCATGGCTCGGCAAGGCTACTTAATCTCGTTCCTCTCATTTTTGGGCCATGCACTATAGTGCAAGAACGAGATCCGCGGCTGCCCGGACACCCTGGCGCTGTCGGAGCAGTACTGCCACAGCATGTCCTGCCTGTTCGAGCTCATCCCCTGCCCCTACCAGGGCTGTCGGGCGCAGCTGCTCCGCAGGGACCTGGACGCGCACGCCCGCAACTGTGACCACTGGCGCCAGCCCTGCCACATGGGCTGCGGCACGCTGCTGTCCCACCGCACCGAGGCCCAGCACAACTGCTACAGGCAGCTGAGGCAGGAGTACGAGGCCCGCCAGAGGAACCACAGGTACGCTGCAGTAGGCCGGGGAGGGCATGATGCGGCCGGGACGGGTTCTCAAGCTTTTTCTGGGCTGTCTGCTGTGACCCCAGTGTTGTCAAATTTTCATTTTAGTCTTAGTCATAGGGCTCCATTTTCGTCACCGCTAAAACCCTTATCCCTAAACTTCTTTGCCTTTTTACTTGTGCAAGCAGAGCGTGCAAGTAATAGTTTTCGTCCAGGGCGATGTTTGATGCGTATGCGCCGTGCCAGCGTATGACGTAATGACTACTTGTGCTTGATATGGCAGTGGTGTCAGATTACATACATGTATACATTACCTTTAATCCTCCCGACACTAAAACATATCGTCCTTACGTCACCATCGAAAACCAATTACACCCTGGCATTGGGTCCTTTAATCGGCATCTTTATTACGTCATCATTGAAAGCTTGTTAAACCAGTAATACCCTGCACGCTCTGCTTGCGCACTAGTAGGCCCAAGTAGGCACTAGTAGGCCATTTATGCAACAAGCAAGTAGGCAGCAACTATAGATTCTTTACTATTTTGAAAAACATTTTTGAATAGTTCAACTAGCCAATCTACATTGACACGTTGTGAGCTTGTAGACTGGCCATTTTAACTATTCAAAAATGTTTTGCAAAATAGTAAAAAAGGCAAAGAAGTCTAGGGATAAGGGGTTTAGCGGTGACGAAAATGGAGCCCATAGTCTCTTGAATAGTTTTCATTTAGTTTTAGTCACCTGGAATGTTTTAGTGTTAGTCTAGTTTTAGACTAAATGTCATAAGATTTTAGTCGACTAAATCTACAGTTGATTTGGTTGACTAAAACGTATTTTGGCGGGCCTTGACGCCGTCATAATGACTGATTTTACTCTTGCTGAAAATAGCCGATCTACAAGCTCACAACGTGTCGCAGCGCGTAGATCGGCTATTTTCAGCATGCAAACAATTCTAAAATGATACTGGATCTCTTGTCAACTAGTCCCTCCCTAACATTTTAGTCTAGTTTTTTATCTGTTGACAAAATTGTCAATACATTTAGTTTTAGTCACCATGGCTTACTTTTCATTTAGTTTTCGTCAGTGAAAAAAGGTAGTCGACGAACATTTTTCGTCTTAGTTTTAGTCGACGAAAACAACACTGCTGTGATCCCCCCCCCCCCCCCCTAATCATATTTGAACGGGCGGTTATTATAGGGAATTGTCCAAAGCACTTTTACAATGTTTTTGACCCATTCGCCCATGATTTTGTATCATTCTTAACTAATGTCAGTATCATATGATGTATGTACAGTATCTGCTGCTATGATCTCACACTTTGTCCTACCTCAGGTACTTGCCACACCTTATGTCTTACATCAGGTACTGTACTTACCACACCGTAATAGAGACAAACTATGTATGTTAGATACATTGTTTTTATTGATATCTCTCTCTTCCCATAACCCATTATCTTCTTAAAAAAAAAAAAAAAAATCCCCCACTGTTTTACACTGATAAACCTGCGGTGTGACAATAAAGCTTTTGAGTGTGACACCAGAGTAGAGTAGGAGAGTGGCGACACGCTTTGATCTCGCCGCAAAGCGAGTGCCTACTGTATATGAGCTATAGTTCCAAACATCGGAACTGTCCCATTGAGATAGAATGAGCACTTCCGCATTCCATTGCTACAACGGGAGTCAACGCTATAGTGTCGCCACTCTCTTACTATATTACTCTGGTGTGACACCAACTTAACTTAACCCCCTCCACCACCACCACCGCAGGGCCATCGCCGCTGCCCTGCAGAGGAAGATGAGGAGAATGCAGAGCACCATGGCCCACATGAAGAGGCAGATCGGCCTGATCTGTGAGAGCCTGGAGGTCATGGATGACCTGGAGGAGGTGGCCGAGCCGGTGGAGGAGGAAGACCACCGGCAGCAGCACCACCATCACCACCAACAACAACACCTCCGCCTGGGGGAGGGGGCCAGCAGCGCTGGTAGTCCCAACGCCTCCTCCGCTGCAGCCGGGACCCTGAGCAACAGCAGCGGCTCATAGACTGACACCACATAAGACAGGAACGCCCAAAAACGTCACATCCGGGTGGTGACTCCGCCCTGAATACGCTGTGTGGTGTCAGTGTATAAAGAAGACAGGAGAGCTCTTGTTTTTTTTTTTACTGCAAGTGGTTCTTCTGAGACTGACAGTTACATTTCAAGGACCCTCACAGTTTGGTTATGCATTGATTAGGCTACGTACGGTACGGACCCCCATAACTCTGAGTGTACAAAATGGAAACGTTACGGGTCCAATTTGGTTCCATTGTGTACACTTCTCGGAGTTACAGATCTGTATAGGTTAATTTTGTTTCTGTAAACTTTACTAGGGACCACCTGGAACTCACTTGAGAGCTACTGGGGTTGCCCGGGCCGGATACCCCACAAGAACCACTGGTGTGGTTGTGCATGCGTGCATGCTTGTGTGCAATTCATTTTTTAAATGCCCATGGTCGTTGTTCTCTTTGAAAGTGTGTTTCAGATGTTTTTCTTCCTTTTTTTTAATCCTTTATTTACCCAGGGTAGTAGCTGAGCACAAGTTCTCATTTTCAGAAATAACCTGCACATAGACTTAGAGACACACAGACAGACACACACATTAAAACCTGGGAGCTGACCAGTACAACCACAGTCTTATACAGCTCCACTGGAGCAGTTGGGGGTTCAGTGCCTTGCTCAAGGGCACTTGGGCAGTGTTGGGTGAGTGATTACAATCACTTCCAGACCCTGATTTTTACTGCCCGTCCGGGGAATTGAACTGGCAACCTTTCGGCAACAGGGGCGCTCCTCTAACCCTTAAGCCACTGCTGCCCGAAAATCTGGGCAGGTATATAAATTGAAATGTTTGAATTTGTGAATGTTGCTTTGCCACCTCGGTGAATAAAGGAATTATCACATTGTTTCCTCATATTCTTAACATATGATACAGTACTACACAGTAGTGTACGGCATAATTCATTGTAGTGAGGGCCTGGGATATTTCACTGACAAACATAGCTGTATACTGTATTATCATAGCAACTAATGCTAGTGTTTGTTTGTTATAGGGGTCTCCCAGACAGTACATATTTAATGTTACATTTGAAATGATGCAACCAAAAAAGGCAAAAATAGCACAAGTTTATAAATCCTAGTGGATGAAAATGTAACACTTTTTTTTAACCACATTTAAAGATCTACAACAGTTACTGGCTTATTTGGAATGTTTCGTTTTATAGTCACACCTCTTACAGTTCAGACTACATGATTAATAACCCTCTACATCAGTAGCATTCGGATTACATTGCAGCGTACTCATTTCCCTGCCATTGCAAAATCACAGCATTTTACCAGTCATTTCCCCTTGGCCTTAAATGCTTAAACATCCCAATGGAGGTTCTCAACCTTTTCAGTCCTGATGAGAGAAGCATTTTAGTTTTGACTAGTCTTGATCCAGAAATCATTGTGAAAAACAAAGTTGATACCTACAAATCACAACCGTGTGAAGTGAGGGGCACTCTTAAAATACACCATCTCATTCCGGCCAATCACAATTTGCGTACTCAATTCACTTTTTTATCCTCAATATGTACTTTGCTCAGCCAAATCAGCACCATTATTCACACAAAGGAGGTAGCCTAGCATCCCTCAAAAATTGGACCACTTACTGCATCAAAAGTAATCAAGAAAATCCAACTATGGCCAAGAGGCCCAAACGACAGTTTAAGACTTTACAGATTTATCTGTGGAACCTACAACTGTAAGGACTCAACTTCCAGTGCTACCTCCAATTTATAAATCCCATGCGCATGTCTGCTTCATGTAGAGACTAGAGATGGAGGATGCGTACACAAAATAAATTAAAAGAAATGCACACAAGACTTGCTTACAGTGGCTTTTCAGAACATTTTATTCTGTAAAAAAAACAAACATTATTTTTAGGAGGGCGGGACAGGAGGTGTAGTCCTCGCCACAGCCACCCTGGTGTGGGTCTTTGCAAGATGGTCGGTGAACTCCTGTGAAACAAGAAACACAGTCAGTTCCATCATCTCAGCTCACATCTCTACTGAACACATTAAAAATAATCAGATTTAATCAAATATGAAAATGTATTTGATGCTCACATTGTGAGCATGTCGATCAGTATAAAATAGTCTTTGTACCCATTCAGTCTGGGATTCTTTTATATATAAATATAACATAAGTTTCAGATTTCTGTTCTGTAGAAGGCTTTTTTTCCCCCCTCGATTTTGTCCCATTATAAAAATCTACCTGAATCTTTCATGTTCTGTGATTGATAGAATTGCTAAGGAATGTATTGACAGTTGAGCCCTGACAGGAAGGAAACACTGGACTGTACCAACCTGGTAGGGAGACTTGGTGAAGATGGTCTCCTTCCACAGGTCAGGGGTCAGGTAGCTGTAAGTCTTTGAGATCGCGTCAAAGGTTGCCTTGGCTGCAAGAGACAGGAGAACAAGTGTTAGGGTCGGGGCCGAGAGCAGTGAAGCTCCGCCGAGTGGGATCCTAACGTCCTACTATAGGTACGAAGTTGTGTAGAGTACAGAAAAGGGGAACAGAAGAGACCACTAGCAAGGCCATTCTGCCGTGCATTAAATATACTCGTTACTGTCTCTCCTTCGTAAGTCAGCATCGCCACTGTACAGGTGAAGCTGGGCAGAGCAGGAGAATTGTGTACAAACATTGGTTTGAGTTTACAATGCTTGAATTGTAAACATAGACATGTGAATATCATATGTCGGGTGGAAACCTCATAGCAAAGGCAGCAGATCCACAAGCTGATACGCGTTGCTTCGCAAAACATTTTTTAAGCTTGCAGATCTGCTACAGTTGAATATCACCTAAAAAAAACATCTCAACTGATCCTTGGATCATCAAGTAATTCTCACCAAAGTTGCCCAGCGTGGCAGTGCACCCCCTGGCGGATGTGTAGCAATCGTCTATACCGGCCATCATGAGCAGTTTCTTGGGCACGGGGGCCGACACGATGCCGGTACCACGGGGGGCGGGGATCAGACGCACAAGGACCGAGCCGCAGCGGCCCGTCACCTTGCAGGGCACTGTGTGGGGCTTGCCGATCTTGTTACCCCAGTAGCCTCGCCGGACGGGCACGATGGACAGCTTGGCCAGGATGATGGCACCGCGGATGGCGGTCGCCACTTCCTTTGAGCACTTGACGCCAAGGCCCACGTGACCGTTGTAGTCACCGATGGCAACAAAGGCCTGCAAAAGACACAGTATCAATATAGTTTTCAAAGCCAATTAGATGAAGACTTAATTGTTGTGACTTGCAATGAAAATAGCCAATCTACAAGCTCACAACGCATCGCATTCACAATGCGTCGAGAGCTTGTAGATCCACCCATTTTCAGCGCATGACAGTTTTACAACAGTGCAGCATAAAGAGAAGCATTAACAGCTCACCTTGAACCTGGTGCGCTGTCCGGCCCTGGTCTGCTTCTGGACAGGCATGATCTTCAAGACCTCATCCTTTAGGGCAGAGCCCAGGAAGAAGTCTATGATCTCAGACTCCTGGAAACAAATGTCACAAAAGTGTCAAAGTTAAAACTTAAAGACCTACAAGACAGCAAACCAAGAACATATTTATTGTTAAGAGTAAGACACAATTTGGTAATTTCTTCCAGAATTTACTGTCCAGTGAAAAACTAATCAAAATACCCTTTGACCAATGTAATGGTTAAAATTAAAGCACACAGAATTTAGCTGGGGACCCCAGGCCACCCCTGCTTTGAGGACCAGTCACAAGTGACCACTGTTTACCTTGATGGGCAGAGAGTACAGGTAAATCTCCTCCAGGGACTTGATCTTCATGTCCTTGACAAGGCGGCCCAGTTTGGTGACTGGAACCCACTGAGGAGGTGACACAATGTATCCAAATTAATTTAAACAGTTAAGTGTTCCATTATAGAGCGTCGCAGTCCATCCCCCTTTCAGAACAACGAGTGGCCCAGGAAACGAATCCCAATGCATTTTTCCCATAGGCATTTCAGAAAGTATTTATTTAAAGACCTTTTAAGTGTCGTACGAAGCCAACTCTTGTCGTGACAAATGACAACACAATTTTTCGGGCCAAACATTAAAGAATTCGAAAAAACGGCAGGTTACAACACTTTGTTGTTTTTCTTCTTTGTAATGATTTGTTTGGTCCAAAATATTGTGTGTGTACGACAAGAGTTGGCTTCGTACGACGCTTAAAAGGTCTTTAAATAAATAATTTAAGAAATGCCTATGGGAAAAATGCATTGGGATTCATTTCCTTGTTGTGTAGAGTACAGAAAAGGGGAACAGAAGAGACCACTAGCAAGGCCATTCTGCCGTGCATTAAATATACTCGTTACTGTCTCTCCTTCGTAAGTCAGCATCGCCACTGTACAGGTGAGGCTGGGCAGAGCAGGAGAATTGTGTACAAACATTGGTTTGAGTGTCAATGCTTGAATTGTAAACAGACGTGAATATCATATGTCGGGTGGAAACCTCATAGCAAAGGCAGCAGATCCACAAGCTGATAACGCTCGTTATCAGTTCTGAAAGGGGAGGGACTGTGACGCTAGTCTATAACATGGCAAATTGGCAATATGTGGTCATTTAGTCAATGGAAGCACCCCCATTTCAAAAACTACAAAAATGGCCAGCTCACAAACGCCTGGCAGCTTTATGAGTTTGTGGATATGCCATTTGACAGTTCAGATTCAAGTTCTTGTAATTTTAGCACAAGCATGATTAACATCCTCGCAAATGCTCAACACAAGCACAAACATGGGGCTTTCCCTTTTTGCTTCCTATATGATGAATTCCTGTTCTGTACTTTAGCTACATAGAAATGTCTATTTGTAGGTCTCTAAATGTTTTGATGATTTGAACAATGTGGACCCTGTTGTAAACAAGTGTAATGCTTAATTGGGTCGTCCACTCACAGTTAACAGTCTTTGTATTGAGTTTGTGCTTGAAATGTACTGTAAATTCTGCAAACTGTTAATAAATATTTCAATCAATCAATCAATCTGCATTCATTCTACTGCAACGCCGTCAAAACGTGGAATGCCCAAACCATCATCACCCGTCAAAAAGTAGGACTCCCCTACGCTCCCTTCAAAACCGCCAAAAGAGAAACAGTTTTTTCTGCAAATGTACATTTTATGGCTGTATAACTTATCGTTTTTTTTTAATGTATAACTTACCTCCTTGTCCTCGGACTTGCCGCCCCGGGCTCCACGGCCCCTGCCGCGGCCTCTGCCGCGTCCACGGCCGCGACCACGGCCCCCGCCGCCAAAACCTCCGCGGAAACCTCCTCTATCACCGGCGTTGTCCGCCATTTGCTGTTGGCACACAGAAACATGGTACAATGAACAACAAGCCCAGGCTTAACTCCATGTATTTCTGCCATGTATGCGCAGTTAGTTGCGCATTAAGCATGTTTGAGTGTTCTGTTCACAATGCACACGAGCATCACCGCCATGTTTTTGGCTATTGGGCTTTGGCCATGTTAATTTAACATTATCCGATCCAAGGTCAATTAATAACATAATCCAATTGTTCTAAAAGATTCAATGATAAGTTATTTAACAGTTCCCATGCGTTTAATGGACGGATTGAGTAGATAATCAGAGGATTGTATGGAAGTGACAGCTCTGTACATACCCAGCACACACCACTTACGTGTAGTATAAAATAGGAAGAAGACCGGATGACCAGTTCCGGTGGTGTTTTATACCAGGGTGTTATCGCGATACTTCCTTCTCGAGCAGACCGGACATGGATGTTTGGAGAACTCTGGTAGAACTGCGCCCTCTGCTGGTCATGTTTACTTGCTGCAGTGCTCAGTTTGATCAATAGATTGCTGCTATAATTATTCTCTCACCCACCATTTTCTTATCCTTGTCTACATTCATATTTTCATAAGCACAATTTGGCTTGTATTTTGTGTTGTTGTTTTAATGTATTATTATTATTCAACAACTTATGCCTATGGGGGTTGTTGCAGTATTAAGAGAACTATGTATGAAACCACAGGATATTCAGTAGAAAGAAATGAACTACTTCTCACAGAAATACCACCATACATTTTTGTGCCAATGATTGATTTATGAATATAATTGGCCGCAGGAGAGCCCACCCCCCACAATGTTTTGCTAGGTTTGTGCTTGACGTGATTTGCATTTTATTCAACAATTTTCAAAAATAGCAGAAGTGATGCCATATCAGATATACAAGCTCACAAGCTTGTACCTGATATGTTTGAATAGCCAACATATAAATGGATAAAGTGGTTAAAATGATCTGATAGTTTTATCCCCCACCCCCAGTATAGAACCCGAGGGCAGTGGTTCTCAAACTTTGTCATGCCCGCAGACCCCCGTTTGAAAACGTTATGCCAGGGACCCCAATAAGAGATGAGTTGTGTGGCTCTACGGGCGATTCTCAAACATTTTAATTGCAAGGACCACCCAGTTTGACATGCATTAGTCTACTGGCCCCCATTTAATGGCATTTAAAGTCCTACCATGCATACGAGCCCTTAAATTGTTGAAGCCACCTCTCCCTCCCTCCCTGAAAAACAAAGCTGGGAGTAAAAACTGATTTGTCCATGACAAAGAAAGCTTGGAGGATGTCAGACTTGACATCGTCTGCATAATTCCTAAAATATGGTGACATGTGTTATGTAAAGAGGTTTATAATCCTATGACTAATAATCTTTTAATTTTGATTTCTACCTTTTAACCAGTTTTTCTAATACAATTGTTTTTACTTCTGTTCTGTAAAGCGACTTTGGGTACCTAGAAAAGCGCTATATAAAATTGTACAGGTATATTTTATTTATAATAATTATTATTATTATTAGGTTACCAGGTTTAAGGCCAATGTTCTAGATACGGATAACAAAAAGCATTCATTAGATCATAAACACTTGGATGTACAGTAAATAAATGAACACGTCAGCACACCGTTTGTCCCATAAAGATTTATTTTACAGTAGTACATTAAATACAAGGGCAAAGCTTCAGTTTATTAGGCTGTTTGAGCCTTGGCTGCCGCCTCCATCATTCTCTCCTTTTGCTTCATCAGACATTTCCTTCCACTTGCGTATGCTCCCAGGTCAGCATCTGCAAACACATGAATATCAACATGTCAAATGAGAGGGGTGAATTCTTCAGGGGGGAGTGCCAACATAATAGCATTTGAATACCTGTTCTGAGAACACCCCCACCAGTCTGACGTCAATATCGGTAGAGGGCGCAAATCCACAGGTTCATGTACTTTTTATTTGCATTGTAATCCCCATAGGGGGATTTTAGATCGCCTCATATAAGTACTGTGTTTGAAAAATAAACAAATCATCCAGGCCACTCATATGGATATGAAGAATCAACTGACTGTGAGAAAACGCTATTGTTACTGCTACTGCTACTGAATTAGATACATTTTCGCTAGAAACAGACTGTATCATGTATGAGTGACTGACTGTCTCAAACGATACGGAGACACCTCCCTGACAATAACGCAGAGACAGCTTGTTTATCTTTGGACCACAATGCTTATAGTAGACGATATTAAGATCACCCCATGTTATTCTCCATAGCGAAATTACTTCCGTGAACCAGGGGAATCGAGGGGATGAGCGAGTGACGCCAGGACTCCGGCACTCTATAGTACATAAAAAACGACCATTCTCTCTCCTGGCTCCCGAGCTGTGTGGAATGACACCCCCTTCTGCATAGTCAGGACTGAGGACAGTCTGTCACTCACTGTCTGAAAACTCACCTCTTCAGATTCCACTCCTTATTTTCTTGTATCACTATTCACTACTTCATATAGCTACTATACTGTATTTCAATAGATGCTAGTAGTTACACCAGACATACAGTAAGTATAAGTACGTCGTGTTGTAGGCACTTACATATTTCCCATGCAGTCTTATGCAAAGGTGAACATGTAATTTGCATAGCATGTTGTTTTTAGACAGATGCCACGTTCATTTGTTGACCTGGCATCCTATAGTTTGTGCACAGATTATATACATATATTTTTTTTAATATTATACTGTTTAGGTGTAGGTTCTTATATGATCAAATTTACTAAGGCACTACACTGTCTCTCTGCATTTGACAGTGTTTACCGTGCTTACTGTAAGTCGCTCTGGATAGAGAGCGTCTGCTAACTGGCCATATTGTAAATTGACTTTTCCATTTTCCCCGTCGTTAGTGGGCTAGGGTTCATGTCATGTACTCTGATCTCGCACTTTTTAAGTTGATCAGAATAAAAGCATCTGTGACAGCCACTTCTTTAAGGAATTTAAGAAAAGTTGTGTTAGTGTAATATTGTGTATTATAATTATAATTCTATATAAACTATGTTTCTAATATAAACTGTTATAGTAGATTCTCAGATATAAAGGTTTGCAGAGGGAATCTTGAAAAAACAAGAAGGTGGCCGCACACGCCAATATTTTATTAGGACGTAGCAGGCAAGGCAAATTAATCCAACGTTTTGGCGGTTAAGCCTTCATCAGGGAATCAGATATAACCATCAGATATAAAGGTTTGCCATAGCTGGTGATAGAAACAGCATGTTTCTTTTTTTTATAAAGGATTTCATCACGATTGGTTCTTTGCCTATAATGGCACGGCCAAAAACACAAGCACGCACGCACGCACACACATGCGCACAGAATACTTACATCGTGAATTGTAGGCCTTGGTGGTGTCGTGGAACAGCTGGATCTCCTTCGTACAGTTCTCCTGATAACTGTGACCCTCTCTCTGGTGACAGGCCCTCATACGGTCCTGGACCGCCTTCACAATCTCCTGGTCCACCTTGCTGAGTAACAAACAAATCAACAAGGTGCTCAGTGGAGGTACAAAAGTGAAAAAGGTTTCGGTTGGTGCTTCAACGGGATCAACAAGACAAGAACAAGAAAAGAAGAGGGGTGATCCGAGCACTACAACAAAGGTAATAAATCAGGAGAGGGAGGATGAAAAAAAACTCCTTAAGAGTCTTCATCAGGGCATGTATAGTACACACACATGTTTAGGTTCACCTCTCAAGATAATCAAAGGGACCTCAATACCCTCATACCTGAACAACTCACTGCAAAGTGAGTAAAACGCACAGCCGAAACACCCGAGGGAGCGACCATGATCTGGTAACTACCCACATGAAGAACAAACATGGAAGATTATCATCCCACTACTCTGCCACCAAAATGTAGAATGCCCTGACACCATCCATTAAATAAAAGATGTGAAGCACTGGTTTCTTTCTAAATTGGCCAGGGAAAAAAATCATCTATCAGGAGACCACAAGGGGAGGCAAATGCAAATTCCCATCAAAAGGGAGATGTCATTCAGTGCCGCCAGATTTCCTTTTTCTCCTTTGCACATAATATTGTTTAGTGTACTATTGTGTTAATGTTTATGCCATGTTGATTGTTGATCATGAATTGACAATAGAAGTCCCCAGCACTATGCTTTTAACCTTTAATGTCTGACTGTACCACGACAGCACGTGCCGTTTACATTTCTCACTATTAAAGTATTAAATCAACCAATCAATACACTTTGTTGCATGGCAGTGTCACAAAAAGTACAAATGACGCTGAATTTAGTGCTGCACAATTAATCGAAACAAAGATCGAGATCTATATTCAGACACCTATGAAATCGAATCGTGTGAGAATCGTGTTTTCAATTCTTGTGGAGAAAAAAAGATTGAGATTCACATTTGAGCGCGAATCGTGCAGCACTACACGCTGAATGTCTTCCTCCCTCAGCAAAGTGCTTTAGCTATTGAAAAATAGCAGATCTACAAGCTCATAGCGCGGCACCGAGTGCCGCGCTATGAACTTGTAGGTCTGCTATTTTTGAGAAATCGTGAAAATGTGCCTCAAATCTTTGAATAATAATTCTTTCAGAGTTTCAGTTTTAAACTCAAATCTTTGCTTCTGGGGTGGTCCCTGGAACAACACATGTTCAGACTGGGTTGGCGGCATATTACATATCAATTTTGGGGTCCTTAACACAGAAAACATGATGTTTTTCAGAAAGAAATATATTAAAAAATGGGTTAAACTAAACAACATATTCTTACTGCAGCACAGTACAAACATACTAGATGCCCCGTTTCAACTGGAAATCACCGTTCTGCTCTGTGATGATGAAGCATGCTGTGTCATCATGCATACAGTGCAGTGTCACAGAGTGCAATCAAAATAATATATTATATACAGTATTTTCTTTTTTTTCTTTGTTTCTTTAAAAGAAAAGGTGTCTAAATCCTAACATTTCTCTGAAAAACCTATGTTTCTATGTCAGTGGTGCTCAACCTTTTTCATGTCAAGGACCCCCAGAATTGTCTCTATTGGCCCACGGACGCCCATCTCAAAATATGTAGTTCCAGGGACCCCCCCAGAAGCAAATATTTTAGTTCAAAATGTTCGCTCTGAAATATATATTCAATGATTTGACGGGTTTTTCAAAAATAGCAGACCTACAAGCTTGTAGCGCTGCACTCGGTGGCGTGCTATGAGCTTGTAGATCTGCTATTTTTCAATAGCTAAAGTATAACATAATGCTTGAAACACCAAATGGGTTCACGCCCCTCAAAATGGGTTAACCAATACCTCGATATCAATATTGGCCTCATAGTAGCAGAGGAAATCGACTACTTACTAGTCTCTCCTCCACTGCATCTCAGCCTCGTATTGGCAGAGGAAATCCCTATCCTGGCAGTCGAGGATGTCAGGAACACGACGGAACTGCTGGTGGTAGTAGGCAGCCTTGTTGCCACCCTGGATCTTCTCCACAGCATCTGGATGGAGCAGGTGTAGACACAGCAGGGTTATATGTGATAGGAAAGGCTACATTAGCTCAGTTCACGCTATAGCAGGCATTTACTTTGGCCCGTCAATGCTTGCGTCTTCTTGTCAGAGTTATAACATTCAATGCTCTACATTACAAGTTACAACACCCCACATTGGACCCTATAGCCAGAGCGTCCTTTCAGCGGTCCCCTAGCCTGAGCTAACGTGTTTCTGGTCTAGAGGGGCGGGTCGCGGCTCAGATTTGCGCACGCCCTGATTGGATCTCATCGATCTGTCCGTCACCCCCGGCCCCTCCTCTCCCCCCTAGTGCAGCGCTACGTCACATCATTTGGAGCGACGCCCACCCGGAAGGGTTGACTCCCACTTTTAGACCAGAGCGGCCAATGCGTTCCTCCAGGCTTTACATTTTTGCACCAACAAAAATGAAAGCCTGGTACCGAGGCTAGCGGTCCCCAACAAAATCAAGATCAGTTTAACCACTTATGGACCGTTTTATACTTAAAATAAATAGATTATTATTATTTTAGTTTAAAGAGTTATGCCGGGCCTGGGCCATGGCTCAGTGGTACAGTCACCGCGGTTTTGACTCCTTTACTGCATGTCTTCCCCCCCCCCCCCCAACCTCTCTCCCCATTTCCTGTCAGCCTACTGTCTGTCCCTCCATAAAATATATAAAATAAAGACGAAAGCACAATATATGTCTATATATATATATATATATATATATATATATATATATATATATATCTGGCACAATTATATTTACAAATGGCCTCCGTGGCCACGAATATATAGGGGTCCTTGACACATGTATGTGTCAAAAGGACACATGTATGTGTCATCGTCCAGCAAATCAGGACCTTTTTGAAACCAATACATTCAAATTTTAGACGTCCAGCAAATTAGGACATTCTTTTTTTAATCCAATAAATTAAAATTGTATACCTGGTCAGTTCGTCCAGCAAATCAGGACACAGTTGTCAGTGTACAATAAAATGCTTTTTGCCCAACTTGCTATAAGCATCAAGTTGGTTCCAAATGTATTTCCTGTCAGCTACTAATGTTCACAAACACTGCAACAGGGGATTTTTTTATTTGTATTATTACAGATTGATTTGTAGATGGACATCATGAATTAAAATACAGATCTGTTTTACTCTACCCATCACAGCCACAACCTTTCATTTGTCTAGTAGTGTTATAGTCCTTCTGTCAAGGATGATTAAAATACTTATTAGTGTTTGGTGGTATTATAGTGGTAGGGCCTGACCAATGGTAGTACCTGACCATTTGTTTGTTTACATTCGTACCACTCACTGTCTCAGTAATGTCAGTGAAAACAATAGAAGAATCATCACTGATGCATGAGGGGGGGGGGGGGGGGGGGGGGGTCCAGGGGGTCCCTAGCCCTGAAACATGACTGTCATAATGAAGTACGAGCGTCATGTGAACCAATGGCTAAGGGGGTCCACAGCTCTGGGCCATTGTAGCATTAGAGAAGGAGTCTGGGTCCATAGCTCTAATGCGTTTCCAAATGCAACGCATTAGAGCTATGGACCAGAGATAATAACACTATGACTATATGGAATTATGGACCAGAGCTAAGGTGGTCCCAAGCTAAAAATGATGGATAGTTTAGTAACCGACATGGCTTATAATTGTTGTACTGTCAAGAGATGCAACTATATAAACCTGAGTAAATGCGGTGTTATTTACCTCTGAACGTGGTGACAGGCAGATCCACAGAGTAGTAGAAGAGTTTAACTATATAAACCTGACTAAATGCGGTGTTATTTACCTCTGAACGTGGTGACAGGCAGATCCACAGAGTAGTAGAAGAGTTTGGACACAATCAGGGCCGGGTTTGGCAGTCCTGTCTGTTTCTCTGCGACCGGCGTCTTGCGAGGAGGCTCCGGGTAGGCGTCCTTGTCAAAGTCCGACGGCATTTTCACCCTTTTTGTTTTTATAAATGTTATATTTTTGGGGGAAATGAACACAAACCCTGCAACGACCTCGTCCTCCTTCCGCTCTCCTTTCAGTCCTTTGGAGGTTAGCGCATGCGCAGAGGAGGAAGACTAAACATGGCGGAGGAAGGTCAAAGAATTAAAGGGACACTTCACCCTTTTTGCGTTATAATAATGAAGGATTTACAATGTGAACGGTCTGTGAACGGTTTTACTAATATAGTTTTTTTTAATTGTTTTATATTATTAGTATTTTCCCCCCCCTTCTTTCTCCTTTTCCTTGGCTTCAAAGGTAAAAGTTCTGCTCCGGGTAAATTGTTGTAGCGCCGTGGACTGCCAGGAGATGGCGCGGTTGGACTGTTTGAAAATAATCTTATTGATTGATTGATTGATTGATTGATTGAAATATGTATTAACAGTTTGCAGAATTACAGTACATTTCAAGCACAAACTCAATACAAAGACTGTTAACTGTGAGTGGACGACCCAATTAAGCATTACACTTGTTTACAAGAGGGTCCACCATGTTCAATTCATCCAAACATTTAGAGACGTACAAATAGACACTTCTATATAGTCAAAGAACAGAACAGGAATTCATCATAAAGGAGGTAAAAAGGGAAAATAAACATATACAGTGAGGGGGTGGTGGGGGGGGGGGATTCAGATTTTACGGGGGCCAGTTTCGAATTGCAGCCGTCCGTAGGTGCCCTTTGAGGGCGGTTTTGAAGGAATCAAGGGATTCGCATGTCTTATTGACTGTTGGTAGGGCGTTCCACATTTTGGTGGCATAGGAGCGAAAATAAACAAACAAAATAATTTTGTTTGTGCCGAATCTGGGTTGTACATGGTTCGTTGCACTCCCTCTGGTGTTGTGGGTGTGGACTTCGTTAACATTAAGACCCATTGCAAGATGCTGTACTCTGTAGTCGACCCTATAAGCCATTCCAGCCTGTCAAAGTGGGCAGGAGTCAGGTGGGTTCGGGGGGTGAGGCCAAGTAGGATCCTGACCAGTTTCTTTTGGGAAGTCTGGAGCCTAGTTTTAAGGGCCTTTGAGGTGCTGTGGTACCAGGAGGTGCATGTATAGTCAAAGAAACCTTGTACGAGGGCTCCTGTTAAGGTGTTCAAGGTGTTTTTGTTGACCAGTGAGGAGATACTGTAAAGGAATCTTGTTCTTTGGTTGACTTTTTTGATTACGTTGGTGGCCATTTTATCACCGGGAAGATTAGCCTCCAGGATGGAACCTAGGTAGGTAACTTTATGTGTGATAACATTGTCACCCACTCTAACCAAGAAGCCATTTGCCTTGCTGAGATTACTATTAGATCCAAAGAGAATGGATTAAGTTTTTCCCAGGTGTAAAGATAGTTTGTTTAGCTTGCCAGGTGCAGATTCTACACAGTTCAGACCTGAGGGCCTTTTCAACCTGCAGTTTGTTCCTGTCCGAGACTAGCAGTGCCGAGTCATCTGCGAACAGGAGCAAGTTGCAGTCACAAGCTGATGTCATGTCGTTTACATATATTAGGAACAGTAAAGGCCTAGTATGCTTCCTTGTGGAACGCCACAGCTCACTGGGAGGAGGGGGGGGACAGTGTTCCGTTCACCTCCACCATCTGTTCTCTCCCCTCCAGGTAGGATTGCATCCAGCTCACTGATGTGCTATCAAAACCAATTGCTTTTAGCTTGTTAACCAGTATGCAGTGGAGTGGTTGTCAAAACTGTGTCAAAACTCTTTTGGAGGTACAGCATGACCATGCCGCAGTATTTGCCAGCATCCACCTCATGTTTGATGTGGTCGCTCAAATAGAGAAGGCATGTGTCAGTGGAGTGGGATGTTCTGAAGCCAGATTGGAACTCGTACATTAATGTATTTGTGGCAAGATACTTTTCAACCTATTCATAGACTATTTTTTCCATCACTTTCGAGATGGAGCTTAGAATAGAAATAGGGTGGTAGTTTCCGGGGTAGTGTGCAAGGGGGTTACTTTAGCCAGTTTGAAATCTTGGGGGACCTGTCCCTGTTTGACGGAGAGGTTTACTATGTGCGTGATGATTGGACCTATAGAGATGGCTGAGTCTCTGAGTAATTTGGAGGGAATATTGTCATGGCCAGTGGCCTTGTGGGGTTGGAGGGCACTCAATTTCTTAAGTAGGCCTACCTCATCAGTTGTCACCATAACTAGTTTAAAATCGTCTTTACAAACACCTAGGTTTCTGTAGAAGGTTTTAATGTGCTCTACACACCAAAGAGCCCAGAGTATACTTCTCAGACTGCACAACGACAGGAAAGTCACAGAGACGCCCTTTCCACCGGTTGGGAACCGGTTCAGTTCAGAACCAGTTTTTAGTTCATGAGCCAGACCTCCAAAATTGGAACGTTAATTATGAATAGAGGGTATGCGAGTGACATCATCATCATACCCATTACCCGGAACTTATGCGGGAGCCGGGAACGCCGAAAAACTACTTTCTGGCCTTGACAGCCCCAGACATCCACACAGAAAAGTCCTATCTGATTGACAGCCCCATACATCCACACAGAAAAGTACTATCTGATTGACAGCCCCATACAGCCACACAGAAAAGTCCTATCTGATTGACAGCCCATACATCCACACAGAAAAGTACTATCTGATTGACAGCCCCATACAGCCACACAGAAAAGTCCTATCTGATTGACAGCCCCATACATCCACACAGAAAAGTCCTATCTGATTGAGAGCCCCATACATCCACACAGAGAAGTCCTATCTGATTGACAGCCCCATACATCCACACAGAAAAGTACTATCTGATTGACAGCCCCATACATCCACACAGAAAAGTCCTATCTGATTGACAGCCCCATACATCCACACAGAAAAGTCCTATCTGATTGACAGCCCCATGCATCCACACAGAAAAGTCCTATCTGATTGACAGCCCCATGCATCCACACAGAAAAGTCCTATCTGATTGCATTAAACAATGTTATTGTTAAACGACATTAAATTAACTTTGCCACTCAATTTGCCATTCACTTTATGCATGCGCATATATCCTCTATTGAGTGAGCAAATTAAACCATACCTATATTAAATAGTTTATAGGATCAATATAAGTAAATTAATATAATGATAACCCGCCTTCCACAGTAGTAGCTGTAAGTGTCGGTGACACTTGGTTCTTCAATCATTTCTTTAGTTTGAAGTTTCTTATTTTCTTTATTTTGTTCGTCTTATTTTGTTACTTCCTGTTCTTGTTCTATGTTAATAGTGGAAGTTCCATGGTGATAACAATTTAATATAGGTATGGTTTTGCACACTCAATTCATAATTAACGTTCCAATTTTGGAGCTCTGGCTCATGGACTAAGAACCAAAAAGAACTGAACCGGTTCCCAACCGGTGGAAAAGTCCTGTATTCAGTAAGTTTTACTTGTAAAACAAGTACAAAAGTATATTGGCATTGAAATGTAATGCTGCCTGCAGCTGGCAAATGAACGGCTCTTCATCAGTGGTCTGATAATAATAATAATAAACTTTTTTTATATAGCACATTTTCATACATGAAATGCAACCCAAAGTGCTTCACATAAAAAAAAGCAGCGGAATGCCGAAAAACACAAAAGCAGGTCAATACAAGACACAATATATACAAATTAGCAAATATGAAGAGCCATGAGGCTCGAAATGTCATGTCAACTATATTGTGTATGGTAGGCCTTTACCGTAAATGCATTTTTAAGCTTTGGAGCTTATTCCAGTGTGCAGACCTTATTTTATTTTCTATTATTTACCTCTGTACAGCACCTGGCGTTTAGTTAGTGGATTGAAGATTGATTGATTGAACAGCTTGGAGAATTACAGTACATTTCAAGCACAACTCCATACAAAAACTGTTAACTGTGGACGACACAATAAAGCATT
The DNA here is from genome assembly GCF_964188405.1 of Protomyctophum parallelum. Taxonomy (NCBI): domain Eukaryota; kingdom Metazoa; phylum Chordata; class Actinopteri; order Myctophiformes; family Myctophidae; genus Protomyctophum; species Protomyctophum parallelum. Next base: position 39,970,647 of record NC_139708.1, read on the forward strand.
ACACTTGTTTACAATAGGGTCCACCATGTGCTCTATTGTACTTTCCTTTTCATAATACAGTACAACAATGCCATCATGTTTTTGTGTTGGCTGTCTGTACATCCGTATAGGCCTACGACGTCCGTCCCAACACCGTGAATGTAAATATCTCAGGAACAACCTTGAGGGGATTTCAAATATAAATTTTTGCTTTTAGTGTAGAGAGACCTATGGAAATATGATCAGAGAGAAGGGAGACTTAATTGACAGGTGTCAAACTTTGGTCCCCGTAATTCACAAGGAGTCTGTGCATTAACTCAGTGTGGTTCTCCAACATGCTCATGTGAAGGACCATTAGACTGAAACAATTATGTGTCAGTGACCTACAATAAGAGATAACATTTGTGTTGTTATAATAGATTTAGAACATAATTCTACAACTGTTTATGCAGGTGGGAAGATGAGGTACAGTGGAGAGAGTGAAACCTGCATTCTCTCATTGAGATAGTGTCTATAGCCGGCAAAACTGCTGCGAAAAGGGGGTGGCAGTGGTTCAGTAGAGGCAGCTGCTATAGTGAATTGGAAGGTTCCAGTTCCGTTCACTGCTTGTGAACGTGTGTTAGTGTCAAAGTGTCCTTGAGCAAGGCGCTTATTAGTTATTAACCCCAAACGGCTCACGATGAGCAGGTTGGTGCCTAGCTTGCATGGTGTGTTAGTATGTGAAGGCATTGACTATACATGTACCATTTAGCAAATGAACTGTTCCTAATTTCACTGGGGACCCCCTGCAACCCCCTCAAGGACCCATGGGGGTTCCCCCATTTAAGAGAACCACTGTACTAACTGAATGAGCCACCAGGCACCCCTGATGTCCTATTTTGTTCCCCCTTCTCAGTCTTCTTATGGAGCCATGCACTCCTCCCTCTCACCCTCCTCCTGAAGACGGTTCCTTTTCACTGGGCCTCCAGTCCCCACCACCTGACCTCCCCAGGCCTATGGGGGCTGTCCCCCACCCCCCTTTTTGGCAGCAATGACCAAGTTTGAAAGTGAATATGGCTCCTTAACTCGCCCCCCCCCCACCCCCCCCCCCCACCACGGAATTAGAGCCAGAGAGAGAGAGAGAGAGAGAGAGAGAGAGAGGAGAGAGAGAGAGAGAGAGAGAGAAGAGACAGAGAGAGAGAGAGAGAGAGAGAGAGAGAGTATCGTCTTAAGCATGACCCTGACATCAGCACTTGTCCCTCTCTCTTTCCGTGCCTGGCCTGGACGAAGGCACACACACAGACATGGTCAGTGCTGTATCTATCTTGTCTTTGACCTCGTTTTATTAACCGGGGACACCTGCAGTGTCCACTTAACTCTGTCTCTGTTTGTTTGTGTCCGTGGGTGGCTCGTACTGACTTTGTTTTGATTCGTGTGACTTTAGAGTATATTCAGCGGGAGAGTGTACAAATGGAACCAAATGGACCCTTAACTACCGTAAGGGTCCATTTGGTTCCATTTGTACGCTGCCAGAGTTAGTCTTCTTTTCCATTCTGCTTCTTCTTCTTTTTTGCTTTTGGAGATAAATTAACACTCAGGATTTCGCAGACTTTCTCGCCCTGGTGGTCTAAGATGAGACCACATGGACTATTGGTGAAAATGGCCACCTGCACTTTCTTGCACGTGGTCGCGTAGATTTGATTTGACGTCGTTTGGACTGCGCTGTAGATCCGTCCAGCTGTCTCAGTCCAAATTTTTTTTTTAAACAGAATAAATAATTCATAGCCTACTATGCTTATTAATGGCCTAATGGGACATGGTTGTGTGCATGCCTCTTGTTTGTATGACACAGTTTATGCTTTTTCAATATTCAATATTCAAAATCTGCATTGCTATATCTCATATATATGATTTGATTGTATAGTCACAATAACAAGAAATAATTTAGAATAGCAGAAGAAAAAGTGTTGTTTTATACTTTTCGTAACTCCTTAAAGAACTTGAATATGTAAACTGCAAACAAGAGGTTTAGTCGTCTCTCAAACACAGCAGTCAGGAGAATACATAAAGACAGACAGCAACACATGCCATTCCTGCATGGTTTACAGATGATTGATATTGTAGAGTGTCCTTCCTGCTACACACAACGCGGCTACATGTGTGACGGACAGACACCGCGTGTAGCCGTTAAGTGCATAGTGATGCCTATTCATTCTCAAAATACAAGCGGCAGCAGATATATCTCCTCTTCCTGACATCTGTTCTCTTCATGGGCGTGAGGCCAGAATGGCATGTGGGCCCCGTCCGTGTGGTGTGCACACTATAGTGGAGCAGTGTTTATATTACGGTATTTTTACTTAAAGTCATTTAGACCTGAGGACGATTCTACAAAGGTCTTCTAAATCCTGACAGTTTTCTGAAAAAACCTAATATGTTTCTATGCCAGTTGTTCTCCAACACACAAGGACCCCCAAAAATACATGTAATTCACAGCCGACCCCCCATCTGAAAATATGTTGTTCCAGTGACCCTCCAGAAGCAAAGTTTTAGTTCAAAGCAAAAATTTTAGTTCAAAACGCTCGCTCTGAAAGAATATATATTCTCGATTAAAACAATTAATCTAATTAATCAGAGGCTTTGCGATTAATTAATCTAGATTAATCGCATTTTAATCGCATATCATTATTTGACCCGAGAACAGTGAGAAAGCAATTTTTTCAAATGGATTTTGGTATACTAGTGAATCAATGAATAGTAAATACATAAATTTAAGCAATAAAACATTGTTTTTGTAGTAATAGGGGTAATAATTCTTTATTGAATAATTGCACACAACTTTGCTGTAATCCACACTACCATCGGATAGCCTTTTAAATCCTATTTCCAATTCATGGGGACAAGCAAAGTGATCTCAGCGGCTTCCCCCAGTCTGGTAAACTGTCTGCGGTTTCTGGTGGTGTTATTGTCTGAAGAGGACACGGACACTTGGTGCGCAGGTCCGTCTGAAAACTGTCCAGTGACAACGTTCCGCGGTGAAAAAAATAGTGCGATAAAAATGCGTAATTTTTTTTAATGCATTAATTCTTCTGTAATTAATTAATCGTAATTAATCGCAATTAGTCCCGGCCCTAATATTCAAAGATTTGCGCCACATTTTCAATTAAAAAGAAAAAAGCACAAGCTCGTAGCGTGGCACTCGAGCTAAATAAAATTTAGCCAAATAGCTGAAGTATAACATAATGCTTAAACACCAAAAGGGGTTCCCGTCCTGAATGGGTTAAAGCCTCCCTGTGGACTAATTATGGTTAAAAAAAAAAGCTTTATGATTTCTGTATCCTGATTGTACGGAATTTATATCCTGACCTAACCGTGACATCACAGAGCTGGAGAGACAATTAGGGAGACCTCTGTTATGGAACAAACACAGATCTATAGCAATGATTGCTATCAGGATGTATAGAGCTATATTTAACACTACGTTTCTGGCAGGCTAGACGGTTAATTAACACCGTTGTCTACCGTTCTGGTGGGCTGCCAGCTGTTAAGAAAACTATTATTATAACCTTTTACAATAAAGAACTGGCCAAGAGGCCAGCTCATAAAATAAACCTCCCATGAACACAAACTCCGAGATCCGGGTTAAAAGAGGGAGCAGCCATTTTTAAACCAACATGTTTCGACCAAGTGTTCTTCACGCAGGGCTAAAAATCCTAACATAAAAATGACATCGCAAAACACAAAGCACTGCCATATGGCTGACAGACTACCGATATTACTCACATGGGAAAATGAAAAGTAATACAATACATAACACTTTTGTTTTGTGTGTGTGTGTGTGTGTGCGTGCGTGTGTGTGTGTGCGTTTCTCCCTGCCAGTCTCACCGTAAGTTCGAGGCGCCTCGCCATGGGCACATGGGCTTCCTGCCCCGCAAGCGCAGTAGGAGACACATCGGGAGGCCGCGCTCCTGGCCAAAAGATGACCCCAGCATGCCCGTCCACCTCTGCGCCTTCATGGGCTACAAGGCTGGCATGACCCACACCCTCAGGGAGGTGCACCGCACCGGCCTCAGTACGTATACAGTATATATACACACTTCATCATCGTTTTTCAACCGCGGTCGAGATCATGGATTTCAACAATGCCACGACAGACTTTCCGGTCCTTCATTGCCTATTATTTCCCGGTTCCTGCTTACTGATGCATGTGTCCCTATAGCGATGACATCAGGGAACGACAGTTTTCTGCTTTGAGGCAGGATTCTAGAGAGGAGAAGGGAATTGATATAACGTCATTGTCAGCTCTGTAGCGGTGGCCGGCAAACTGTGTTCTTCTGGATGGGACTAGTGAAGAAACACGGGGAAGGTTGTCATATATTAGATTAGTCGATGGGTGGCTCTTCCAAGACAGTGCACTTGTCACACAACACAACCATGCCCTCACACTGAATGGGCTCCAATGTGCACAGCAGCCATATTGGACAGCAAGGCCTCTTCTTCCTTAACCCAGTCCCAGTTGATTTGGGCCTGGGCGGGCACCCCTTTGGTGTTTTAAGCATTATGTTACACTTGAGCTGTTGAAAAATAGCAGATCTACAAGCTCATAGCCACGAGCTTGTAGGTCTGCTATTTAAAAGAAATCGCAAACATGTGGTGAAAAACCTTTGAATATATTCTTTCAGAGCGAACGTTTTTATTTTAACTCAAATCTTTGCTTCTGGGAACAACATATTTTCAGATGGGTGTCGGTGGCCAATTACATATAATTTTTGGGGTCCTTGACATGACAATGTTTGAGAACGACTGACACAGTTAACATGGATTTAGAAGACATTTGTAGAATCATCCTCAGGTCTAAAATGGGTTAAGTCTAGTGTCTTGCTCGGCGACACTTTGACACATAAGACATGGGGAGGGCCGGGGAATAAAACCAATGACCCCTCTGATCACCAGACGGCCTCTAAACCCACTAAGATACGGCCCCAGTCCGATTATCGTGGTTTAATACGATTATTCCTGTATCTCTCCAGTGAATTACAATTTTGATGAAGCTGAAATGCCAAAAAGGAACATCCCAAAAAGATGCTGTACCGATTCCCTGTACTATACTGTACCTATACGGTCAAAGTACCGTTGGTGTTTTAAGCATTATGTTATACTTTAGCTATTGAAAAATATGTTGTCCCTGGCCAACATATTTTCAGATGGAGGTCGGCGGTCAATTATTATTATTATTATTATTTTTTATCATGTTATGCTTTAGCTATTGAAAAATAGCAGATCTACAAGCTCATAGCGCACCACTCGGTGGCGCGCTATGAGCTTGTAGGTCTGCTATTTTTTTTTAATCGAAGAACGACTGACATAGAAACATAGCTTTTTCAGAAAACTGTCAGGATGTAGAAGACATTTTTTTAATCTGATCTCAGGTCAGAATGGTAAACTGTCAGGATGTAGAAGACATTTTTAGAATCTGATCTCAGGTCAGAATGGGTTAAAGAAGACATTTTGTGGAATCTTTTCTCAGGTCTAAATTGGGTAATCCATGTGGATAAGCTGCTGTGTTTGTTTGTGTCCACAGAGCAGGCCAAACGAGAGGAGGTGGAGGCGGTGACCATCATCGAGACCCCCCCCATCGTGGTGGTGGGCCTGGTGGGATACATCACCACCAACCGCGGCCTCCGGCCCTTCAAGACCGTCTTCGCCGAGCACATGAGTGACGAGTGCCGGAGGAGATTCTACAGAAACTGGTACGCGCAAAGCAAAATGACAATTATGCAGCATTTATCCCATTCTGACCTGAGATCAGATTCATACGAGGTTTCCACTGGACACACACTGGTCTGATGAACCTATTCTGACCTGAGATCAGATTCATACGAGGTTTCCACTGGACACACACTGGTCTGATTAACCCATTCTGACCTGAGATCAGATTCTAAAAAATGTCAGTCGTTCTTCGATTTTTCAAAAATAGCAGACCTACAAGCTCGTAGCGCGCCACTCGGCGCGCTACGAGCTTGTAGATCTGCTATTTTTCAACAGTTAAAGCATAACATGATGCGAACACCAAAATGGGTTCCCGTTCAGAATGGGTTATAGCCAGACGCTCTTTATCCAAGTTATATACAGTAAAGCATGCTGGGTATATAAACAAAATCTCACAACATTTCGTGAACTGAAACTATAGACTAAAACTAAAACATTAACGACTGAAAATATGACTGTAAAAGTAAATGGAATTGTATTCAAAATACTTGCTGTGTTCCTTGCAGGGCCAAGGGCAAGAAGAAGGCCTTTACCAAGTACAGTAAGAAGTGGCAGGATGAGGCCGGCAAGAAGCAGCTGGAGAAGGACTTCAATTCCATGAAGAAGTACTGCTCAGCCATCAGAGTCATAGTCCACACCCAGGTATGTACAAATGAATGGCATTATTTTAAGTAAAGAGTAAAGACCTTAGAGTATATATGAATAGAGAAGGCACCCAGAGGAAATCTTGAGGCGAAATGGACATAGTGGCCGAATGAAGGTATTGCAGCCTGGCCCCAAACACATGAACGCGCTGTCCGTTGACTATCATTGTACACGTTCACGAGGGACGACGCTCGTGCGCGTTCAACGGCAGCGCGTTCATGTGTTTGGGGCCACTCACCATTGCAATCCGTCCCAGAATGCACTCTGTTCCTAGCAGGAAGGAGGAGTGAATCCGCCTCATGCGCTTTTGAGCAACTTACTGCAAGTGGATGGGAGGAGAACTCGGGTGTCTTCTCTATAGATATATATACTCTATGGTAAATACCTTTTCATTGTGATTTCTTCAAGCTGCTCTTCAATGGTTCATTCATTCATTCATACATTGGGAGGTGAAGCGACGAACACAAGGCCCACACACACACACACAGCAACCGACTCATTGGAGACAATGTGGGGTTGATCAGTGTCTTGCCCAAGGACACTTGGACGTGGAGACGGACGGGAGGAGGAGGCAGGATTTTAACCACCGACCCACGGATTCATTGGACGACCTGAGCCACACAGCCGCCCGTGCAGCACTTCTCACACTGACACACACACGCACGCACGCACACGCACACGTACACACACACACACACACACACACACACACACACACACACACACACACACACACACACACACAGACAGACAGAGTGGAAAAGAAGTTCAAATTTAAAGATCTGCGACTTGTTTTAATGACCACATCAGACAAGGTCCCCCCCCCCCCTGAGGGTCAGGGCCTAGGTCAGAGAGCGAGAAGGGGGTTGAGGCTGGCTGTCAGGCACCACCAGACACACTGCGGTGCGACAGAGGAGCTGACAACACTGCAGAGATACGGACTCTTGACACTGGATAGGACTATAGGAGCGAGTCCACTGGTGTCGGCTATAGTTAGTAGTCAACTTTTGCATTGCTTTGTAATTTAATGACAAAAATAAAAGGTTATTTGAACCAATAATGGATATGGGAGAATATCTTAATAAAATATCACTATAGCACATTCAGGGCATGACTCGGGTCCACCACCGACGGTGGAGTCTATAGGAAGTCTAGGTCTCTAGGAGTAGTACAGACTACAGATCAAGCTCTATATGTCCACTTGTCCAGTGGAGGATCCTTACTAGCAGGTGAGCCAGAATATAGGGTACAACCGTACAACAGCATCAGCAAATAAAAATATACATTTTCCTTGACATGAATTGTTGGAGAACCTCTGGGCTTGTCTGCTCAGCAGAGGGCACTTTTGGCCCAAAATAGCGAAAATGGCAGATCTACAAGCTCACAACGCTGCGACGCGTTGAGAGCTTTTTTCGGGGCGCAACCCTGCACTCTATATCTATACTGGAGATGCGGGGTAACGACAAGGATTTCGAAAAACAAATTAGTTCAATGCAAAATGCTGCGTTCAAGTTCAAGTTCAAGACTTCGGAGAAGAAAAAAAAACAATTCTCATGAATGCTGCCTTCCGGTATTGCATGGAAAGGAGAGGAGAGGGTAATTTGCATTTCTTTCACCATGTAGTAAAATGCTGCATTCGTGGTCTGGAGAGGGCAGTCGTTTTTACAGACGGGTAAAAGGGCAGGGGCTGAAGCCCCCTTTGATATCTATATGTGTGCTCAGCTATAGTGAATGACAGGGAAACAATATAAGCTGCACCTGGTAAGGGCAGAGGTAGGTCACATATGCCATATATCTCATCTAACCCCTTGACTTCACAAACAAACACGTCTCCCTCATCCCTCCTCTCTCTCTCCCCTCTCTGTTGGTGAGTATAGCAGGCCGGCACTCAAGTGTGAAGTTTCAAATTGCAGTTTAAAAATAATCGTCTGGCTCCAACTCTGCCCGGGGGAAACCGTTATGATGGCAGTCAAATGCCGCGCCTGCATGCTATACTACACTAATACACTCACAGACGGACGGTCTCGCTCTGTGTGTGAAGAGTGAGTGTTGTGGGAGATCATGATATTGTGGTGAGATCATCATGAGATATATTGCTATTAATCTTTAGTAGCAAATCCTTAGTAGTAAAATTCACACTGCGGGGGAAATACGTTTTAGAGTGCGTTCTGAAACGTGGGTACTATACACACAACTCAAAGGAGGATATGACAGGGATTTGTCGTTGTCGGATGGAAACCTGCACGTCTGAAACCTTTTGACTGCCAGTCAGAAAAAAGACTCGCTCGCTGCATAGGATATTTTTAAATGCTCACAAAGTGCTCGGTGCTCATAGTGAAGGTTGAATAAAAGCAAATGTTTCGGTCCTGGGACCTTCGTCACGTGCTATATGACCGGTCATGACTGGTCATACCAAAGACTATATGAAAATGGAACCCAATGCCTGCTTGGCACTCACTCACTTGGGACTAAGTCCCTGACTGTGACATACTAGACGAGTGTCACCATATCCAGGGGGGTCAAGTTGTACATAACAGTCAACACAATGGTTCTACAATTATTTTTAAGCAGACAGGACAGACAGGAAATTGATAGGAGTATATAGGACAAATGGGACATTGTAATATGGAGCTATCAGACACAACAGTCAATTCAATACTGGGACATTTCTTCATGTTTGGACCTCAAAAGTATAGTAATACACACGCACGCGCGCACGCACGCACGCACGCACGCACGCACGCACGCACGCACACACACACACACACACACACACACACACACACACACACACACACACACACACACACACACACACACACACACACACACACACACACACACACACACACACACACACACACACACACACACACACACACACACACACACACACCACACGCATGCACACAAGATTCTAATTCACCGCTTCTCAAAACCACCGCATGCGTCTGTAACTCTGAGAGTGTACAAAATGGAGCACTGAGAAAACTGTAGCGCCTTTCTTCGTCCTTTTTTTTCAAACTTAACTACAGGAGCGGTGGTCTCAAAAACATAGAGGAAAACTTGACCGAACATGACTCTGAATGAGTCTATAGAAGTAAAAACTTCCATAGACTGAGACTATTTTATCATGCTCATGAGTGTAGTACAACATGGAACAAAATGGAACCATATTGACCCTTATGATTCCATTTCGTACACTCAGAGTAAAATAAAGTCTTTGGTAACAGTGTAAATTGCGGTCCCACAGATGGGGGTCCTTGAAGAAAACAAATCACACTTCTATGAAGTGAGGGGCACCCACTATGGCTGCCACGTGACGTCACTGGGGGCATAAAGCTAACATACAGTACAAATTTGGGCAGCATCTTTATTTTATTTTAGTTTTAGTCATACATACGTCTCTGAGTCTTGAATGGTTTTCATTTAGTTATAGTCACATTTTAGTCACCTGGAATGTTTTATTGTTAGTCTAAATCAACTGTAGCTTTAGTCCTCTGATATTTAGTCGACTAAAGCTACAGCTGATTTAGTCAACTGAAATGCATTTTGGCGGGCCTCGATGCGTCAAGATTTCTGCGACACATTGTGAGCTTGTATCGGCTATTTTCAGCATGCAACCAAGTGTAAAATGACTTACACTGGATCTCGTGTTCACTAGTCCCTTCCTAACATTTTAGTCCAGTTTTTATTTGTTGACGAAATATATTTAGTCATATAGTTTTAGTCATCATAAATAGCTTAGTTTTCATTTAGTTTTCATCAGTGAAAAAAGGTAGTCGATGTCGACGAAATCAACACTGATGTCTCCTTTTCTCCCATCCACCATCAGATGAAATAAATAATCCCTGATCTGAATATTAAATAATCCCTGGTCTCAATGCCTCTCCTGCTCTCTCTCTCCCCTCCATCCCAACCATCAGATGAAATAATCCCTGGTCTCAATGCCTCTCCTGCTCTCTCTCTCCCCATCCATCAGATGAAATAATCCCTGATCTCAATGCCTCTCCTGCTCTCTCTCCCCTCCATCCCTCCCAACCACCAGATGCGTCTGCTGCCCATCAAACAGAAGAAGGCCCACGTCATGGAGATCCAGCTGAACGGAGGGACCGTCCCGGACAAGGTGAACTGGGCCCGGGAGCACCTGGAGCAGCAGGTGCCCGTCTTCACCGTGTTCTCCCAGAACGAGATGGTCGACGTGATCGGCGTCACCAAGGGCCGCGGCTTCAAAGGTATCTCTCTGTCTCTCTCTGTCTCTCTCTCGGCTGGGAGAGAGGAGCTGGTTATTATGATCAGAGCGTGGGTTATACCAGAGTGTATAGAGTAGGAGAGTATAGCGACACGCTTTGATCTCGCCGCAAAGCGGGTGCCTATTGGGCGATAGTTCCAAACATTGCTCCTGTGGCTGGAACTATTCCATTGAGATACAGTATCTCGTTTTCGAGAGGGTCCTAACTACCATCAATACAATACAATACACAAAAGGGAGAAAAGAGAAAAAAGAAAAACTAAAACAACTAAAACACAAAACAAAACAAACAAACACAAAATACAAAACACAGTCAACGCTAGTGTCGCCACTCTCTTACTATATATATTACTCTGGTTATACCTAAGTAAAAGTCCATGTATAGAAATACTACTGTTACAAGTAAAAAAAGAGTTAAAAACGTACACGAGTAAAAGTAGAAAAGTATTCGTATCACAATGTACTTAAAAGTAAACCAAAAGTAGCCTACTATAATTATGATGAGGATGTCGCATTTCACACGTTTTCACACTAAACATGTCAGACACGCACACGCACACGCACACGCGCACACGCACACACACACACACACACACACACACACACACACACACACACACACACACACACACACAATATCCAGTTGACTTATATGTCTGTCTCTCATGTCTCTGACCCTACTACTACTACTAGGCGTGACCAGCCGTTGGCACGTGAAGAAGCTGCCCAGGAAAACACACAAAGGCCTGAGGAAGGTGGCGTGCATCGGAGCCTGGCATCCTGCCCGGGTCAGCTACACCATCGCCCGCGCCGGCCAGAAGGGCTACCACCACCGCACAGAGCTCAACAAGAAGGTATAAAGGGTTACCACCACCGCACAGAGCTCAACAAGAAGGTATAAAGAGCTACCACCACCGCACAGAGCTCAACAAGAAGGTATAAAGGGCTACCACCACCGCACAGAGCTCAACAAGAAGGTATAAAGGGCCGCTATACCCATAAGGACGTAGTTCACCCTGGCGGCCATCTTGCTGAGGGGCTACACAGTACAGTATTATGTTCAATGGCAGCTCAAACAAAAACAAGTCATAACTCGCTCAAATCTTGACGGATTTACAAACGTGTTGGTTTAATACAGACGTTATCAACGTGGCTATGATTCAGGAAGCTTATCTTTTCTTTTTCTTTTTTTTTTGTAAGTATGCGGACGTCTCGGACGTTTATAACAAACCAAACCGTTTGGAAATCGGTTGAAAATTAAGTAAGTTATGGTTTAATAACCACTGCACGCAGCTCAGCAAGAAGGTTCCTTTCCTAATTTAGGTGAATAAAAATCACACTCACGCTCTTATCATACATCACATCGCGTGCTCAGCCAAACAAATCATCACACACACAGACACACAAAGCTGGGCATATAGGAGGGGCTAGCGCCTCAGAAAATGATAACAAACATAAATGAATAAATAGCGTAACATGTAATTAAATGACATATGCTATTATGTTTATTATATGCACCCTGTGTGGCAGACAGTATTGCGGTCATGATGACGACAACCTTTTTCTGTGCCCAGGTGTACCGCATGGGTAAGGGAGTCCACGTACAGGACGGCAAGGTGATCCGTAACAACGCTTCCACGTTCTTTGACGTCACCCAGAAGTCCATCACTCCCCTGGTACGGTATACTGCGGCGACGTGAGGACCGCATTATCCACTGTGTCCTCTTCCTAGAGAGAACCCATATAGGTCCTGACGTCACTCCAACACTATCCCCCTGGGTTAACCCGTTTTGACCTGGGAACGATTCTACAAATGTCTTCTAAATCCTGGCAGTTTTCCCGAAAAACCCTATATGTTTCTATGTCAGTCGTTCTCAGACATTTTCATGTCAAGGACCCCCAAGATTATATGTATTTGGCCCCCCTTTTGGACCCCCATCTGAAAGTACGTTGTTCCAGGGACACCCAGGAAGCAAAGATTTGACTTAAAAACTGTAAAAGAATATAATAGTAAAAGATTTGCGCCACATTTTCACGATTTTTCAAAAATAGCAGACCTGCAAGCTCGTAGTGTGGCACTCGGTGCCGTGCTATGAGCTTGTAGATCTGCTATTTTTCCATGGCTAAATTATAACAACGCTTAAAACACCAAAATGGCTTATTTTTCCAAGGAAATCTTAAGATCACGTCATACTGTGTTCCAAAAATAAACAAATCGGGTCAGGTATGTGACATGACATTGTGTTACATTTGATAACGTCTGTGTTTTGGTGGAAAACAGCAGCACACTGCTGTTTTCGGACCCAAATATCAGAGTCGCTGTTTGTTTCCACCACTTTTCCCCGAAAGACGCACAAGTCTACAAGGACCTAATCAGACAAACGCAGCAGTGTGCAAGCTCCTTTACTCTTGTTAAACGCGTATCTATAAAATCTCCAGGATGATATTTTTGGAACACAGTTCTTATGACACAATCTAAAAATCTAAACAATCTGTATAGCGGCAGTGATGACAGACTTCGGTTCTCTCTCTACCTTCAATATATAAAAAACAAACACATGTCCCACTCTGACAATGGAAACACATTTTAACGATCAAAACCTGCCCATCATGACATGGAAACCTTTTGTCTTTTCTACTTTTCCGTATAGGGAGGTTTCCCACACTACGGCGAGGTGAACAACGACTTCGTCATGCTGAAGGGCTGCGTCGTCGGCCCCAAGAAACGCTGCCTCACGCTCAGAAAGGTACTGTACTGTCTGCTGTGAAATACTCACTGTTGGCGGCCTTAGGAATCTGGAGGCCCGTTTCAAGACCAAATATGAGGCCCCCATATATATACCTATGACAGAATTATGTTGTTGATACAGCCGTATTGATACAAATAGTTTGACTGTTCAATATGACACGCAGCCATTACTCTCGACAATAATTAGCAACAACAACAACCTCTCCTCATCCTGTCGTCCCTTCACAATTAAAGGGTCTCCCCTTTAGGCTGCACATTTTACCCAGGTTATTAACATAAGATAGGTGTGACTTAACATTGTGGGAGAGAGCAAGGCCGTGAGTGAGCGAGAGAGAGAGAGAGAGAGAGAGAGAGAGAGAGGGCCAAGAGTGGCGGGGGCTTGACTGATGCCTGACGTTCAGTTGGAGCTTGGATGACTGAGACTAAATATACTGACAATTTCGTCAACAAATAAAAACTAGACTAAATGCTAGGAAGGGACTAGTGGACAAGAGATCCAGTATAAGTCATTTTACACTTGGTTGCATGCTGAAAATAGCCGATCTACAAGCTCGCAACGCGTTGTGAGCTTGTAGATCGGCTATTTTCAGCAAGCGTAAACAGTCATTACGACGGCATCAAGGCCAGCCGAAATACATTTTAGTCGACTAAAACGACTGAAGATTTACTACTAACTAAAATCCTATGATATTTAGTCGACTAAAACTAGACTAACACCAAAGACATTCCAGGTGACTAAAATGTGACTAAAACTAAATGACAACTATTCAAGAGACTAATGACTAAAACTAAAATCAAAAATTGCTGCCGAAAAACAACAGTGATGTCAACATAATTGTGTACCCCCCCCCCCCCCCCCTCACAGTCGCTGCGTGTGCACACGTCACGCAGACACAAGGAAGAGATTGAGCTCAAGTTCATCGACACAACCTCCAAGTTCGGTCATGGGTGCTTCCAGACCGCACAGGAGAAGAGGGCGTTCATGGTGGGTGTAGTGTGTGTGTGTGTGTGTGACTGTGTGTGATTGTGTGTGTGGGTGGGTGCATTTGCGTGGACACACACGCATGTGCGTGTGCCTCACGTGGAATTTGATTGCATGCTGAAAACATGTTGTAGATCACGTATTTAAAAAGATATTCTTTTTATACATTTTGAAAACTTGTACTTTTGTATACTTCTATACTGAAGTATATTTTGAATACTGAACTTGCAGTATTTCTTCATTGTGGTATTGCTACTTTTACTTGAGTAGAAAATGTGAGTACTTCCTCCATCCACCGAGTCCACGTGTCCATATTTATAATCCGCCCGTATTCATTAATGATTCCAATTTATAAATTCGCAAACCACCTGCGGATTGCGATATTTTGTGCGTTTTAAAAGCTATAATAAGCGTACAGAATCGATGCCATTACTTTATTTCCCGCATTATTTCACCCGCCGTTTATCCGATATTAATTTATAATATATTTTAATGACCCAGTTAACTAGGGCTGTCATGATTACACATTTTACTTGGCGATTAATTGTGTTTTTGGCGTTCAACATGGGAACATAATCATGAATATATTAAAAAACATAATTTCCGTTTGGGTTTTAGGCTCTGTAAACAAAAGGTTCACGGGGAAGACATAACTTCAAGATCATTTCATATTTTATTTGAACGGTAGAAACAGCCGATCTACAAGCTCAAAACGTGTCACGTTGTGACGCATTTTGAGCTTGTAGATCTGCCGTTTCCATTATATAATTGCGATTAAGCGATTGACGTAATGATTGTGACAAGCCTATAGACACCTCTGACCTTTTGACCCCTGGTTTGGTTCACACACACACACACACACACACACATACAGGGCCCGTTGAAGAAGGACGCCCTGAAGAAGTTCCCTTTCGTGGAACCGGTAGACGTGCCTGTGGAGGACTAGCCTATCGCGGAGCGGAGAGGATCATCACACACTGCTGCTTCTACAGAGCTCCATGCTGCGTCTTCTCCTTCACCAGCAGTTTAAAAAAAATAGCAGACCTAGATCTGCTATTTTTCAATAGCTTAAAGCATAACATAATGCTTGAAACACCAAAAGGGGTTCCTGCCCCAAAATGGGTTTTAAACCAAAGTAATAATATTCACCGCACACACAAAAAAAGGCTGAATTTTTGCTTCCTCTTTTTATTTCTTCCAAATTGCTTAAAGTTTAAAGAACACAATAGCTGTTAAACTGAGACTTTGCAATAAAGTTGTCTTTCTAAAGTTACCGTGTAGCAGTGGTGGTCTAGTAGTCGTGTGTGGACGAGTTGTGAGCGACTGGTGAATGCATACACTATACAGAGGAGAAAAACATAGGATTTTACACTGATTGGTCCGGGTGCAACAAGATTACAGTTTTCTTCATATTTAATTTTTTTAGAATTTTGTTTTAAATTTCAGTATATATTTTTTAATTATTTTGTTTTAGTAGGTTTGCTAGTTTAGTTAAGCTTTTAGTTTAGTTTAGTTTTTAGTGATTAGTGTTGGCTTTTTTCAGGAATGGGATTCAAAAAGGCCAGGAAAAAAAAAGTTAAATTCAACAAAACAAACGATGAATTCACAGTTCAACACTAAAGAACACCAAAGAAAATGGAGGATATATATAACATATCCACCCAAAATACAAGATTTATGTATGGGCTAAAACTAAGGACATTTTCTCTAGTATTAGATTTATGTACCGTATGGCTAAAACTAAGGACATTTTCTCTAGTATTAGCTAGTTTCAGTTAGCTTGGTTATGTTTGGTTTGTAAAATCAGTTTTTATTTCACTAATGTGTTTTTCCCCCACATCTACAGTAGTTGGCATGATGTCATTAGTTTTGTTTAACTAGAATAGCCTACTATTATTCACATGCATATACATGTGACGTTAAAGGGACACTTTTTGCTCAAAGAAAATATAATAATGACATTTAGAAGATGTTGGACACTTTCTGTGTGCAATATGTGGTTTTAGATATTTTAGATGTTAGCAGTGAGCCTAGTGTCTCTCAGTGGGCTCACTTCCTTCCTGGACTACAATTCCCATAATGCTTTGGTGCACTGCTCCTCCCTGTGGACAGGGGTAGGGCTGTCTTACTGAGACAACATGTAGTCCAGGACGTAAGTGAGCCCAGTGTCCATGACATCAGAGACACTGGGCTCACTATCTAAAACCACATATTATATTACACACACATAAAGACCCCCTCAGGAAAGTGTTCTAAATCTTCTAAACGTCATTAACATAAAAGTTTATCTTTAAACATACAGGCCTACTGTACGGAAATAAATCCAAAGGCATTGGACCATCATTTATTTTGTTTCAAAGACAGATCAATACAAGCTTTCTTTTTTTTTGCACTGTCCCAAAGGTGACATGCACAACAACGAGCATGAATTATGTCACACACACTAATACAAAAATAACAGCTTCTTCATCATCATCATCATCCTCAACATCTTCACGGGTTCCAGACGGATGAAGTCAGCATTCCAACAGGTCACCCTGTTCTCTGACCACAGGGTTAGGGTTAGGGTTAGCCTTACCCTAACCCTAACCCATTCCAACAGGTCACCCTGTTCTCTGACCACAGGGTTAGGGTTAGCCTAGGGTTAGCCTTACCCTAACCCTAACCCATTCCAACAGGTCACCCTGTTCTCTGACCACAGGGTTAGGGTTAGGGTTAGCCTTACCCTAACCCTAACCCATTCCAACAGGTCACCCTGTTCTCTGACCACAGGGTTAGGGTTAGCCTAGGGTTAGCCTTACCCTAACCCTAACCCATTCCAACAGGTCACCCTGTTCTCTGACCACAGGGTTAGGGTTAGCCTAGGGTTAGCCTTACCCTAACCCTAACCCATTCCAACAGGTCACCCTGTTCTCTGACCACAGGGTTAGGGTTAGCCTTACCCTAACCCATTCCAACAGGTCACCCTGTTCTCTGACCACAGCGGGAACCGGCCATACAGTTACAATTACACATTTTGCAGATTTCATTCAAGAGAGTTTCTTTCTTTTTTTGAATACAGGTAGCTGATAAAGTGGTCAATGTTTTTTTATTTTCTTGATGGTATATTAACTCATTTTGCTGAGTGGGAACACCTTCAAGGACCCCTGGGGGTCTCCATACCCATTACCAAGACCCCACTTTGAGAACCACTTGTATACACGGAAGAATACTCATCATAGTCACAAACGCAGTTAAGTAAGTGTTACGGACCACGGTCCTTTTGATTATTTGTTATTTGTTTAAGTATAATTATTATTTATGGTGACTATTAAATTAGGATAATAATTATAAGTTTGGGAAATGTATTGTGTTTTATGGCATGTGACAAGTTGTGTTTCTTCTGTTTGTGAATGAGGTGCTGAGAACATGAGACTGTTGGCTACAGTACTCAAGGGAATGCATACAGACATGGCTGTGAGTGACAGGTCTCTGATTGGACCTGCCCCTCTCTTACTTATTGGTTCTCCCCGACAACACCAGTTTCCTGTTGGCTGGGCACTCTTCCTGTTGCTCTATAAAAGCTCAGTTGAACTTGACTTCACTAGGGGACGACAGCGCTTCAGCAGCAGAGAATCGATCCCTCTTGTCCTCTCTTGTGCCTGCCTTTTGATTTAGTTTGTTATTGTTTCTGGTTCATTGCCGTAAGTTATGATTTGTTTTGTTTAGTCCAGTTTTCGTTTGAAGTAATCTTTAATTTATTTATGAGTCTGTAAACCAACTATTTATCCTTGTTTTAAAAGCCCGGTTCCTACCTCCACCATGTAGGAGTGCCAGGTCTTTTTCTTTTGGTACTTTATTGTAATTTTGGTTAGTTAGGGTAGTTAGGGATTTAGAATTGTCTTTTGTTTAAACTCTGTTAGGGCCTTAGGTAGGGGTAAACTTTTGTTTTCTAGTTAGATTCGTTTTGTTAGAATAGCACCTGCACTCTGAAGCTAACTTATGGGAGAATGTGAACCAGAATTGTATGAATTGTCTCTGCCACTGAAAGAAAAGGGCTGCTACAAATAAATTGAAGTTCTTTTCACCCTGTCTCCTCTCAAATTGTGTCATGTCCCTTCACCCTAGACGAAGGTCCATAACAGTAAGTCTACTGCTCTTTCTTAACAGCAGGGGGTGCTGGGAGTGCTCTGTCCCTGTCACGGCCCCAGTCTCAGAGCATAGTTCTCCCAGAGTACCAGAGTCACTCTGTGGTGGTACCAGAGTCACTCTGTGGTGGTACCAGAGTCACTCTGTGGTGGTACCAGAGTCCACTCTGTGGTGGTACCAGAGTCACTCTGTGGTGGTACCAGAGTCACTCTGTGGTGGTACCAGAGTCACTCTGTGGTGGTACCAGAGTCCACTCTGTGGTGGTACCAGAGTCCACTCTGTGGTGGTACCAGAGTCACTCTGTGGTGGTACCAGAGTCACTCTGTGGTGGTACCAGAGTCACTCTGTGGTGGTACCAAAGTCCACTCTGTGGTGGTACCAGAGTCCACTCTGTGGTGGTACCAGAGTCACTCTGTGGTGGTACCAGAGTCCACTCTGTGGTGGTACCAGAGTCACTCTGTGGTGGTACCAGAGTCACTCTGTGGTGGTACCAGTACCACTCTGTGGTGGTACCAGAGTCACTCTGTGGTGGTACCAGAGTCACTCTGTGGTGGTACTCTGTGGTGGTACCAGAGTCACTCTGTGGTGGTACCAGAGTCACTCTGTGGTGGTACCAGAGTCACTCTGTGGTGGTACCAGAGTCACTCTGTGGTGGTACCAGAGTCACTCTGTGGTGGTACCAGAGTCACTCTGTGGTGGTACCAGAGTCACTCTGTGGTGGTACCAAAGTCCACTCTGTGGTGGTACCAGAGTCACTCTGTGGTGGTACCAGAGTCACTCTGTGGTGGTACCAGAGTCCACTCTGTGGTGGTACCAGAGTCACTCTGTGGTGGTACCAGAGTCACTCTGTGGTGGTACCAGAGTCACTCTGTGGTGGTACCAGAGTCCACTCTGTGGTGGTACCAGAGTCACTCTGTGGTGGTACCAGTGGTGGTACCAGAGTCACTCTGTGGTGGTACCAGAGTCACTCTGTGGTGGTACCAGTGGTGGTACCAGAGTCACTCTGTGGTGGTACCAGAGTCACTCTGTGGTGGTACCAGTGGTGGTACCAGAGTCCACTCTGTGGTGGTACCAGTGGTGGTACCAGAGTCCACTCTGTGGTGGTACCAGAGTCACTCTGTGGTGGTACCAGTGGTGGTACCAGAGTCACTCTGTGGTGGTACCAGAGTCACTCTGTGGTGGTACCAGAGTCCACTCTGTGGTGGTACCAGAGTCACTCTGTGGTGGTACCAGAGTCACTCTGTGGTGGTACCAGAGTCCACTCTGTGGTGGTACCAGAGTCACTCTGTGGTGGTACCAGAGTCCACTCTGTGGTGGTACCAGAGTCACTCTGTGGTGGTACCAGAGTCACTCTGTGGTGGTACCAGAGTCCACTCTGTGGTGGTACCAGAGTCACTCTGTGGTGGTACCAGAGTCACTCTGTGGTGGTACCAGTACCACTCTGTGGTGGTACCAGAGTCCACTCTGTGGTGGTACCAGTACCACTCTGTGGTGGTACCAGAGTCACTCTGTGGTGGTACCAGAGTCACTCTGTGGTGGTACCAGAGTCACTCTGTGGTGGTACCAGACTAGTGTTAGAGAGGCAGGGGCTGAAATCCCGCAAGAGGGAACTTTAGGACCAAAATAGCGCAAATAGCTGATCTATAAGCTGTTGTAGATCAGCAACCCAGCAGTTTGTATCTATTGGAGATTCAAATAGCTGATCTATAAGCTGTTGTAGATCAGCAACCCAGCAGTTTGTATCTATTGGAGATTCAAATAGCTGATCTATAAGCTGTTGTAGATCAGCAACCCAGCAGTTTGTATCTATTGGAGATTCAAATAGCTGATCTATAAGCTGTTGTAGATCAGCAACCCAGCAGTTTTTATCTATTGGAGATTCAAATAGCTGATCTATAAGCTGTTGTAGATCAGCAACCCAGCAGTTTGTATCTATTGGAGATTCAAATAGCTGATCTATAAGCTGTTGTAGATCAGCAACCCAGCAGTTTTTATCTATTGGAGATTCAGCGTACGACATGGATTTCGAAAAACATAATTTGTTCAACACAAAATGCTATGTTCCAAGTTCAGGAGACGGAAAATAGCAATTCTCCTGAATGGAGAGACTTTGGAAAATAGCAATTCTCCTGAATTGCTGCCTTCCGGTATGGCATGGAAAGGAGTGGCGTTGTTTTGCATTTCTTTCACCTATAGCAAATGCTGCATTGGTGGTCTGGAGAGGGCAGTCTCTAAATGCTGCATTGGTGGTCTGGAGAGGGCAGTCTCTAAATGCTGCATTGGTGGTCTGGAGAGGGCAGTCTCTAAATGCTGCATTGGTGGTCTGGAGAGGGCAGTCTCTCAGTTGTTTTACCAGAAGGGTCAAAGGGCAGGTGCCCGTCGCTGGGTGGTACCCCCATGGCAGCGCCCTTACGGTCTTCGCGTCCCGTCCTCTTTATAGACAGTCCTTAATTGTCCTAGACCAGGAAATGTGTCTCGTTCCCCAACAGGGTTCCATTTAATAAAAGCCCTGGGTATACCACCAATCTCCAGAATCCATGTTCCGTGTTTCCCTCAGAGCTCTGCTGCTACTCGGACAGGTACTCCTGGGACTCCACGGACGACTGGCGGGAGGCGGACTGGGCACTAGGAGAGTGCAGGCGGGGCGACGCCGAGGGGTCACCGTCCTCCAGCCCGGAAGTCATCAGGGGAAGGTAGAGGTCGTCCATGTTGGGCATGACCAGCACCTTCTGAAGGTTTGGATGGGTGGATGGATGGATGGATGGGTGGATGGATGGGTGGATGGATGGATGGGTGGATGGATGTATGGGTGGATGGGTGGATGGATGGGTTGATGGATGGATGGGTGGATGGATGGGTGGGTGGATGGATGGGTGGATGGATGGATGGGTGGATGGATGGATGGATGGGTGGATGGATGGGTGGGTGGGTGGGTGGATGGATGGGTGGATGGATGGATGGGTGGATGGATGGATGGGTGGATGGACGGATGGATGGATGGATGGATGGATGGATGGGTGGATGGATGGGTGGGTGGGTGGGTGGATGGACGGACAGACAGACGGATGGGTGGGTGGGTGGGTTGATGGATTGATGGACAGACAGAAGAAATGATCAGTGATTGTCAACCGTTTTAATTCCAACAACCCACAGTTTGACAACTCTGCTGTCGGGAGGAAACCTGATGACTCCAAAACGTTCATTTTTCAGGAAATGAAAAATAGAAATGTTTCAGGAAATAAAGAACACCTTATATTTAAATACAGCCTCATCAAAGTTGGTGTTGTAACTTTATATATTGTCACTTGCTTCCATGAGAGGGGGAGAGGTGGTGGAGTTAGTTGTTTTAGCAGACATGTTGAGGGTCCAATGGAGTTAAGAGGTTTTGTCCAAACAAAGCACTTTTTACTATTTTTCATTGGTTCAATATTTTCGAAACAACACACAGACGTAAAAGGGTGTTCAATAGCACTGATTTATGCCCCCCAAAAAAAACCCTCAAAAATGGAGTTATGAGGTTTCCTCCCCCGACAGCAACGATATGCACAATTTATTTAGTTTTTTAGTTTTTATTTAGTTTTTATTAGTTTTTATTTAGTTTTTATTAGTTTTTATTTAGTTTTTATTAGTTTTTATTTAGTTTTTATTAGTTTTTATTTAGTTTTTATTAGTTTTTTAGTTTTTATTTAGTTTTTATCATCCACTCCCGACCGGATCATACTGCACTTTTGGAACAGAGACCAGGCTTTCCTCCGAGGTGGAAAGCCTGGTGAGGCGAGGTTAGCACATCAGGAGCAATTAGGGGTTCAGTGTCTTGCTCAAGGACACTAACTCTGGGGGAGCCCACAGGGTTCGAACTGGCAACCTTGCGGTTACCATCCAGCCACTCTACCCCTGAGCCCCCGCATCCTGGGTTCACTGCCTATGTGTTTTGTTTGTATGTGTTGTGTGTTGTGTGGGGACTGCGGATGGAATTCAGCATCTTTGCTAATTCCACTGTATTTACATTGCATTTGGTTGTAATGTTGTTCATGTGAATATGCTTGTTCCGTCGAAATAAACAAATAAACTAAACTAGAGAGCAGCATGCCTATACTGTAAAATACAAATACAGTACATTTACGCTGATATTTATAATGATGATGATAAGCCATTTCAGTGCTTCTGTGAACAACGGGAACAGACAGACAGGCAGGCAGACACAGACAGACAGACAGACAGACAGACAGACACGTTGGACTGACCTGGAACTCACACTGCAGCTTCCTCTCTATCCAGTCGGTGACGTGGGTGAAGGTCACCTCTCTGTCCCCCAGCATGGGACGGACATTCAGCTCCAGCCTGGGGGGGACCCGGAAGCTGTACCTGAGGACAAGACAGAGACACAACACACAACCCTGAAGCACTGTTCATTTCCTCCACTAAAACCAAGACCAGAAATGCTCCTCGACTGTATACCTTTTTCCACTGACGAACTAAATAGAAATTAAGCTGACGATGATGACTAAAACTACGACTAAATATACTGACAATTTCGTCAAAAGATAAAAACTAGACTAAAATGTTAGGAAGGGACTAGTGGACAAGAGATCCAGTCTAAGTCATTTTACAATTAGTTGCATGCTGAAAATAGCCGATCTACAAGCTCACAACGCAACGACGCGTTGTGCTGCGCTGCGACGCGTTGTGGGCTTGTAGATCAGCTATGGAAAGCCCCAGTCATTATGACGGCATCAATGCCCGACAAAATACATTTTGTTCGACTAAATCAACTGTAGGCCTATATTTAGTCTAGACTAAAACTAGACTAACACTAAGACATTCCAGGTGACTAAAATGAAAACTAAAACTTGCTGCCAAAAACAACACTGCCCTGAAGCTGCCCTGCCCTGAAGCCCTAAGCTAAGTAAACTATGCCTAAACCAAACCTTATTCCTAAACTTAACCTCAGTAAAACAGTAAAACTATGCCTAACCCTACACTTATTTCTAAACCTTATCCACAGTAAAACAAATACAAGAAAATGGAAAGTATGGAAAAACGAGAAAAAAAAGGTAAAGAATGGGGGGGGGGGGGGGGAGTACATTAAACAAAAAGTAAACATCATCTTATTGAGATATCATGGAATATGAAGGGGAAAGACCCGGTCAGTACCATATCCGGTCAGTAGGGGGCGGTGGTATGTTGACGGCCAGAGTTCCAGAGAGTTCCAGGAGCTCCACAGCCAGCAGCAGAGGCATGTTGGACATCTCCGTGAACTTCTTCTTGATGTACTCGTTCTCCGTGGCCTTCTGGAAGTACTTGGACTTGGCTATCTTGTCCACCAACCTCAGGAACTTGCGACCCGTGCTGCCTCCGGTGTGTCTAATGAGACGAAGACAGTAACACGTACGTGCAGGTGCAGGCATTTGGGCGTTAGGGGGTGCTGCGGATAGTACACATGGCACCAAAGCATGGTGCTGTTCGCTCGCGCTCTCTGGCGCCTAGGTGTCTGTGCTTTTTGATGTATGTATTATGTATTATGATGTATGTATTTGATGTGATGTATTTATATGATGACAAGCAGCATATTTTCTGTATGGATCTCCAAACGTTGATACATGTAATGTGATGACTTGTAACTTTGTGGAAATGTAATAAAATACTTATAAAAAAAAAAGTAACACGTACACTATACATCAGTGGTTCCCAAACCTTTCCATGTCAAGGACCACCAACTTTACACTTATTAGCCCGCGGACCCCCATTTGAAAAAGGTATGGCCAGGGACCCCCATTAGAGAAGATTTTTACGTGATTCTAAACCCATTTAATTTCAAGGATCCCCAGTTTGACATGCATTAGTCTACCATATTAGACTAATGCATATTTGTTTTAATCTCTGAGACCCTAATTTTTTATTGTAAAAATCAATGTTATTTAACTCTGAGAGTGTACATTTGTATCACTCTCAGAGTTACAGACCCATAAGGGTCAATTTGCCTCCCTGCTTCTCTTCTCTCTCTCTGCTTGGCACTGAGGGTTACAATTTAGGCATTTAGCAGACACTCTTAAGTCTTCATCACGGTGGAGGCAGATGGCCGCCCACCCTAGAGTCGGGTTCTGCTTGAATTGAATTGAATTGAATTGAATCCAGAGCGATTTACATTAACAGTGGAATATCTATATAATGAAACTATGCATGTATACATTATAGTGCCATGTCTACACATGATGGAGTCTGAAGAGGTGGGTTTTCAGACTACGGCGGAAGATTGGGAGTGAGTCTGCACTTAATTCTGATTGTGATGGGAAGTGCATTGCATGACATTCTAATGCCATACTGTGTCACTATTGTACACCTATGAAATATATTTCTGACGCAGCTCATGACATAAGGGGCAGTAGAAAATACGGTAATACTAACACAGTATCTTTTAATGTATAATATCCCTGCTGAGTCAGGGAAGGGGGACGGGGGACCCCCTGGAAATGCTTTGGCCATGTCTCGGGACCCCCCTGCCCAGCCCCCCTCCACAATACAAACTGACTGCAAAAACAACCTTAGTAGTAGAGAAATGATATCCTGAAACCAGATATAATCATTAAGGAAAGTGTATGCATGTACTCTGTGTACTATGTAAACTCTTCATTTACATTTTACAGCCATTCACTTGCAAAAAAAACAACGTTTTTCTTCTTTTTTTAATAATTTGGGCCCCCCCCAAAAAATAATTTGGCGACCCCCCATAGGGGTCGCGACCCACGGGTTGAGAACCCCTGATATAGGGTATCTTTGGCTTTATAGACTTCAGCATGGGGTGAGAAAAGGTTGATATAGGGTATCTTTGGCTTTATAGACTTCAGCATGGGGTGAGAAAAGGTTGATATAGGGTATCTTTTGCTTTATAGACTTCAGCATGGGGTGAGAAAAGGTTGATATAGGGTATCTTTAGCTTTATAGCCTTCAGCATGGGGTGAGAAAAGGTTGATATAGGGTATCTTTAGCTTTATAGCCTTCAGCATGGGGTGAGAAAAGGTTGATATAGGGTATCTTTAGCTTTATAGCCTTCAGCATGGGGTGAGAAAAGGTTGGGGAAGGTAATAAACGACGTACCCATCGGCCACCGGCGGCGGTGAGGTTTTATCTCCCAGAGTGCCCTGGGGCTCAATGGGAGGGGCTTCTTCTTCGTCGGACGAGCCGGCGCTGGAGGACTCTTCATCGCTGTCAGCCAGAACACACAGCCTGGGTTTGGACCTGGAGAACACACACACACACACACACACACACACACACACACGCGCGCGCACACGCACGCGCACACGCACACGCACGCGCACACGCACACGCACACGCACACACGCACACACGCACACACACACACACACACACACACACACACACACTGAACTGAACCAAATGGAACCTTCTGGGTTCCATTTGTACGCTCTCATGTCCTGCATGTATCTGGACACAGCTGGCTAAAGGCCCACACAGGGACTGGGCCTTTTTTAGCGGCTAAAGGATGTTTCCCAAAGGACCAATTGTTATGGGTCACTGACAACCAAAGTTTATTTTCCTACATTTAAAATATATATATATCTCAAAAGATTCATTTTTTAATAAAAGAAAATGTATAATAATAATAATAATAAAAACAAACAAACAAATCTAAGAAATTCAACAAATAATAATAATAATACAAATAGTAACGATAATAGCCAATCCAAAAGCTCGCAATGCGGCACGGACTCGAAGCGACACGCCGTGCGCTTGGAGATCTGCTATTTTCTCCAGCTAAAACGTTTGGGAACCAGAGCTTTAGCCTCACCCTATTGGACAGCTCTGTGGGAACCAGAGCTTTAGCCTCACCCTATTGGACAGCTCTGTGGGACACAGTGGGGGGTTCTCTCACCCTATTGGACAGCTCTGTGGGACACAGTGGGGGGGTTCTCTCACCCTATTGGACAGCTCTGTGGGACACAGTGGGGGGGTTCTCTCACCCTATTGGACAGCTCTGTGGGACACAGTGGGGGGTTCTCTCACCCTATTGGACAGCTCTGTGGGACACAGTGGGGGGGGGGTTCTCTCACCCTATTGGACAGCTCTGTGGGACGGTGGGGGGGGGTTCTCTCACCCTATTGGACAGCTCTGTGGGACGGTGGGGGGGGTTCTCTCACCCTATTGGACAGCTCTGTGGGACAGTGGGGGGGGTGCCCAGCCTGCAGAGGTTCATCTTGGTCTGCAGGGTCATCTGAATGCAGCCCGTGTAGAACACCTCCATCTCCAACCACAGGCCTGAGAGAGAGAGAGAGAGAGAGACAAGGAACAATTAAGCTTTTAACCCATTCTGACCTGAGATCAGATTCTAAAAATGTCAGTCGTTCTTCGATTTTTCAAAAAATAGCAGACCTACAAGCTCGTAGCGCTATGAGCTTGTAGATCTGCTATTTTTCAATAGCTAAAGCATAACATGATGCTAACACCAAAATGGGTTCCCGTTCAGAATGGGTTAAGAGACGACTAAAGACCAAACTCTTTAAACAAAGTACAGTTTTTACCTCTAGGCTTTATGCCCTCATTATGTTGGTTATGTTTCTGCTTTCCTCTTAGATCTTTTCTTACAGTGGCGCGACAATTTTTAATGCAAATGTTTGTGCATTTGTGTAAATACAATTTATTTATTATTATTATTATTATCAGTCCTACAACCTGGAAGTGAGTGAGTTCACGGTTCACGGTGGCCATTCATTCGTACGGCCGAGCTACACCAGAGAATGTGCGCGTGACGCATGCATACGCTCCTGGCTACACCACATCTGCGGGCGCGCCGCGCGCACATTTGCTCAATTTGTTGAGACAATATAATATAGCACACATGCGCACATTTTGCGCATGCATATCCGGGGCTCGCTCTATCCGTGCGTCTTTTGTAGCCGGTATCGTTGACATAGATTGGATCTTTCCAAACGCGCTGTACGCGCACAGTAAATTCCAATGCAGGTATACGGGAATATGGGCGTTATGCTACATTATACAGGTCGTTTCGAGGAAGCAATCTGATTGGTTGAAACAGCCTTCTAGCCGTGGTTCAAACGAGCACCACTCCACACCTAATCAAAACAAAGAATTCAGCTGCTCTGTTTTCCTAGAGCGCAGCAAACTCGGTGGCTATTAGCTAGTTTCTTTGGACATTTGTGGTCGTAGTGACTACATCTGTCATTCAAAAAATATGTTTTTTCAGCAATTTTCTTAGTTTTCTTAGTTTTCTTCAGTGATGCTTGCAGAACTCGACTCCGTCTCATTCCTGACCGCATCACTGTCGTGGCAATAATCACGTTAAACCACACCCTCTCGTGTAATATTGCTTAATTCAGACAGAGCTACAAAACAGCCATGTAGTGACCAAGTCGCTGTTGGAAGTGTGGCTCTCAAGCCACGCTGTAAATGAAAAGGGCATGGAAACTAAGTCGCCCTGTTTACAAAATAGCAAAGAAAAACAGCCGGTCAGCAAGCACACAACACATGGCACCTAGCTATGCTCATTGATTATAATTATTACAGAAAATTACCTCTGTGGTCCAGGGAGGGTTTGGACGTGCTGAGGACCACGGGCAGACAGGTGCCCATGTCCAGGTCAGCCAGGGTCAACTCATTCATGAAGTACGGCAACTGGAAACACAAATAAGCCTTCTGTGTAATTCATATAATAAATCATCTTAATAGTATTAGCAATTAGTTTCAAGTCAAGAGTCCAAATACTGTCATTTACGTTTTGTAAACTTTCCCGATATTGGGGTGTGGATATGCTCTAATATTTACTGTTAGAATACACAATTTATTCCATGAATCGACCATGAAAATATCCACATGGGACAACTGTCCGTGCCACCCAAACAGGTACAGGAAAACCTCTGTGGGACTATATAAGTCAGTGTGAAATTAATTCCTTCCTTGAGAGAGAGAGAGAGAGAGAGAGAGAGAGAGAGAGAACAGAGGGAACAGCATTTTATGGGATGTTGTGGCACAGAGAAAGAGTGCATTGTCAGCATGCACGCACACACTAACACAAACCTTTCTGCACACGCTATAAGAGAAAACCGCAGTGCTGATGCTCCTAATGTCATGCCATTTGACCTGTCTGTCTGTCTGTCGTCCGTCTGTCTATCTCGGTCTCACCCTGATCTTGCTGAGTTTCTTCTGGAGTTTGTGCGCCACCTGGTCCGACCAGTACTTCTCCCGCAGGAAGTCCCAGAAGATCCTCCCCACCAGAGAGTTGACCCAGGCGGGGTTGGCCTCTGAGGAGGAGCCCCCTCCCCCGGACCCCCCGGAGCCATGCTGGGGAGGAGGGTCCCCTCCAGCCCTGCTGCCAGAGACGCTCTCATCACTAGGGATCTGCATGAGAGAGAGAGAGAGAGAGAGAGAGAGAGAGAGAGAGAGAGAGGAGGGGGGAGAGGGATAATATTGACAGAGGGAGAGGAGAGAAAGGTAGAGAGAGTCAATAGTTGTTTTTATTTTTTTGGTGATTTAAACCCTTTTTTCTCCCCCAATGTAGTCGTTGCAAGATTTGTTACACCCCGTTTCCTTCCTTCCTTCCTTCCTTCCTTCCTTCCTTCCTTCCTTCCTTCCTTCCTTCCTTCCTTCCTTCCTTCCTTCCTTCCTTCAAGATCTGCTATTTGTGCTGAATGTTCCCCCCAGAATAGGGATGCTGGAGTGGTTAAAGGTGATATAGACAAGTTTCCAGTGTTTGTACACAGAAGTGAGTGAGTGTTTCCAAACAAATGCATATCTAGCTCCACCCCCCTCCCCCCCTCATTCTATTGGCTGAGCCAGGTCACTTCAGGCTATGGGATTGTTGTTGCTGCTGGGACGGACGGTATGGATATTGCGCTCGTATGGCTAAATATGACATTACAAAATTATGAATTTCTATCGATATCTTAGTTACAACAATGACATTGAGTTGACATGTTTTTTTAAGGGTAACTGTAGCATAATCGCAATATCACACCGAGTCCCGCAAATGAGGAAGTAGGAAGTAGAGGAGACTCACTGGCTCTCAATTCAATTCTCTTTTATTTGTAATCGTGCATATAAAACATATTGCCCCTCAAATGCCCCATGCCACTACAGCATCGTTCATTCATGTGAACTACTCTGTCCACGGTTATTCATTGCAATGAAGAAAAATCGCTATGATGATCCGCGACGGCCTGTCACCGTTGGCGAGCACGGGTTGAATGCATGCTTCAAGCCGGCCGGCAGGCAGGCAGGCAGTCGCCGCGGCGGTGCAGGGTGAAATACTATTACTCACTTCCACTTCCACCATTTCAACAAAAGCACATACAACCCACTACACATGAACGAGAATGATATTGATGTAGGCCTAAACAGGAGATTTTATTGGGGTCTGAGTTGTTCTGTGACTAAGGATCCTGAGTTCTGTGGGGTGCTTATTGCTGCTGGTGTTGTTCAGTTTCACACCACCCAACCATGCACTATACATAGCGATTCTCATAATTTCAATAGGCTTACATATTAAATCATAAACATACTATTTCACATGAACAATGTTAGTGAAACTAAGATATGGGGATAATATTATACATTGCAATTGAAATCGCATCGCGATCGCATTTTCATTATAATACTGCAGTGCTGGGTTGAACACACCGTCACAGCCTCGCGCTGCAATTGGCTAAAAGTTTAAATCCCCTAGTAGTAAACTGTAGTGGATATAAACAGCGCATTCAGCCACAGGGGGGGAAAGGGGGAGTGTGCTGTTGCAGGAGAACACCTCAGCATCATAATATAGGGAAAGATACAGGGGGGAAAGGCCAAAAGAATACATTTATATATTTTTTAAATTATGGCTGAAAACTTGTCTATATCACCTTTAATCATCAAGTCTAAAGTTATTTTAAATCTGTCCTCGTGCCATTCTGTATGATATACTGTACATATTTGCATACTGTACCCACTGTACCCTAATATGACATAAACGTAAGGTTGTAAGTGGTGGTGACGTGGATGAAAATGTGACAGGGGTATAGCCATGAGAGAAAAAAAACGAAAAAAAAAACGTTTGAGAAGCACTGCTAGTACTTAGTTTAGACAGTTTTTGGTTTAGACTACCGGTAGTCATTGGTTAGACCACTCATTAGTCATACAACTACAACCTATCTCAAACCCTCACCCTAAACCTAACCTCCCACGGGGCAGCACACCTAAACCTAACCTTAACCCATGTCTAACCAATGACTAGTCTAAACTATAAGCCACTCCCAGACAGTCGGACAGTCAGACAGCTTCAAGGAGATGCAAGATGCAGCTTACGGCACGCGTCCCCTCCGGGTTTTAAAACAGCTGGTGGATGGAAATGAAGCTCGCATGCGGCCGCGACATAACGAGCCGGCAGAAGAACATAAAGCGCTTTGCCGACGCTGCAAAGTTTCAGCCGCGCACGAGCTTCATTTCATCCAACAGCTGTTTATCCTATTCTCGGGGCGGGAACCCCTTTTTTTTTGCATTATGTTATGCTTTAGCTATTGAAAAAATAGCAGATCTACAAGCCCGATGCTGCGCTACGGGCTTGTCGGGCTAGGTTTTTCAGAAAACTGTCAGGATTCAGAAGGCATTTGTAGAATCGTCCTCATGTCTAAATGTGTTAAACATCCAGAAGAGACGTGTGCTGTACGCTGCATCTTGCATCTTCTTGAAGCGACTGTCTGGGAGGAGCCATAGCGGCCGTTCTAACCATACCTGAGCCACAACTACAGCCCCATTATTAAGTTATAGTCAAAAGTTTGATGTTATTTTTTATTATTTTTCACCTTCTTCCGCGCTGTGGGGCTTCCCTGGTCACTGGGAGGCGAAAGCGGTCCCACCAGCCAGGGGCTGGGGGTGGGGCTACCGCCTCCTCCCGAGCCAATGAGATTAGACATGTAGGAGTCGTAGTCCAATGGGAGCCTCTCCTTCACGGCTCCCGGCAGCTCCCTCAGCTCCTCGGTGCTTCCTCTGACAGCGTCTCCACCGGCACACACCACCTCTGAGGAATAAAGAACACATGTTAAAGGAGAGGAGAGGAGAGGAGAGGAGAGGAGAGGAGAGGAGAGGAGAGGAGAGGAGAGGAGAGGAGAGGAGAGGAGAGGAGAGGAGAGGAGAGGAGAGGAGAGGAGAGGAGAGGAGAGGAGAGGAGAGGAGAGGAGAGGAGAGGGAGAAGAGAAGAGAAGAGAAAGACTGCAAAGCTGTTGCTTTTGTTGCTACATTCGCCAGTGTTGTTTTTCGCAGCACATTTCTATTTTAGTTTTAGTCGTAGTCTCTTGAAACGTTTTCATTTAGTTTGAGTCACATTTTAGTCACCTGGGATGTGAAACGATTAAGGCCGTACGTTCTCTAAACAAACATTACAAAAAAAATCCCATAGAGCTTGTCTTCCACATGACGTCATCTTCAAAAACCATATATATTCATTGGAGGAGGTGGCCCGGACGGTTAACTCTCCCCCGTTCCTGTCTGTCTACTGTCACTATAGCAATAAAGGCCTAAAAAGCCCCAAAAAACAAATCTTAAAAAACAAAACAAAAAAAGCAACATTTCCGCTCCGCGCGGCGCCGTGCTGGACCATCTCACCCGGCCTGGACTCCTCCCTGCTCGGACTGCCCCGGTCGTTGGCCCCGGCGCCCCCGCCGCCGGCCCTGGAGGCCGACAGGAAGTGCTGGAACCACTCCTCCTTCTCCCTTCCCGTGCGTCCAAACAGGTAGAGAACCCGCGGCAGGGGGTCCGGCAGTGGGGAGGCGGCGGCGGGGGTCTGTCTCTCCTCCTCCTCCTCCTTCTTCTCCTCCCCCTCCTCCTCTGGCTGCTGCAGACCCTCCTCCAGGAGGCTCTCCTCCTCCCCGACCTCCCCCTCGGCCAGGGCAACGCAGATGGGGTACTTCTTGTTCCACACCCTCTTCCGGGCCAGGATGTGGGGCAACAGAGACACCTGGGGGGGGGGCAGAGGTTTACCTATGTTTCTGTATCAGTGGTGCTCAATATTTCATGTCAAGGACCCCACAAATGATATGTAATTGCAGCCGCCGACCCCCCATCTGAAAATATGGTGTTGCAGGGACACCCCCCCCCCCCCCCATGCAGAAGCAAAGACTTGAGTTAAAAAATGTTCTCTCTGAAGGAATAAATATTCAAAGATTTGCGACACATTTTGACGATCTTTCAAAAATAGCAGACCTACAAGATCATAGCTCGGCAGTCGGTGGCGCGCTATGAGCGTGTAGATGTGCTATTTTTCAAAAGCTACAGCATAACATGATGCTTTAAAACACCAAAAGGCGTTCCCGCCCAGAATGGGTTTAAGGAAAGTAAAATTGTGATTATTTTTGCCTTTTTGTTGAAACTTAACTGTTCTTTGTGGTGTAACAAACTTTTCTTTGACTGAACTGCAAATAAAACGTTTGAGAACGGCACGTACTCGTGGACTCATGCTGTGCCACAGTGTCATAGTAAATCAGTGTCATACATATTCTGAAGAAAATGGTAAACGGTGCATTTATATTGCACTTTTATCCAAAGCGCTTTACATAGATTGTGCATTACATTCACACATTCACACGCCGATGGCAGAGGAACCAATGCAAGACAACAACCTGCAATTAGGGGCGGCGGTGGCTCAGGGGTAGAGTGCCTGGATGGTAACCGTGAGGTTGCCAGTTCGAACCCGGGCTCCCCCAGAGTTACTGTCGAAGTGTCCTTGAGCAAGACACTGAACCCCTAATTGCTCCTGATGTGCTAGTTGGTGCCTTGCATGGTTTCCGCTGCCATCGGTGTATGAATGTGTGTGTGAATGGGTGAATGTAATGCACAATCTCTGTAAAGCGCCTTGGATAAAGGCGCTATATAAATGCACCATTTACCATTTACCATTTAGTAGTTCAGAGTCTTGCTCAATTAAGGACACTTCGACACTAAGGGGGAGCCCAGGATGGAACTGGGGACTCCGCTCTACCGGCCAATCTACCCCTGAGCCACCCAGTTGCCGAATGTCAAGTCTCCAGGTTTTCTTATGAGGGCCCTCATAAGAAAACCTGGAGACTTGACATTGGTAAATGGGGTCTTATGATCAAAATAAGAACCTTATAATTGGTGTGTAAAAAGAGAAAATCGCAAATATGCCACGGACAAGGACAAGTCTTTGCCACGTTCACGTTTGTGTGTGTGCACGGAGTACAGATATATTGATGACCCGCGCTGGGACAGAGGACAGGTGTCGTCACCTGGGTGGCGACACGTCCGTGTCAGGTGACAAAGAGGGTGTCAACAGCAGGGAGGAAGGTGGAGAGTTCACCTTTCCCTGAGTGTGCGCGTGCGTGCGTGTGTGTGCGCGCGTGTTACTGTACTTGTGAGGACCAAATATCCCGACAAGTATAGCAGAATTGTGAGAAATAAATGTTCTGGTCCTCACAAAAAATAAAACATATGGTTTCATGATTACAAAAGAGGTTAGGTTTAGGGGTTTTAAGATTAAATTAAATTGTGAGTTAAATGGGATTCATATAGTTGCCGGCAAGTGGAAAAAGAGACGATCCGGAATGTTTCGGCTTGAGGCTTATACAGTTAAAAATGTCCGAAATGTAAAAAGAAAAGGCATTCAGATAATCGTCATCCTAAAATGTTGATGTCCTCACAAGTATAGAAATACAAACGTGTGTGTGTACTGTGTGTGCGTGCGTGCGTGCGCCAGCCAGCCAGCCAGCCAGCCAGCACCCTGACCTTGCAGTTGGCCAGCTGGTAGGTGCATGAGTGCACAAACACAGCCTCGTGGGGTGGCTCGTCGAAAGCCGCCGTCCGGGGGACGTTGGCGCGCGGGTAGGCCAGGCGCAGCCGGCTGCCCTCCAGGGTGGCGAACACCGAGTGGGTGAGAGAGGGCTGGTACGCCTCCGGGTCGTAGCTGAACATCTCGTTCATCCAGCCCTGGAACCAGAGAAGTATAATGCTATTTATTTACCAACTGACTTCATATATATAGGATCAACACAAACATGTCTCTGCGTTTTACGGTTCTTCCCCCTTTCTAATTTTTTATCACACGATTGTGCAACCCAGTTTTTTTCACTCAGTGCCAATTATCTAATGTAATCCTGGTCGCTACACTTCCTCTGCCAACCCGGGGGGGGGGGGGGGGGGGGCAGCGGACTGACTTCATGCCTCCTTCACGTGGAGGGACACGTTATTCCAACCAGTTCCTTTCCCCTCCATCAGGCGCCCCGGCTGGCCAGGGGGAGGTAGTTTTAGAGACCAGGATTACTGCATGTTTTTGTGAGGGTACCTACCTACCCTAGGGGACACGGGGAGAACATGCAAACTCCACACAGAAAGGCCCTTTCGCCAACCCCACCTCGGGTATGGGCACTGATGACGCGGAGGAGGGAACACGCTCCCAGCGCCCACAGCGTCCCCAGTGGGAATCGAACCCAGGACCTTCTAGCTGTGAGGCGACAGCACTACCGACTGTGCCACCGTGCCCCTGCATTTTACGGTTCTTGAAAAAATAAACCTTTTTATCATCCTCTAGCATTATAAAATATCACTTTTGAACAGGCATGTAACGCGTATCTTTAAAGATACAATTATTTTCTCTTACACAAATCCAGTATTTTCTTTATCTTTTAAAGGTATATTCAGTGATTTCACTCAAAAAACCTTAGGTTTAGTTTTTGGCTGGGACCTAAGCCTTTCATCCAATCAGGATAGAGAGCCAAAAACGAAACCTAAGGTTTTTTGACCCCCAGGGGTTAACTGGGGATAACTCCTTATATGGTCAGCACACTCTATAGTAGAGAAGATTATCACAACAAAACAAAAAAATAAGTGATATTTGAATTAAGTGAAATCACTGAATATACCTTTAATGTTCTTCTCTAATTCTCTTTTCAATACAATAGAAAATTCTTATCATTTCTCTTACAAAGATCCTGCATTTTCTTCTCTTCAACTCTTTTCCCCCCCAGCTGTGCATCACGAATGCAAAGCAAATTGCAAGTTAAATTGTCACCAGTTTGACTCAATTTTAATCGATCCACGATATATGCGGCTTTAGTGTTAGGCTCATAATCATAATGTCATACGATTATCCAATTTACAAACTACATAATTTAGCAGATCTATGCTCCCCTAGTCAACAAATAACTGGGTATTTGGTCATATAAGGTGCAGCGGAAATGATTAATTGCTTCAATGTAACTATAGGATAACAGGTTGTCTAAAGTCTGAACAATATGCAGCATACACATTCTCTCAGCCTCAGGCAAACCATATGAATATCTACAGTCTAAATAACATGTCTAAGTAACAACAAGCATACAAAGTATAATCTCTATCAAAAATCACACCCGTGTGTGAACTGAGTGGTGCAGATTCTAAAAATGTCTTCTACATCCTGACAGTTTTCTGAAAAAGCTGTTTCTATGTCAGTGGTTCTTCGATTTTACTCGGTCTGTGTCTTATAGGAGGGCTGTGGGCAGTTCTAAAACCGTCCTCCAGTGACATTATCGATGGGGAATATAAGCTAATAGAAACTGCAGGCTTTCTAGTCCTGAAAAGTTGAAATGGAATCGTTCTTATGATAATGAAAATCTAAACATTTTTGTAAAAAAATATCGTGTTTAATTTTAATGATGATGTCACTGGAGGACGGTTTCTGAACTGCCCACAGCCCTCCTATGAGACGCAGACCGAGTAGAAAAACATTGTGCCATTTTATCATGATTATTAGTGAGGACCTATTATATGAAGATAGGTTGAAAAGTGGTGAAGTGGTCCTTTAAGAGCCGGTCCAGGCCTCTACAACACATTTGATTTGCCCTATACTTCCACCTGCTCATTTCCATGTAGGTAAATCAGTTACTTAGGGGGAAAAAAAGAAAAGAAAAGATTGGAGCAGCACTCTAGGTTTCTGTCCACTGCTTCAATCAGTGGAAATCAGTGTCAGTGTGTTATGCAACCGTGCTTGTGTTTCACTGTGTTTCACTTTAGCAACACTGCTGACCAAGTAAGGACTTCTTGGACATCTAATAAAATATGCACACTTGAACTTGGATCAAGTTTCAGCTGAATCAATATACACTCGAGTGCGCAGCATTCAACGTGTCCATAACGTGTTATATAATATCTTAGCACAATGTCTGTGCTAGCCGATACCGGTAACAAATACTGATAACAGAGAATGATATTTATAATTTATTATATTATAATAATACTAATAATAATAAAGAGAGATGTGTGAATGTAGGCTGGTTGTCACACACCTGTCCTGAGTACAACTAATTAAGGGCATGCATCTTCTTATTTCCAATATCAAAAGAACTAATGCATGGCAAGAACTGTGCACAGAACTTTGATAAAGAGAACTTATTCAGCTGTTGTCTATTTGGCAATAGCACACCCACAACACCACCTATAGAGCGTCACAGTCCCGCCCCCTTTCCAGACACAGAAAATAATTCCCCGTTCCTTTTCCTCATAGACTTTTCAAAAAGTATTTATTTAAAGACGTTTACGTTGACAAAGCCAACTCGAGTTGTGACAATAAACACAATGTTTTGGCCAATCAAATCATTTGTAAGAAGAAAAACAAAACCCAGCTGCCTTTTTCTTCTTCTTCTTTCTTTTTGTTGTTTTTCTGCTGGCCAGGGGGAGGCAGTTTAGAGACCAGGATTACTGCATGTTTTTTGTGAGGGTACCTACCCCCTTTCTTCTTCTTTCTAATTATTTGATCGGCCCAAAACATTGTGTTTATTGTCATGGTTTGTCACAACTCCAGTTGGCTTTGTTCTCGGCGTAAACGTCTTTAAATAAACATTGCTTGAAAAGTCTATGAGGAAAATGAGCAGGGAATTATTTTCCGGGTCTGGAAAGGGGGCGGGACTGTGACGCTCTATTCCTTGGGTGTGGTGATGTGCATGTGCGCGCACGTGCGCGTGTGCCTCTCACCTCCAAGACGTGCGGTTCTTTATTGAGCTCCTCGTCCGGTGGCTCGGCAGCCCGCGGCGGGCCGACCGGGCGACGCGAACAACGACGAGCCCTCGGGGGGTTGCCGTTGTTGCCTCGCCGAGGAGGGGCGAACACGAACACCACCACCAGGCCCAGCAGGAAGCCGCAGGCCAGCCCCACGGACAGGCCCGTCACGTAGGGCGGCAGCGGCAGCACCAGGACGCCGTAGGCCAGGAGGCCCACGCAGAAGAACCAGGCGTAAGGCAGGGACCCACCCGACCCCCGGGGGGGAGGAGGAGGGGGGGGGAGCACCACCAGGCTCCGAGGGCGAGGCCGTGGCGTAGGCCTGTAAAAAAAAATCGTTTCAAGTTAGAATCGCGATTCTAATGCCGTCCGATTCAGAATCGATTCTCATTTTCCAAAAATCATTTTTTTTTCTGTGCATGCAATGCATTATGGCCTGGGTTTCTGCATAGTGCATTTACTACCAGCTAAGCTAAGCCTGCCAATTGTATTTATTTTAATACTAATGTATTGTTCTGGTATTGAGTGAGAAGAGATTTTGTAACTTTTGTACTGGTTCAAATTTGTGCAAGCTAAATAAATGAGACATGTTCTTACTCTTGGATTTAACCTTTGTGTGTTTAAATCATTCAGTTGATAAAAACCTTTACAATTATACAAGCTTTTTACTAAATGTACTCTGCTTTCATGCCAGAAGACTGGAGTAGATTATGCTAAAATTCTATTTAATTGTTTTTAATAAAAAATAAAAAAAAAACTGCTTTAGAATCGGAAAAATAATCTTTTTTGAATCGAGAATCGGAAAAATCGAAAAGATCGTTTTTGAATCGTATCGTCACCCCAAGAATCGGAATCGGAATCGAATCGTGGGACACCTAAAGATTCGCAGCCCTACCGTGGCGGCCGCGGCGGCGGCGTCCTTCCCCTGGGCCCTCCTCGGCCCTGAAGCTGCACCACTTGAATGATGTCTCCGTACTCGCAGATCTCATAGCGGCCTCCGTCTCCTCCTCCTCCTCCTCCGCTCTGGCCGTGAGCCTCGGGCGAGTAGGGCTGCGTTTTATGAGTACAACATTTAAGTTGATTAATTGTCATGGAAAATATTGCGGTTATAACAAATTAATTGTATAAATATATTTTTTTGCAATGGAAAATTTTGAATGTGTATGAAGAGAAGGTTTATTTCTGTGTGGCTTTCAAGGGCTTTCAGTCCAATGGAAACAAATATCTGAAATATACAAAATGATGATAATAATTGCATACTTAAATAATTGCAAAAATAGCTGATCTACAAGCTTACAACACGTCACTTCATGATGTGCTGTAGACTTGTAGATCAGTTATTTCTGCTTTTGTTTACAGTATATTCGGAAAAATGTATGAACATTTCTCAACGTGGAAACGACAATGACAAAGAATTGTGATTATCTCAAATAATTGCGATCAGACAATGGATGTGATAATCATGACGGGCCTATATACTAACAGGTGAGTGGAAAGAGGATTTTGAGGCACTCTTATGGGCTCTTCTGAGGGGCGTGTCGCACACGCCTTCGGTCTTCCTCCGGCACCGTAGCTGCTGCTGCTGCGCGTCGGGCTCGCCGGCGTCTTCGCTCCACGCCGCCATCCCGCCACCACCTTCCCCCCTCCCACAGCCCCCCCCCTGCAGGGGGGCGGCCTGCTGGGGGGCCTGGGGGGGGTCCCCCACTCCCGAGGAACGCCTGGCCTGCTTGGGGCTCTCGTCGCCCATCATCTTGCTCAGCATGCTCAGTCCCCGGTCCTGCATGGCCTCGGAGAACTTCCGCCGCGTGTCCTCCAGCTCGGCCATCAGCGAGCCGATCTCGGTGGGAGAGCGGGGGCTGCCCAGGGGGGGGGAGAAGGCGGCGGGGGGCGAGGAGGAGGAGGACCGGTAGTGGGCGTCGTTCTCATCCGTCACCGCTGCCAAGGCCTCGGGCCTCCTCCGGCCCTCCGGGAGCTTATTGGGCTGCTGGGTGAGCTGCATCCAGGGGGGCATGTGGTGGAGCCTGGAGTCCGACTTGGAGAGGTTGGCCTCGGGCTCGCCGCTGCTGCCGCGGCGACACATCTCGATGGACGGGGACTTGACGAGGCCGCCGAGGAGGGGCTTGGAGGCCCGCAGGAAGCCGCACGGATCCAGCTCTGTGGAGGAGGACTTGACCAGGCCGCCGGAGAGGAGCAGGCCCGCCACCAACGACAGGTCGGCCAGGGAGCCGGGGGAGGAGGGGGAGCGAGGCACGTGGAAGGCCTGGGAGGAGGAGGAGGAGGAGGAGGAGGAAGGCTGCCTCGGGCGCAGGTCCAAGCCCAGATCTCTCTGCTCCTCCAGGCTCACGTCTGGCCCGCTCCTCCCCCCTGCGGCTCTAGTGGCCGGGTCTTTGGAGAAGGCCACGGCGGGACCCTGGTCGTGGCGGCGCTCCAGGTTAAAGACGAGCTTGCTGTCGTCCTCCATGCTGTTGGGTCAGCCGGACACGGGGGCGGCGGGACGCGGCGCCGAGGCGCCCAGGCTGGGAGTCGAGCGCCGTTTGTGGGTTCCTGCAGGGAACATCCTCTTCCAAGTCTTTTCCATCCGGCTGGACACTGATGAAACCTTAGTGAGATGAACACAAAAATAAATAAAAATACATCATTATCACATGCCTGGCCTTCTATTGACATTAACCCAGGGGTTAAAGCCAAAAGAAATCCCAAGACTGAAAATTTTCAGACCAATTTTCAAACCAGGTGGCGAACCCCCCAAATTTGCACCGATCTACCCCTGTCCTAGACAGCGATAAAATAAATAAATAAATAAAAAATAATCATAAATTAATACCATGGTGCGTGCAGAGCACATCAAATTTTGGGGTTGTAAAATTATGTTTTCCCAAAGTTGCCTTTACCGAATGTGTGTCCATCCATGCTTCATTTTATAGAAGCAGCTTTTGAAGTTATGTTGTATTATATTGCTAGTCCGGCTAATCAATAAATACTCTGAAATGACTGTAGGGCTTGCCTTTACAGCCACATGGTGCATAGCAACAGTGTGTTAAAGTAAAAAAAAAACAGAGGAAGACACTTATAGGCATGTAGCCTTCAGTAGTCCATTATGCACCTGCATTATATGGTTGCAAGTGCACAAGGGCACACTATGGGTCCATGTGGTTAATAATTAACCACATGGACCCATAGTGTGCCCTTATTCTGGGCACCTGCTAGTAGGTGAGCGTTAAGGGTGTAGCTGATCTACAAGCTCACAATGTGTTGCATCTTGTTCAGTTGTGTTCTCGTACATTGGCTTTTTTTCAAGCACAGTATTTTTGGCTTAAGACAAGTGATGAATGGCGGTGTAATCCACAACACCGGCAGAAACATGTGATTATGTGGTCACTTCAGACTAGTATGAGGACCGACATTATATCTCTGCCTTTTACAGTTTGTTAAAGATGGAGTGCCGTGATTTCTTTCTACCCTAAAACATGATCATCAGGTCTTATTGTTATATAAGGAGGTATATATATTTTTTTTTTATGTGGACACACCCACCAGTTCATTAAGTATGCCTGGTTTGCCTGGTGGGTGGTGATGGGTGGTGATCCACCTGAACTGAAGCCGCACCCACAGCTGTAGTTGTATGATAAAGGGGAAGGGGTTAGGGGAGGGGCTGATAGTGTGATGTCACTATATTACTGTTTATTTCATTAGCCCGTTTGACTGTCAAGGGTTCAGCCTCCAGGAAGAAACCCTAAATACAAAGTTAATACACCATTGCACATAAGAAGGACCCCAGGGTGTCTAACGAAGTACGGTCACCTCATAGACACATGGAAAACTGGAAAAAATACAAACATTGTGGCAATCCATCTTTAAAAATAACCCTCATCTTACATAGTAGTCTGCACGGAACGGAACACTATACTTCACACACACCCCTCAACTGAGTCTGTGAGTATCACACTGCCATCTACTCAATGACTGCCAAGGACTTAGTTAACTTCTTTTTCATGATGTCCTGGACTGCCAAGGACGCCTTTTTCGTCTTTTTAACTAAAAAAATAATAATAATAAAAAAGAATATATATATATATATATATACAGTATATATATATATATAGATATGGTGGCGGTCTGGGACTTTTGGCGCCCCCCCCCCGGTGGCGGTGAATGGAGAACACACTCTGAACAGAGTATAGTACGAAGAAATATAGCAGCCTGGATTCTCCATGACCTACAGCACAGCCACAAGGTATCCGTGAGGCCGAGGAAACATGATACATAACACAGCACATCATTTACCTCCCCCCCTCATTCATTTGTCTTTGAAATGGAGGAACGGATGCCTTTTATTCCTCGCAGTCAACGCCACGGCGTCAACTCCGCGGGTGCGCAAGAGCCGAAGCACCCGCTGGCAAAATAATAAGCCAATAATAATAAGTTGCGGGGCGGGTGGGCACCTTAAAATATATAGGCTACTCTAAGGTGGGCACCCACTGTCGTTATAGGAACCTTCTGCCCTTGCTCGCAGTCCTCGCAAAGTTCACCTTGTTGTTGTTTGAACACTGCAA
This sequence comes from Protomyctophum parallelum, assembly GCF_964188405.1. Lineage (NCBI taxonomy): Eukaryota > Metazoa > Chordata > Actinopteri > Myctophiformes > Myctophidae > Protomyctophum > Protomyctophum parallelum. Next base: position 40,012,670 of record NC_139708.1, read on the forward strand.
TTGTTGTCAAAATGTCCCATGCACGTTCTTACCCCGCTTGGGTGGCATGGGGGTAACGTTTCTGTGCACCAACCTCAAAGACATGGCGGGGTTTGAATCCGCCATGGTGCCTCCCTCCGGCCTGGCTGGCTGAGCATCAACACGAGCACAATTTGGCTGTGTCCGTGGGAGGGATGCAAGGGTGGGGACTTTTGTTGTCAGCACCTCCTATGAGCTGGGACGGTGTCAGCAAGGGGTGGGGGGGTAGATGGGGGGTAGAGGAGTTCAACAAGTTGAACGAGAGGTGCTACCTGTGTACATCCTCCTGGTGGGGGCTCCTCACTGGCAGGTTAGCCAGCAGTGATAACACACAAGTGTATGGTGAATTTGGGAATTGGCAGCCGCATAACGACAACGAAATTGGGAGAAAAGGGGGTAATGCAATACAATGCAATGCAATACAATACAATACAATGCAATGCAATGCAATGCAATGCAATGCAATGCAATGCAATGCAATGCAATGCAATGCAATGCAATGCTCTGCAATGCAATGCAATGCATTTCAATGCAATGCAATCCTTAACAGAGGAAATATCTCAGGGCCAGTCCAGGCCACTAAACATTACCCTTCCGCCTCCTCATTTCCATGTAGTTAAATCAGTTACAAAGGGGAAAGGAAAAAACACTGGAGCAGCTTGCCGGGTTTCTGTCCACTGAGTGAAAGATGCAACCAGGTACGGTGCACCGTGTTATGCAACCACATAAGGGCTACCAACTAAACCCTATAGGAGAAGCTCTCGTCATCCTGCTAAATACCTAACCGACACTGACTTCACTGATTACATCGCACTTATGACTTATCAGTCAATCATTGGAATACGCTCAGGCTCTCCTTCAGTCTCTTGAGCAGGCCTCCAACTGTGTTGGTCTTTATCTCAACCAGACCAAAACTGAATACGTAAATACAGTATATGCAAATCCAACAATAACCACATTATAAAAACACTTAACACTCCTCTGAAACAGGTTGATGACTACAAGTATTTGGGTTCCTAAAATGACTTTCAAACTAGGAAGGGTATGGCCTGGTCAGCCTGCAATGACATGCATAAGATCTGGTCATCACAGCTTAGTAATATGTTAAAAAGTAAAGAATATTTAGGACGACTGGCTCAGAGACATGGACACTTTCAAAGAAAGAAACGGTTGGATGGCACTTGCACCCGCCTTCTAATGAGAGCACAAAATCTGTCTTGGAAGAGCCACCCATTGACTAATCTAATATACGGCAACCTTCCCCGTGTTTCTTCACTAGTCCAATCCAGAAGAACACAGTTTGCTGGCCACTGCTACAGAGCTGACAATGAGGTTATATCTTCCCTTCTTCTCTGGAGTCCTGCCTCAAAGCAGACCAGAGGTAGAAAACTGTCGTTCCCTGATGTCATCGCTAGGGACACAGGCATCAGTAAGCAGGAACTGGGGATGGCAATGAAGGACCGGGAAGTCTGTCTGTCGTGTTATTGTGAAATCCACGATCTCGACCGCGGTCGAAAAATTATGAAGATGCAACCACAACACAATGCATGGCATGTGTTCCACGCATACTTTCTGCCACAAATAGGAACTTAGACAGTCACAGGATCTAATAAAATACAGTATGCACACTGAATTTGGATCAAGTTTCTGCTGAATCAATACACTATCAAGTGTGCAGTATCCAATTGTCCATAACAATATATCTTATCTCTTATATCTGAATATCTTATGACACTTGTTGTAAAAATTGATTTCATCCACGTGGTTGCTGAATGCTGAACACATGCCGACTTGAACAACACTGTGATCGCAGGCACGTGACACCGACATAGAGATTCCTAAATATGCGCATAAATAAGCAAAACAAGATGTGACAAGATGTCAACGTGGACCAATGGCCTAGACTAGACAGGCGACTGTGAAACAAGAAATAATGTACTTGTGAAGTGTTCTTGTGTAGAACATTGTTACTGGATTGCGGGAAAATCCATGACCATTTTCTTTACTATGGTGTCTTTTTCTACTAATAGTTATTGGCCTTTATGAATCACCTAGCTCCGTTTGTAGCCTCGTATCTATGCTTTAGCTCCGAGAAGGGGTTACGAGGATATCCCTGCATCGGTAGAACGGGCGTTGAGCCGTCCAACAACAGTGGCGAAAAGGAACCGAGCTACAGATGATGAACTTATAGCTTATAGCGAAAGGCAAGTAAAACTTTATGTCAGGGGTGAAACAGCCGCTTACAAAGCGGTTGTTCGTCAGCCAGTGCCATGTTTTCCCAATGCAATCTCACGGAAGCAGTACTGTGCATGCATGTGGACGGGGGTTGACTGGACTACATTTTTATTTAAGCCTGATTTACGCAGTTATTTCACCCCTGATTTAACATTTTATGCGCCTATCCTAGGTTTATCATCTGTAGCTCGGCTCTGATGCCTTTACTTTTTGGAAACGATACTGCGAAAGGGGGTTTCGCCACTGTTGTTGGAAGGCTCAACCTCCCTGATTCAGGGATATCCTGATACGGAACCTAAAGGCCTGAGGGTGCAACACTGCAGGTTCGCAGTGGTGGAAAGCAACTAAGTGCATTTACTTAAGTACTGCACTTAAGTACAATTTTGAGGTATTTGTACTTTATTTGAGCATGTACAATTTGCAGTACTTTTACTTATATTCCAACAAATATTGTACTTTTACTCCTAGTTACTAGTTACTTTGTTGATTTTGATTATTATTACAAAACATATAACCACTTCAGCCCTATATACCGTACATTTCAGCCATTTGAAAATAGCTCACAATGTGTCGCGATCAAACATCGTCGCGACTACTTTATTTCCACCACTGTTGTTTGGCAGTGGTGTCCAGCTGGTCTGATTATTCACTTACGTAAGTCCAAATCTCTCAATACAGTGGTGACGGTTTTACCATTCAGTCAAGGCCAGGCAGTGATCAGTGTTGTTTCGTCGACTAAAACCAAGACGAAAAATGTTCGTCGACTACGTTTTTGGAAACTAAATAAAAACTAGGCTATGATGACTAAAACTAAGACTAAATATACTGACAATTTCGTCAACAAACTAGACTAAAATGTTAGGAAGGCCTGAAGGGACTAGTGGACAAGAGATCCACTAAAGTCATTTTACAATTAGTTGCATGCTGAAAATAGCCGATCTACAAGCCCACAACGCGCCGCGCTTCGACTAAATCATTTAGTCGACTAATATACTAATATAACATATTCCAGGTGAAAACTATTTAAGAGACTATGACTGAAACTAAAATCAAAATGTGCTGCCAAAAACAACACTGGCAGTGATGGCATGTCAGCATTCAGAAATCTGATCTCATGCAACCAGCAGTGATGATGGTAACAAGACAACTCACCCCGTTTCTCCCAGAATTTTCCCCAGTGAGGGGTGGGAGAGGCTGGACGGCTGGACTTTGAATTTCTCTAACTATAAACTTTCATGACAGCAGACAGCCTATTTAAGTACAAATATAATTTATGAAAAGCTACTACAGTGAAGTCTGTTCACAGAAGTTGTAGGATATGTGGGGATTATCTGACGGGGTACCATTTGAGTGGGCAAAACCTTACATATACTAAATAATACTAAATCGTTTATAGGGTCAATATAAGTAAAATAATATAGCCTTTCCACAGGAGTATCTTTTTATATTTTTCCAAAAAGAATACAAACAGCCAATAGCATATTAAAAAGTTATCCCCCTCACTGGGGAAAATTCCGGGAGGAAAAACGGGCAAGCACCGGGGTGAGTTGTCCAGTATTCGTGATGACTACGGGGGTGGCCTGGGAGCTGGAGCACCCCTGAGCAAAATAGGAACACATATTAGCACCCCTGAGCCTCGCTCCCCCATGATTGTGGTTTTGGCACGTAGTCACACCTTCACGGGCACAGGCATTCAAATGCTAATATGGTGGCTTTTGTTTTAACCTGCCAGGTTAGAGTATGAAAGTTGCAGTACTTTCTTTCTCACTTGTCTACAATGAAGTAGGCTACAGACGTTAAACTGCTCCGTTGTAACTACCATCGTCAATGTAGTGCATGGATGCATTTGCAATTTCTGTGGAACCCATGGGAGAGAGAGGGTTAGGGTCTACCTAACTCTCTAAAATTACAGGCTTGTGGCCCACAAGGTAAGACAGTACATCACTTATACAAGAATAAAAATAATACATAATGAAATACAGTACATTTACCCAGCCCCACAGGTTACAATACTCTAAGAGAGGCACTCATGCCAGTGTCCTCTGATGGTAGAAGTGTACCTGACAGAACTATACGGCCTGGGTCTGTCATCTGTCCAATGAGTCCATTCAGTGAGCGATCCAGCCTGCTCATGAATTTGAAAGTCAGGTTCCTCAACAGAGCCATGGAGCCTGTAGCACTATAGGCATGTATAATGCACAAACATGTAATTTTAGCTATTATTGCACTTTAAGACAGCAGAAAAACAAAACATGTGTCGCAGCAACTACCGCTGTGGGATACAAGCTGTTACTGAATCTGTTGGTCCCTGACTTGATCACTCTGTACCGTCTGCCTGATGGCAACAGTTCAAACAGTGAGTGACCGGGGTGGGAAGTGTCTTTCATAATGTTCTTATTTTTAAGTTTTTTTAAGACAGCGGTCTCTGTGTAGTTCTTCCAGTGTGGGGAGACATACCCATGGACTGGTTGTCGGAGGGTTTCCACAACTTGGGATGCCCGCCCAAAGACAAGGCAGAAAGGGCTGGCAAAGTGTGCCGAGATGGCACACTTTGCCAGCCCTTTCTGAGCCCTTTGTGGCGGAGCTGCCACTGCTTGTGACCACAGAGTGCTGAGGGACATGTGTGTTATATCATGTTTGTGAATGTAACCTTTACTGCACCTAACATATTTGTGGTCCTGTATACTTTCCCTGTGTGTGGACATAAATAAATTGTTAAATTGTTAAACTGTGCGTGCGTGCGTGCGTGCGTGCGTGCTCGTGCTCGTGCTCGCGCTCGCACTCACACTCACACTCACACGTGTGCTCTCGGGTCACATGTCAACCAGGACGTAAATATAACCAGGGTGTGTGGGTGCGTCTGAGAATTAGGACGGCACAGATCGCTTCACGGTGGGTTTAATCCCGCAGACAAGGCCAGTCAGACAGCAGCTATAATCCCAAGTTAGCTGCGCTCTGACATCCATGGCGAGATTACACAGCCGTGTATAGGAGCCTGTATATAAGCCAGTGGTTTGGTAGAATGCAGTGGTGGAATTAGTTCACTTTCCACCGTGGAAACTAAGGAACTAATTACATCTACTTAACCCATTTAGACCCGAGGCCGATTCAAGAAAGAAAAGAAGAAGAAAAACGATAAAAAAAATAATAGCAGATCTACAAGCTCGTAGCGCGGCACCGAGTGCCACGCTAACGAGCTTGTAGATCTGCTTTTTTTTTTCAAACAGCTAAAGTATAATAATGCTTAAAACACCAAAAGGGGTTCCCTTCCAGAATGGGTCACTGTACTTAAGTCAACAGGTACTCTGAGGGACAGCGGGCCTATCAGCCTGGTTTGATAGTTTGCTTGAAAAAACCACTGCCGAGCAGAACAGAACAGAACAGAACAGAACAGAACAGAACAGAACAGAACAGAACAGAACAGAACAGAACAGAACAGGGGCAATATAGATCAGTTCAGTTTGCAAAGAATGCACAGGGTTGAACACATGTGCACAGATGTAGCCTAAATATTGAAATTGCAAAACAAAATGCTATTAAACGGTATTAAAACCACAGGATAAGAAGAGGTGGAGACAACAATGAGATTAATAAAGCTAGGAGGGGGGGGGGGCAGTAATGCAAGGAAAAGGGGAAAAAGATAGGCTTGAAGAAGATTTAAGAGTGGGCTTCTCTATAACAACTGAAGGGAGAGCATTCCATACCAATAATACACACACACACACACACACACACACACACACACACACACACACACACACACACACACACACACACACACACACACACACACACACACACACACACACACACACACACACACACACACACACACACACACACACACACACACACACACACACACACACACAGGTCAAGCTAGCATGTGGAGCTACATCAGGCATAGAGGACTATAGTGTCAAATTCACTTTGTGATGTGCCGATCGAGGAGGAAAGAGAGAGTCAGTGGCTAAACGTGCTCCTTATCCTCACTAAACTTACTGTCATTTCATCCTCATGTGAATATGAAGGCAGGCCACTGGGGTAATATATGAAACAGTAAGCCTACTGTATTATTCACTTTAAACCACTCCTGGGATCATTTTCAGACACTTTCAGACACCTAAAATTCTTGATTCAATATTTAGATATTTGATTGATAGCCTATTCATTTTGATCATACACACCGCTCCAACATTTAATTTCAAAATCCATACCCAAACGCACCTTCGAAACCAAAACCACTTATCTGCCAAGTACAGTTCATTCATCATTTTATCATAATTGATCTCCTCTCGCCGTTTACTACAAGGAAGCGTTGCTGGCATAGCGCCAGCCTGCGTTCGCTGCCTGCTGCTGTCAGCCAAAAGGAATGCCCACTGTGCGCACTGTGGCAAAGATATCCACACACACACACACACACACACACACACACACACACACACACACACACACACACACACACACACACACACACACACACACACACACACACACACACACACACACACACACACACACACACACACACACCCCTCCCCCTACATTATCCCAATCAATTTGTACTTCAGACAGAGTCACTTTGGATCCATTCATGCTGACAGGGAGAGAAGGGCGAGAATCTCCCCTCCTCTCCTCACAGTGAAATTGAGTCAGCAGAGATTTGGCAGACGATCAGAGTGAGTGGTTTTCTGTAGCTGGAGGAACGTAAAGTGCAACCGTAAGGGAGTTGTTGATGATACCCACCAGAGTGCTTATATATATATATATATATATATATATATATATATACATATATATATAGAGAGAGAGAGAGAGAGAGATAGAGAGAGAGAGAGAGAGAGAGAGAGAAATATCCTGGTCTCTAAACTGCCTCCCCCTGGCCAGCCGGGGCGCCTGATGGAGGGGAAAGGAACTGGTTGGAATAACGTGTTCCTTCCACGCGTTACGTCCAACCAGGGAAACTCCCCCCTGACAGGTGTAAAGGAGCAACTTGGACACTCAGGCATGAAGGAAGCATGAGTTCAAGTCCGTCTCCCCATGTCCCCCATATATGGGGACTAGGTTGGCTGAGGGTGTGTAGAGCTACTTCTCCTAAGTGAGTGAGTGAAATTCTGGTACCATAATATAGGACAAACATGGGACAACGACCGGTACCTGGGATCTGGTACCATAATATAGGACAAACATGGGACAATGCTCAATCACCTTTGTGCATAGTGTTTTGCATTTGTTGATGACTATGACATGTACGGGGTGTATTTTGCGTGTCTTAAGTACCAGGTCTTATTCCCTAACTTGAGTAAACTAAAGACCTGGAGAGTGATCAATGCCATTTGGCTATTCTGAGTGTCCAAAGAGCATTGACCACGCCTCCAGGTCTTTAGTTTACTCAAGTTAGGGAATAAGACCTGGTACTTAAGACACGCAAAATACAGCCTGTAGTGTCATAGTCACGCCCCCCCCAGGATCTTTTTGTGAACTTATCCTGTTAGCCTTATAATGTTTGAGTCTGTATTTTAGAATAGTGTGTACAGCAGCACATGGTAGTAGTAACTACAAACGGTTATGTAAGAGAAGCCGGTCGACCTACCCACACAGTCCTTTGTGCCAGCTGTTGCAATCAGGCTGCATATATCCCAGCCCTGACTGACCCCCCCAGGCCCATATGTTCCGTTCTGTTCTGTGACCACCGACTCGTGCTTTTCTCTGGCAACCGTGGCACAGTTACACATTGAAGAGAGGAGAGTCCGCACACAGATTTGCTCCAAGGTGTTTGCTTTTTATTCAAAACACCATAATTAATACACAACGTTTCGGCCGTGAACGGCCTTCATCAGGTGATAATCGGCAGTATATGTGACAACTCCCTTTTAAACCCAGTCGTCACATCACGTGACTGATGACGACTGCATGGGCAGGTGATTCACTAACACCAATAAGTGACATGACAATTATAACAATATATGAATGACCACCACAGCAAGTAGGATTACAATAAGACAACAGTTTCAATAAAACTTGCTGGTATTTTTGCTTGTTACAGACTGTTTTAGTATTTTTTAAATACATTTTTTAAATATTTTATATATTTGAGATTTTACATTTTTTAGTTTGTTTTTAAGATTTAAGACGCTTTTGGTACCAAAAGTAGTTTACAGTTTGGGCAATCTGCTCCAAAATAGTATTAGTCAGTCTATCAAAAGGAACAGGTAAGAGACACATGAAGGCTAATATTCAAGATCAATGGTTCTCTGGACATAGGCCAGTAAAGCCATCAAGATTAATTTAATTTAATTTACTTTAAAGTGAACGAACCCAAATAAAAGACAAATATCGAGAAGTATACTTCACAAGACCAAAATAAATATAAATATCAAAAAGAATAATCATAAATATAAATATAAAAAATAATCAGCATGTAGTTCAGTTCACACAGGGGAATCTGATAGTTTAGTCCTTGCTCACTATTTACAGGAAAGCAGATAACTCATAGTCCTCATTTAGTCCATGGGGTTGTAGTGTGCGGAGGGTGTAGGTCCAATATGCCTCCCTTCTCAGGAGGAGGTTATGGATATCTCCACCTCTCCGGGGTAGCTGCACCCTCTCTATGCCGACATATCGGAGCGATGCCACGGCATGGCCCATTTTATTAAAGTGTTGGGCTACTGGGCTTTTGGGATTGGTGTTTCTGATGTTGGATCTATGTTCACTAATACGTGTTTTTAGGGCTCTACTGGTTTGTCCCACGTATGAGAGGCCACACGGGCACGTCAACATGTATATAACGTTTGTAGTTGAACATGTGATAGTTCCTCTGATTTTGATGGCCTTGCCTTTGTGTGGATGGTTGAACGTGTCACATCTGGTGGTGAAATTACACTGTGTACAGGATCCACATTTGAAGTTGCCTGTAGGGACATTTTTGTCCAGGAAAGTACGAGGGTGTTTGGGGATTATGATCAGATCTCACCAACATCGATCTGATGTTGGGTGCCCTTTTGTATACTATCTGTGGTGGTCCTTCGTACGCTGATTTAAAGGCGCTGTCGGATTGGATAATGTGCCAGTGTTTGTTTAGGAAGTTATCAATTTCTTTTCCCTGTGGTGAGTAAGTCAAGAAGCACATGGGTCTTTTCTTTTGTGATTTATTTTTGGTTTTTGTACTGAGACACTCTGTCTGAGAGATATGATTAACCTTGTCTTTAGCCTCCTGGGTCCATTGGTCTTAAATCTTAAAAACAAACTAAAAAATGTAAAATCTCAAATATATAAAATATTAAAAAAATGTATTTAAAAAATACTAAAACAGTCTGTAACAAGCAAAAATACCAGCAAGTTTTATTGAAACTGTTGTCTTATTGTAATCCTACTTGCTGTGGTGGTCATTCATATATTGTTATAATTTGTCATGTCACTTATTGGTGTTAGTGAATCACCTGCCCATGCAGTCGTCATCAGTCACGTGATGTGACGACTGGGTTTAAAAGGGAGTTGTCACATATACTGCCGATTATCACCTGATGAAGGCCGTTCACGGCCGAAACGTTGTGTATTAATTATGGTGTTTTGAATAAAAAGCAAACACCTTGGAGCAAATCTGTGTGCGGACTCTCCTCTCTTCATTGTACTTACCTTGGTCCAGCACCAGACAAGAACTGGATGTGCGCTAGCCACCTACCTTTTATAACAGTTACACATTGACTCTACCAGGCAGTGGGCATATAGTACATTACAAAACCATGACAGATGCCTGAAGGATAACTGCTGTATATGTTTCATTGCAGGATTCCGCGCACGCACACATGCACAAGGCTGCGCACGCACGCAGGCAGGCAGACACACAGACAGGCACGCACGCACGCACACACAAAGAGGGAAGTCTATCTAGGATTCTCTGCTGGAAGTGGTACCTCTGCAACCCGACTCTGGTTAAGCGATATGAGATGGGTGGATCTTCTCATATATTTAGCTCTATAAGAATCAGTCAATCACACATATTTTTGTCATTTATATAAGGAATTCTGAGAGAGGATTGCCATTGTGTGGATATTATCTATCTATCTATCTATCTATCTATATATCTATCTATCTATCTATCTATCTATCTATCTATCTATCTCACAGAGGTCTAATCTATTTTTTTTCTTTACACAATGCCATTCAAACAAGGTGCAACTTTTCTTTTTGGGTTTAGTTGTGTTCATTTAAAATACACCTCCTCTCACCTGACCAAAACCAGTGAATGATAGGAGCAAAAACGCCCTTCAAAGCTGTGCAGACCATAATAATGTGTCCCTGCAGGTCATCCACAGAACACTGTAGATTCAACAATGTGGGGGCTGGGGACCCCCAGGGGTCCTTGAGAGGTGCCGTAGAATAGATGTTGCCTGGCATGGCCAGACTAAATATCACTGTCAAGGGCCTCCCCCCCTCCTCTCACTGGCAGATTGGTCTAGTTTTCCAGACTATCTCAGATGGTCAGGGCATGCAAGGGGGGGGGGGGGGGGGGGGGGGGGGGACTGTGTGCTCTGGGACACTTAAACAGACTGATCTGCTCATTCGATGCCGGTACGATTTGGTTATTCCATAAACTGTCTGTAGCTCGACATATCAACCATGAAGAGAGTGGAACCTGTATGAGCATAATAGTCCTTCCTCAATTAAACATAGTGACATTTTTAATAGCCTATGAGAGACATTTTATAATCTGGACCTGAACCCCCTTGGTATTACAGTATGTTCCAGAGAGCCAGACACTGTCTAAATGTAATCCTCCCCTCAAACTAGGACACTATAACCCCAAATGACCCCAGAGGATGGTGTTTTATTGTAATTTAGTTTTTATTTTTATGAAATGTTTTGTGAAGTACAAACCATGCTGTGGTCGGTGTCTGTACTGTAGGCTATACTGTCTGATGTAAATGCATGTAATCAACATACTATTATGAAAAGCAGTTTTAGTCTATAAGACATCGCTGTAAGCACTGGACCAGGGCTATTTTATAGGCTGTATTGTCTGATTATGCTCTTGACAACAATACATTAAATTAAATATGAACTCACCTGCACGTTTATTCCATGTATGATCCGACAGGTTTGTGCACTCACTGCACTGCTCGTGGACTACTACAGTGATAGAAGTTGCTCAGATTCAGATGAGGTCTAGATAGAAAGGCGTTCACTTCACTAGTAGTAGTCTGTTTTGGAAGTTAATCTGCAGCAGTAACAGTCCAACAGCACTGCAGGGGAGACGGCGATGATGCCGGGCTGCTGCATGCTTTCATTCTGCACCGCGCGGACTGGAGGCTGGAGCGACTGTCTGTTTGTCTGCACCAGGTCTGCACACGTACGACACAACAACGCAGCTCTCTAGTCACATATTCTAGCTTCACCGCAGTTCAGCATTCTGAATACATATGTTCTAAGTAGTATATCTCTGTCTGACTCGGCATTCATTAAAGAACCGCGGGGACGTGGTGGTGGTCATGCCGCCCGTCGCATATATGTCTCTCTAGCCGTCAGTAGAGAGACCCGGAGAGAACGTTAACCCAACACGTAGAATAATCTGATTATTGGGATCCCGCGGCGCGCTGCAGGCTGCCTGCACTAGTCTGTGCACACACAGACAGACACAACGAAACTAAACCAGATTAGAGAGAGAGAGAGAGAGAGAGAGAGAGAGAGACGTCAGTATTCAAGTGTCTACAGTGACAGTAGACCTACACTACACTACATGTTCTCTCACTCACTATATGTTGCGTCAAAACACAGAGAATCGTGAGTTTCGACTCTCTCTCTCTCCACCCCTCTCTCCACCACTCTTTACTGCAGTCCTAAAAGCATACGCAATTTTCTGTTGGATCTTGGAACACTCGATCACGCACAGGACTTTGTTTAAGGGGCAAAATCACTGTCACAGCTATAGAATAAATTAGGCCAATAGGCCTACTTTATCAACACAAGTAGCCTACAGCTGAGAATGTTTTTAAAACAAAGCCTTATTGGCCAGACGTGGGTTTTTTTTTTTTAATAAATAATGGATTACACAATTTTGTGTTAAAATGTATGGTTCAAATCCACAGCATGACTTCAGCTATGGGCACAATAGTTAGCTGACCTCCACCCTGCCCTCAGGTTCACTCTCTCACCCACATCAGGCTCAAGTCATTAAAGTCAACCCCATTTCTTATCATCACCAGAGTATGCTAGTCTAATAATGATCGAAGGCTAATCAGAAATCTAAAAAAGAAAAGGCAACCACAAGCATAAACGTCTTCAGCTGTGCCTTGATTTAAAATAAAACTGAATGTTGCTTCTCCACAAATCTTTTTTTTATTGTCTTTTGGCTATGATGATCTGGGCTTGAGAAATGTAAAAAACATACTCACCACTGCATTGTATGAGACTCATAGTCACATAGACACATAGTCGAGCAGTACCACCTAGTGTTCATTTGATGAACACAGGCCACTGCAGAATCACCAGATATCAAAGCATGAAACATACTTGAATGAATAGTTTATTTCGGTGCTCTACACTTACATGTTAAGTTTCATCATTTGCATTAAAGTTTTTACACCGAAAAGGTCTAGGCTGAAGTCGAAGCTTATTTTGCCTAGCCTTTAAGTTAATACAAAGAAAATAAACAAAATACAAAGGAAACAGAAAAAAATTAAGCATTTTTTAGAACTTATGATAATCTTATGGTAATGTTTAATAATGATAATAATAATGATCTTATACTAATAATCAGTACAGGTGTGCTGGCCTGGCTAATAAGCCAGACCGAATCAGCCGTTGGCAAAAATAAGTGTGATTTGAGTCTGGCTTTAGCCAGGCTACAGGTGTGCAGCAGTCTAGCCCTGTGGAAATGTATGTTTTTAACCTGACTTTGTGAAAATTCATGAAATAAAACACAAAATCAATCTCATCATGATTTATTATAATTCAAACTTAAATTGAAAAAACGTAGACAACATTATCAAACATTCAAACTTAAATCGAAAAAGATAAGACTTTTACAAGTCTTAAGAGTTGATGTGACACTTTTACACCAACTCACCTCTGAGATATCAGGCCACCAATTATGTACATACAGACTTTTTATGAAACATTTTCTCAGCCCGGCATGGCATCCCATTCTGGGCACGTTGGGAATTTTCAAAAGATTTCACCAAATGATCGCCTATCTTGGCTATCTTTTACCCAAAGATAAGAGAAGGTTGGGATCTGGGACTGGACTCCAACATTGAGGAACGGGAATCTGTTCCTTCACATTTGGAACCGTTCCCGGAACTGGTTTTATTAGTCACAGCTGGTATGTGGACTTCTCGTCTGCTATACAATTACAATACCGATGGACCCATTCTTGATTTCGTCGACAAATACTATGATAAAAAATGTTTGTCGACTACCTTTTTTCACTGATGAAAACTAAATGAAAACTAAGCCATGATGATTAAAACTGACAAAATATGACAATTGTCAGCAAATAAAAACTAGACGTAAATATTACGAAGGGACTAGTAGAGTAGAGATCCAGTATAAGACACAAGTCATTTTACACTTAGTTGGTTGCATGCTGAAAACAACAGATCTACAAGCTCACATGTCACAGTGAGCTTGCTATTTTCAGCAAGTGTCAATCCTGATGAAGTGAAAATGGAAGACCCTGATGTAAACAAGATTTCAATCAATCACTCGTTAAAGGACCACTTCACCACTTTTCAACCTATTTTCATATAATATGTCCTCACTAATAATCATGAAAAAAATGGCACGATTTTTTTCTACTCAGTCTGTGTCTCATAGGAGGGCTGTGGGCAGTTTAGAAACCGTCTTCCAGTGACATCATCATTAGGCAGATTTTTTTTTAAACAAGATTTTTTTTTACAAAAATGTTTAGATTTTCATTATCGTGAGAACGATGTCTTCCATTTTCTCATTGCAACTTTTCAGGACTAGAAAGCCTGCAGTTTCTATTAGCTTGTATTCCCCATCGATGATGTCACTGGAAGACGGTTTCTGAACTGCCCACAGCCGTCCTATGAGACACAGACCGAGTAGAAAGAAATGTCTTCATGATTATTAGTGAAGATAGGTTGAAAAGTGGTGAAGTGGTCCTTTAAGGGTTAGGCTTCATGTGTAATAACTGTACACCGTTCTTTGGGGATGATGGATCATGTAACTATTAGTCATTGCAATGTCCACAAAGTATCCTTAACCCATTTTGGGCAGGAACCCCTTTTGGTGTTTTAAACACGTTATAATTTAGCTATTGAAAAATAGAAGATCTACAAGCTCATAGCGCGCTACGAGTTTGTAGGTCTGCTATTTTTTAGAAAATTAATATTTATTTTAATTTTTTTTTATTTTGAGGTCAGGCCTAAAAGGGTTAAACAATAAGTAAACAAAATGTCTTTTAGACATTGCCCATGGGCATAACCCAACCCACTCTGAACAAACAAAGAAACAGCTGTGAGCCTTGGCCTGGATTACATTGCAAGTGTCATTGCAATGTCCACAGAGTATAGTATAGAATAGATATTGTAGTAGAATACAGTAAAACGTTTGTGTATTCTAAATCGGAATCATTGCCACAGTGTGTGTTCAGTAACAGCCGCATCGCTGCCTCTACAGCTCTTTGGTAAGCAGAACATATATTTTCAGGCGGGTTGCCAATTTCAGCCAAACCCATGTCTCAACTTTACCCATTTAACTAGTTTTCCAGGTCCAATGTTTGTCTGCTCACTTCTGTGTCATCACTCACACATCACATCACGTCACAGCCTGAAAATGCATTTTCTGTAAAGAACTAGAGACAAGGAGACTCCTGTAGCTGAACAAACACTCCAATTCTAAAGCAATCAGTAAAACACACACACACTTTAATAATAGTTACACCAATAGAGCGTCGCAGTCCCGTCGCCTTTCAGAACGATGAGTGGCCAAGGAAATAATTCCCTGTTCATTTTCCCCATAGGCTTTTCAAAAAGTATTTATACCGCAGGCCACAAACGGTCACAAGCATACGGTCCCTCTCCTTCGTGGTGTGCGTCCGTCGTCCTCTCGTGTCTCGTCAGCTGTCCGCTTTGCCTAAACCGTTTAAGGCGTACGGTCTCTCGTCCGAATGCTGGTTGCGCATGTGACTGTTGCGCTGACTGCTGGTGATGAAGAATTTGCCGCATGCGGAACACTGGTACGGTTTCTCTCCCGTGTGACACCTCCTGTGGATGGTCAGATTCTGGCTCTGGGCGAACGCCTTGCCGCAGATGTCACACGTGTACGGCTTCACCCCGGAATGAGTCCTCACGTGCACCACCAGGTGCTCCTTCCTGAAAAACGCCTTTCCACAGACGTCGCATGCGTGCTCCCGCACGTCCGTGTGCGCTCTGGCGTGCGCGATCATCACGCATTGCTTTGAGAACGTTTTTCCACAAATGTGGCAAAAATGACAATTGCTGTGGGCGTCTTTTAAATGACTTAACAACTCGTCCGTGGACGTGCAGGCTTTCCCACAAACGCCGCATTTGTTGTTGTGCGTTTTTATGTGCTTCATTAAAGTGCGTGTGTATTCAAACTCCTTGCCGCACACAGGACAAACGTTTCTCGAATTACCACAAAGCAATGTTGCTTTTGGGGCTAGGTCCTCATGAGCATAACTGAGAACTGTTGCCATATTTACTGTCTGATTCTCATCACAAGAGCGCCGTCTTTCATAATCATCGTCCATCACCCACTCCTCATCGCTGCCGGCTTCATCGGGGGACCGTGATTGGTACGTAGACTCCATCTCCGCTCCATCTCGGTCGCACGGCTCGCTCTTCACGCCATCAGGAGAGGAGCCGACCTCCGTCGTGATGATGAACTCGTCCTGCTCTTCTTTTAGTTGCGGCGTCTCGACGTTTGGCTGAGTCATGCAGCTGTTCCACACGTCGTGTTCCGTCTTTTCTGAAGGCCCTGGAAGGAACTCACGCCCCACACTGTGATCCTCTGACTCCTCAAGTGGTTCCTCCAGGGAGCCCGGGGGGAACGCCGGGGGTCCTCGGAGCTTCTCCTGCAGGATGGGCATGTACGCGTGGTCGGGTATGGTGCTTGTGCCCTCCAGAGGATCTACAGTTACAGCCAGGGGAAGACAGTGGGGGTAGTTACTAGTTAGCTATCAAAGCAGAGACAAACTGCAAAGAAATGGCACACTCGGTCCGTTTAAACACAACTTGCTGGGTGAATGGCTCAAGAAAGCTCATACAATAGAAAGAATCGCCATAACGGCAGGCCTTCTCCACTACGATTTCATGGACACTCATTTGCTTGAAAAACAACACTTCCCATGCCGTATCATGATATAAATGTATTGAAAATCAAACAATATCACATATGTCTGTACCCTTAATAGTAGTGTTAATGGTGTCTTTTGTGTTTGCCTGTTTGGTTTTTACCCGTAGCCTAGTAGTGTATTTTGTGTTTGCCTGTTTTTTTCTTTTGAATGTATGCTGCAATTTCTGAAGAAGCCGACAAACATATGTTGTACTCTTGCTCCGGCACACAAGATGCAACAATAAAGAACTCTTGTTGCACCACTAAGTTCACACGGGCGTGATTTTTTTAACCAAACACTCCCGCTCCTTCTATGGACCAGAGCTAGTAGTACTGTTACTGTACCAGCCATTGTTTACATTACAAGCTTTAGCATGTTAGCACCGTGCTAGCGACGAGGTAGTCTGTCTTTTTTCAGAACCCTTAAAGTTGTTTCGGATGAACTGGAACCTAAACAATGGCCGCCGGTTCCGTGAAAAGCACGGAACCAGTTCTAGAAGTTGTTCTCGTGGGAAAAGTGGTCATTCGCTCACACATACCTGTGGTGTTGTCTCTGAGAAGGGCCCGCAGGAGACCGATCTCCTCTCTGGACCTGGACACTTCCACCCGGTACAAGGACAGGGTCTTCTCCACCTCTCCACAGATGTCCACAACCGCGGCGGACAGCCGCTCCGACACGAAGGCGCTGAGGTGTAACATGTCGTCTGATCTGATCTCCAGAGATCAGTGGATGTCTGTACAGAGAAGTGTGTGATGTTGTTGTTTCCAGGCTTCCAGCACACAACACAAATAGTCTCTGAATGAACCGTGTAGAAATTACAAATGTGCAGAGTATACACTCTTTACACAGAATGTCGCTAAAACAACCTTAAGACACAAGTACACACAGCAGGGCTGTGCACTGCAGAGCAAACTTATAATATAATAGTTTGATTGTAACAAAGAACCCACACCGGCGTAAGCAGCTGTCTGTAGTGGGCCGCCGCCGTTGTGTCAGTTGTGTGCCAGAGCCCAAGTAGTCTTTACTTTAGCCAGCGCTTCTTCCGGTGGACCAGAGTAATCTAGTAAGAGAGTGGCGACACTAGCGTTGACTCCCATTGTAACAATAATGGAATGCGGAAGTGCTCATTCTATCTCAATGGGATAGTTCCAGTCATAGGAGCAATGTTTGGAACTATAGCCCATATGCCCGTCGCTACTCTCCTACTCTACGGTGGACGATCTCTTCTTCTTCTGGTTTCCGGCAGGCTGTGCAATCTAGTGCAATGCAATGCTGCCCTCTACAGTTTGGAGTATACTCGTTTATCGTAAAGTAAATTAAAACCGGGTCCACCCAGTGATTCCATTCCCTTATCCCCAATAGACTAGTCCATTCAGTCACTCAGAAATTGAGTCTGAGACTGTGAATTCCTCCCTCAGCACACTATCCAAATATTCTCCACTGACGTCCTCAGCATTTAAAAATATTTTTGCTGCTTCCAGCACCCCCTCTTAATTGCACAGGTTTCTGTTAAAACTCCATCAGGCCTATAGATGTGATTTGAACGTTTTCTGGTCGTTTTTGTCCTGAAATGTCAAGATGAGCTTGAATGATAATAATAACCACTTTACTGAATTCCCTGGGTCCAAATTATATCGAAACGTGTTAATCTGTCTCTGTATGTTGTTTATTTCAAGAGTTAAGGTATTTTGTGTTAGCTTCCATTGTATGGTTAATTTGGGGAGTAGGTGTAGGAAAGGGTTAAAAATAACCACCATAGGACAGTTGACCCGGGCAACAAGACGAAATCGTAACTAGACACGTAGCTCTGATCCATAGCTCTAATGCGTTTGGACCAGAGCTAACTAGACACCATAAGGGTCCCAAAACAACATGCCTCTCAGCTGCCCTACAATGGGCTATTGCTTCTCTCACCTCATGTTTAGTAATTTGTATGTAATCATTGATTCTAATCAAGGAAAGCATGTATTGGATTAGTTTATAATACATGTCGTGTAGATTTTGTCACACAGTTGTCAGTTACAAATCACACAGTCACAAATAGTTTCCCTTTTCATTTTCTCATCCTCTATCATAAACCATTTTAATTTAGAATTGCACTGACATGTTTACTTTGGAGGTTTTTAATGTATATTTATTAGACAATGTGCATTGCTAGAGACATGTCAACCATATACCTGCCTGTAGGTGGAGGCCCTGGAAGACATCATTCCATTTGGTCAATTCCGATTCAATTTCAGAACGAAAATACATCGCATGGATGCATCTGGGACGTATCCTCAGTGATGTATCCCAAGGTCATCAGGGTTTTGGGTCTCACAAACATCATACCCCTCACTCAGGTGACCCAGCCGGGGTGATCAAGTCCCGACTTACGTTTTTTTGGGCTTCCTCCTCACGGAGGATGCAGGCTGGGGGCGCCAACCCATACTGCCAGTGCTGGGTGCCGTCTACATTCCGGCTGTCACCCGTCTCGCCGGTGGTCACCAGACTATATCTGGTTGTCACATAGTCTATTCCTATGAGTCACTATAAATAGAATGTTAATGTCAGTTCTCTTTATTCTCATCCATTTAATTTGCTTTCGTTTTCAGAATTATATATTCAGCCATTAATATATTGTATTTTGCTCTTGGTTCAATATATTAGATTTACATTTAAAGTAATATCTTAGCCTATCTTTCATTATTTCCCGTAATTCAACATATTATGATTTAGTTAAATCATTTAAACTTTTGGCAATCATCACTTCCTTCATCAATTATGCAAGTACACTATTATTCTTTAAACAGTTTTCATTTTATTTCCAAAAACCCTTCTATTCTGTCCTGCCAAATCACAATGATATCATATAATACAGGTGCACCTTACATTTCATGTTTATAACTTGTTTCATTGGTTTTCATACAATTAAGATTTACTGTGTTAGTGTAGTGGAGATAGTGCAATAGAAATATGAATGAATCTACATTTCCACAAGCTTCTCTAAAGTAGATCAAACAAAATGTACAGCAGTCATTTGTTGCATATCAAATGAATCAATTGAACAATGTATTGCCTAATCTGCAAGCCATGTCATCTCAGAGACAGATTCACGTGAATGTCTGATGACTGACCTGGACAAACTGGTTTATTTGTCAAGCTCTGTAATAGTTGGTCATTTTGCTTGTCATAGCATTTGGATAAACTCTTTCTTGGAAAAGATGGGTGGTCCTTAAAAGGACCGTTGTGTTTAGAGCAGACAGAACAGTTTACTTGGAGCTGGTATACTTGGTCACAGCCTTGGTGCCTTCAGACACGGCGTGCTTGGCCAGCTCACCGGGGAGCAGCAGGCGGTCTGAATCTCCCTGGATGAGATGGTGGAGCGCTTGTTGTAGTTAGCCAGTTTGGAGGCTTCACCGGCGATGCGCTCAAAGATGTCGTTGACGAAGGAGTTCATGATGCCCATGGCCTTGGAAGAGACACCGGTGTCAGGGTTGATGTAAACAAATCTTTGTGCTTTAAATGTCTGGTTTTATTGTATGGCATGTTCCATGTGCGATGTTACTGTACTTGCAGTAGAAATGATACATACTGTATTTATTTTATAACGTTTTGTTGGTTTTTAAGTGCACTATTAGGTTCTGAGCAGATTTATACCGCAGGCCAGTGAGGCCACAAACGGTCACAAGCTTATGGTCTCTCTCCTGCATGGAGTGCGTGCGTCGTCCTCTCGTGTCTCGTCAGCTGTCCGCTTTGCCTATACCGTTTGCGGCGTTATCGTCCGAATTATGCTGGTTGCGCATGTGACTGTTGCGCTGACTGCTTGTGCTGAAGAGTTTGCCGCACGCGGAACACTGGTACGGTTTCTCCCCTGTGTGACTCCTCCTGTGGATGGTCAGATTCTGGCTCTGGCTGAACGCCTTGCCGCAGATCTCACACGCGTACGGCTTCTCCCCGGAATGAGTCCTCGCGTGCATCACCAGGTGGTCCTTCCTGAAAAACGCCATTCCACAGACGTTGCACGCGTGCTCCCGTACGTCCGTGTGCGCTCTGGCGTGCACGACCATCAAGCCGTGCTTTGAGAACGTCCTTCCGCAAATGTGGCAAAAATGCGACTTGCTGTGGGCGCCTTTTAAATGACTTAACAACTCTTTCGTGGATGCGCAGGTTTTCCCACAAACGCCGCATTTGTTGATGTGCGATTTTACGTGCTTAACTAAAGCGCTTGCATAGTGAAAAGCCTTGCCGCACACGGGGCAAATTCTCGGGACAATTTTCGATGTCTTGATTTTTGCGACTCCTGTTGCCACGTTTACAATGTTTACTGTCTGATTCTTATCACAAGAGCGCTGTCTTTCATCGCCCATCATCCACTTCTCATCACTGCCGTCGTCATCGGGGGACAGTACGTATGTAAACTCTGCTCCATCTCGGTTGCACGGCTCGCTCTTCACGCCATCAGGAGAGGAACCGACCTCCGTCGTGATGATGAACTCGTCCTGCTCTTCTTTTAGCGTCTCGAGGTTTGGCCGAGTCATGCAGCTGTTCCACACCTCATGTTCAGTCTTTTCTGAAGGCCCTGGAAGGAACTCACGCCCCACACTGTGGTCCTCCGACTCCTCTGGCTTCTCAAGTGGTGCCCCCGGGGAGCCCGGGGGGAACGCCGGGGGTCCTTGGCCCTTCTCCTGCAGGAAGGGGATGTACACGTGGTCGGGTATGGTGCTTGTGCCCTCGATAGGATCTACAGTTGCAGCCAGGGGAAGACAGTGGGGGAAAGTGCTATCAAAGCAGAGACAAAAAACAAGGACACTCGGTCCGTTTAAAAACTTTAAACACGGCCCAGGCCGTGGCGTAACGGTCTGGGCACCGGACTGGTAATCCAGTCGCAGTGTGCCGCGGGTTCGACTCCCGAACCCGACACGGCCTTTACTGCATGTCATCCCCCCATCTCTCTCCCGTTTCCTGTCAGCCTACTGTCTGTCCCTTAAAAAATCAATAAAAGGCGTAAGCCGCAAAAAAAAAATATATCTTAAAAACTTTAAACACAACTTGCTGGGTGAATGGCTTGAGAAAGCTCATTAGATTTTATGAATCCTTGGGACCCCAATCAATCTACACTGAAATGTCCTCGATTTTGGGGATGACTACTGCTAAATATATTTTTGATAAATAATGATCACTATATACCGGTAATAACTAAGTGGGGACAGGCAAATATTAGAACAGCTAGAACGGTCAGGAGTGTTCAGTCATTTTCATAATGTAATAGAATTACATTACTTTAAACGCTAGGACAAACAAGACTTCTCATGCCATATCATGATATAAATGTATTGAAAATCTTAAACAATATCTATTCTCACATATCTCTCTACCGTTATTAGCCTAGTAGTGTTAGTAGTGTCTTTTGTGTTCGCCTGTTTTTGCCCGTCGGCCACCGGCCTACAGTACTTGGGCACCCGCTTCGACTGTTATCAATACTTGGGAACGATGCAACTTGCAACCTTTTGTGGTGGTTCTGGAAAACGGTGCATGCCACCGACTCGAGGCCGGGCACTGCACTCCATGTGGGGGTGTGGAACTTGTGTGTTGAATTTGAAGTCTCGAGTTACGTGCATTACAACCGTACACACACACACGCACGCAGACCGAGACGTGGCACATTTATAGTAGGATGCTGCAATTTCTGAAGAAGCCGGACAACAAGAGTGCAACATTATGTTGTACTCTTGCACAAGATGCAACAATAAATAACTCAAACTATTAGTGATATCGATATAACATTGATATTATATCCAGTGGACGGTAACTAAGTACATTTACTTGAATACCGTTACTTGGTACATTTCAGGAGTATGTGTACTACACAATTATGTAGTATTGTAGCCTATTGTACAAATATATATTTTTTTTAAGCCCGCAACATTTCTGTGAAAATAGCTGCCTTGTGACAGAGTTGTATATATTTTTTTTGTTGTCTATTTTCAGTATTATTAGTCCGGCAGCCGACAGGCTTCTTTTGTTTAAAGCGGGAAATTTGGTATACCGGAAGTCTTTTTTAGTGGCCTAAAATATTGTCTAGTACATCCACATCTGACCGGCTGTTAGTATTGGGCAATCTTTTTTATAGGAGTTTGTTGTGACGCTACCATTAACATCCTATGGCTGGCAAAAATGTCTAATTTTCCTTTTGCTCCAAGTAGCATGTGACATGTCAAACTAGGGGTTTATCGTGATTCTGAATCCATTCCAAGCATTATTTAGTTTTGCACAAAATGCACTCCTTGGGCTAAAAGCAGCCATAGCCACTTGCCCAAATGTGCCCAAAATGTGCTGACCTCATCACATTTGTCATGATGTCTATGGCCGTTTCGGATAAACTGGAACAAAAAAATGGCCGCCCCTTCCGTGAAAAGCACAGAAACAGTTCTAGAACTAGCTCTGGTCCATAGCGCTAATGCGTTGTGTTAGAGCTATTCTAGAACTAGCCCCTCTCGGAACCCTCCGTAAAGTTTTCTGAAATTTGGATGTTACTTTACGTAGGGTCCCTATGCATTTATTCCACAAGCTATGGTAGACATACAGTATGTACATAGGCTACCCTCCGTGCAGGCCGTGCTGCAGCCTTTTGGTGGTGGTGAGATGTTTCAAAATAAGCATAAATCGGCTATAGGAGACAACGGAAACGTGAGAGAATTTTCATTTGGCGCAGAAGCCGTTAAGTATTTTTAATCTTTGTTTGACCGGTGCTGGAGGCGGTACAATGGGAAGTCAAGGGATGAAGGAAGAGAATTTCAGAGCAGCCAAAACGGTCAAACAAAGGTTAAAAATACTTAACGGCGTCTGCGCCAAATGACATTTCTCTCACGTTTCCGTTGTCTCAAGGTCGATTTATGCTTCTTTTGAATCATCCAAAAGGCTGCAGCACGGCCTGCACGGAGGGTATGTAAATCTGTCTACCATAGCGCGTGGAATAAATGCATAGGGACCCTATGTAAAGTAACGAGAGGGGCTATTCTAGAACTAGCCATGGTTCACATGGTAACAAGACAACTCACCCCGTTTCTGTTTTCCTCCCAGAAGTTTCCCCAGTGAGGGGTGGGAGAGGCTGGACAGCAGACGGCTGGACTTTGAATTTCTCCAACTATAAACTTTCATGACAGCAGACAGCCTAAGTACAAATATAATTTATGAAAAGCTACTACAGTGAAGTCTGTTCACAGAAATTGTAGGATATGTGGGGATTATCTAACGGGGTACCATTTCAGTGGGCAAAACCTTACATACATATACTAAATAATACAAAATTGTTTATAGAGTCAATATAAGTTAAATAATATAGCCTTTCCACAGGAGTATCTTTTCAACTCACTGGTGAAAATTCCGGGAAGGAAAACGGGCAAGCACCGGGGTGAGTTGTCCAGTATTCGTTCACATGACGCTCGTATCATGACAGTCATGTTTCTGAGATATTATAGATTTCTAGAACAAAAGTTGTTCTCGTGGAATGGTGGTCATTCATTCACTCACACAGGCCTGTGGTGTTGTTGTCTCTGAGAAGGGCCAGTTCTTGCCGCAGGAGACAAATCTCCTCTCTGGACCTGGACACTTCCACCCGGTACAAGGACAGGGTCTTCTCCACCTCTCCACAGATGTCCACAACCGCGGCGGACAGCCGCTCCGACACGAAGGCGCTGAGGTGAAACATGTCGTCAGATCTGATCTGATCTCCAGAGATCAGTGGATGATTTCTGTACAGAGAAGTGTGTGATGTTGTTGTTTCCCTGTTGGCCACCCACAGCAAGTTGTAGTCTCTGAAAATAGCCCCTGTGCAGAAATTACAAATGTGCAGATTGACACTCTTTACACAGAATTTCGCGAAAACAACTACACACAGCAGGGCGGTGCACTGCAGAGCATCAAACGTATAATATTTTGATTGTAAGCACAGAACCCAGCGAAGCACTGCTCTGACTGCTGTCCTTCTTTTTTGGTTTCCGGCAGAGTTTCCGGCAGGCTGTGCAATCTAGTAAACCCAAGAGTAAACCTGGTGAGGCGAGGTTAGCAATCTAGTGCAATACTGCCCTCCACAGTTCGTTTATCGTAAAGTAAATTAAAACAGTGTCCACCCTAGTGATCCCAGCAGACAGTCACTTGAGTCTGAGTAAACTGTAGTGTGAATTCCGCCCTCAGCACACTATCAAAATCTTCTCCAGTGACGTCCTCATAATTTTAAAATCCCTTTGATGCTTCCATCATGCAGTACCCCCTCTTGCAAAGGTTTCTATTAACACTCCATTTACATTTACTTGTAGGCCTACTGTGGATTCAGCGTACACCAATTTAATCAAATTAATACAATCCTGATTAAAACCATACCTTTAAGACCTTCCATAAATACTCCCTGGAATTTTCATACCCAATTATATATTATAAAATCCCCAGATTATCCCACATGTCTGTTCTTTTTCAATAAGTTATTTTGTTTGTAATGTTTATTCATTAGGGCAGTTTAGGTTATACAATACACATGAGTCATTCAATCATAGTGTCTGATATAAATATGTCTTATCTGTTTACAAACTAATGCCCAGTGGTCAATGTCCCATATCCTCCTGAACTTTGGCCCATGCCATTCATATTGTCACCTTATTCTCCCATATCATCATTTTACCCTTAGTCTACTTACTGCCTGTTTACTCCGGGTTGTTCTTCTTATCATCATTAATGTCATGTCATCCATGTTTATGGCCAAAATATGTTTTCATCTGTCCCATTTAATATCTTGTTCGGTCGCCATACTGTCTCTATTAGGTTTTCCCCAGTCAAGTCAACTCGCAATGAGAGGTCTACTGCATGGCCTAGTGAGAAAAGAGATAGCTGCTCACTGGGAGTGTTTTTCTCTGCCCAAAGTTCACAGTGCAGGGAAAGTTATCAACAAGTTGCCATAGCAACGCCAGCCTCTGTGCTTTCCCGGTCTATGGCCATCAATGACTGAACCGGAAGATGAACTCAACGGTCGCTACGCCATCCTCATCATCAATGCATTGGACTAATGAGAGACCGCCAACCCTGGTCTCGTCATCTGACTTTGCGGAGATGATTAATCTCCAGCCAATGAACTTCAACAAATCTGACGTGATCTGCACTATTAATGCCTGGGACATACTGTTCGGTTCAGTTCGGATCCACTTTGGAACCATTTGAATACTCTAAATTATTTGGATGTAAATACTATTATGTAGCACATTCTCTATGTAAATTGACTTTATACCAACTAAATAATTGTTAAAACCCTAAACTCCTCTCAGAACCTTATTTCATTTGTCTCCAGTTATTTTTTTAAGGTATCTTTCTATTTTTTATGGTACACTGGCTGTCATTAATTCATTCATTTTTAAGGTAAATACAGCACGGTATTTGGTCTGCTGGGTTATTTGAAGGTATATATTTACAGTAAATTATCATTACACAATAGATATAATTTATTTTTATCCTTTAGTGTCGTCCTTTTTTCTTTTTTAAAAAAAGACAAAAATAAATCACCTACATTCAATACATCAAAAAACAAAACAATAAACACAATGAAGTAGAAATAAAGGGGAAAAAAGATCATTGGTTGTTTTTGTATTAGTTCATTCGAGCAATAGGCTACATCAGCTATACAAAGACACATCAAGCATTTCCTTGTAATGTTTCAAAACAATTCATCAGCTATATTGAGACAAACCAGGCGTTACTGTCCTCGTTGACCAGGGTTTTCAATCATGTCACGTCTACCTACCCAAGTACCGGTAATATATTATATTTTCGTGAAAATGTCTTCATTGCCTTTAGACCTAGCACTCATTCTCTCCATTATCTCGGTGCCACTGTGTTGTTGGTTTATCCATAATCCAATTGAAAGGGAAGGGATACATTTTCTGGCCAGAACTAATAATTTTTGAAGAAGCATAACATTAGGTGGGTTCAGGGACATGGTCCGGTCTGGAAGGCTGAGCATAAAGAGACCTGGTTTCATTTCAATGTTACATACAAAAAAACTCATTGGAAATAAAGAACCATAATTTGGAGATTGTCAAGCAGTCCCAAAAGCAGTGCATATAAGTACCATTTTTGTCTTTACATTTTGAGCATAATGGAGATCTTGAGGGGTCGACAGGTATGGTGTCCTGTGCCGTCTATGCAGTGTATTGCAAGTATTTTATAATCTTGTGTCTCACGTCTCCAATTATCTACGTTATATGAGGACCCTTTTTGAGGGGTCCTAGCCCCTCCTATATACAGCTTTGTCACAACACGTGTCACATTTGCCATTGACAATGAAAGGATAATTTTAAGTTAAATTTATTTTCTAAACAGTGCAACTGTTTTAATTCAGCTCGGGCTTATATACATATATATCACATAAATTCAGTTGTTATCTTACATTTCATATGATTGATAAGAGCGCCCCTCACTTCACACAGGTGTGATTTTTGATTCCATCATTATAAGCAGAGGCTAGCAGATCGACTAATTTGTTTGTACAAGAGAGATAGAACTCATTAGGCAGGCCATCAGGGCCTGGAGATTTACCCCTAAACAACTCACCTCATGTTTAGTAATTTCCCCAACATGCATTTGTATGTGAATGAATCAAGGAAAGCATGCAACTTAGATTCGTTTATATTAATTTTCTGGTATAAATTCACACATAGTTCTCTAATAGTTTCCCTTTAAATTTTCTCATTCTCTATCATAATAGCGTTTTCATTTAGAATTGCACTGACATGTTTACTTTGTGTCATACATATAGCTGCCTGTAGGCAGAGGCCCTGGGAGACATCATTGAATTTGGTCAATTCCGATTCCATTTCAGTTAATTTCTCCTTATCCTCATCCATTTTATTTGCTTTCGTTTTCAGATTGATATATTCAGCCATTAATGAAATGTATTTTATTAAGGTTCAGGTTTATTTTTGTCATAATGTATAAACACAGCAGATGAATACAATGGAAATCATTTTGCTCCGAGCACTCTCAGTCTTAAGGCAATATACACAAGAACACAACAACTATAGTGCAAAGAAACAGTAGTGCAAACAGACAACAAGAAAGTGCAATGTAAAGTGTCAGTGCGTACAGTGCAAGGTCAGCTGTTCATCAGCCTGGATGCCTGAGGGGAAGAAAATGTTACCAAGACGGTGGTGTGAGGTTTGATGCTCTGGTAGCGTTTTTTGGAAGGGAGTATAGTTGGAACAGGGTATGGGCGGGATGGTTGGTGTCTTTAATGATGTTGTGGGCTTTTTTTGTTTTGCTCTTGGTTCAATATTTTAGATTTATATTTAAAGTGATATCTCAGCCTATCTTTCATTATTTACCATGAATCAACATATGATTTAGTTAAAACATTTAAACTTTTGGCAATCATCACTTAATTCCTTCTTCAATTCTGCAAGCACACCATTATTCTTTAAACAGTTCACATTTAATAAAATAAATAAAAGAAAAAAAACTTCTTCTTGCCTGCCAAATCACAATGATAGAAAACAGGTGCACTTACATTTCATGTGTTTATAACTTGTTTCATTGGGTTTTAATACAATTGAGATTTTTCGTGTAGTGGAGCTAGTGTAATAGAAATATGAATGAATCTACATTTCCACAAGCTTCTCTAATGTAGTTCATACAAACTTTACAGCAGTCATTTGTTGCATATGAAATTAATTAACAATTGAACAATTTATTGCCTAATCGGCAAGTCCCATGTCATCTCTGAGCACCTTGACAAACTGGTTTAGTTATATACACAACAAAGGTATCTTTCCTTCAAGTTGTACTGCTCGATTCCCAAAGGTGTAAATTGCCTTGAAAAGAAAAAAAGGAATCCAAGGAGTGCCCTGGATTAGATTTTTCTTTTTAAGTCTGCAATTTGGGAATCAAGCAGTACAACTTGAAGGAAAGATACCCGTTTGGTATATGGTTCTAACTTCTACCTGTATTACCAAAGAGCACCCATGTAAGAGCCACTAACTGATCACTTCAGCGCTTCCATTTCTCTATTTTTAAACTGGTTTAGTCAAGCTCTGGAATAGTTGGTCATTTTGCTTGTCATAGTATTTGGATCAACTCTTTCTTGAAAAGATGGGTGGTCCTTAAAAGGACCGTTGTGTTTAGAGCAGACAGAACAGTTTACTTGGAGCTGGTGTACTTGGTCACAGCCTTGGTGCCTTCAGACACGGCATGCTTGGCCAGCTCACCGGGGAGCAGCAGGCGGACGGCGGTCTGAATGTCCCTGGATGAGATGGTGCGGCGCTTGTTGTAGTTAGCCAGTTTGGAGGCGATGCGCTCAAAGATGTCATTGACGAAGGAGTTCATGATGCCCATGGCCTTGGAAGAGATACCCGTGTCAGGGTGGACCTGCTTCAGGACTTTGATTGGTGGGTCCCAAACATTTTCAGGTCAAGGACCCCCAAATTGGCACAAATTAGCCCACAGACCCCTATTTGAAAAGATATGTCAAGATTTTTACGTCTCTAGCAGTGATTCTCACCCCGTTTAATTTCAAGGACCCCAAATTTGACATGCATTAGTCTACGGACCCCCATTTAATGACATTTCTATCTCTGGGACCCCCAATTCATATTGTAAAATCAATGTTAATTAAACTCCAATTAAACTCTAAAGGTCATTACACACTGGCGAATTAGCGACGCGATGCGAATAAGCGATCTGGAAATGCGAAATATTGCATGTTGCAGTTCGCCTGCGAATCTCTGCAAAATACGACACCAGAGCGAACAAATAAAAGCGAAAACGGTCGCATTTTCACACATTCGCCACTGATGTGGAAGCTTGCATGGACTTCAATAGTTTATTTCTAAATGCAAATTATTCGCACGAATATATCGCGTCGCCAATTCGCCAGTGTGTAATGACCTTAAGGGTTACAGGCCCATAAGGGTCCATTTGCATCAAGGATCCCTGGGTGTCTCCGGACCCCACTTTGGGAACCACTGACGTAGATGGCGTAGCTCTCCTTCCTAGACTGTCTGTGCAGACTTGGTGCATTTATAGTTATCTCACAATACTTGTAACCTCTAATTGAATTATTCTTCACTAAACTATCTAAACCTTTTTTTTCCGGTGTCACCATTGTGAGCTTGTAGATCGGCTATTTTCAGCGAGTGTAAAATTTGCCATTATGATGGCATCAAGGCCTTTTTTCTTTTCAAGTCTGCAATTTACACCTTTGGGAATCAAGCAGTACAATATTATGACGGCATCAAGGCCCGCAAAAATACATTTTAGTTGACTAAATCAACTGTAGATTTAGTCTACAAATATCTTATGACATTTAGTCGACTAAACTAGACTAAAATTCCAGGTGACTATAATGTGACTAAAACTAAATTAAAATAATTCAAAAGACTATGGCTAAAAATAAAAATAGCTGTAAAAAACACTGCCTTGAATCGTTAAAGGGAACAAAGTCTGGAATCTGACCATTTTCAATTCTGATGAATCTGAATTATACATACTGTATTTATTTATAATTTTTTGTGGGTTTTTAAGTGCACCATTAGGTTCTGGGCAGATTCATACCTCAGGCCACAAACGGTCACAAGCGTACGGTCTCTCTCCTGTGTAGAGTGTGTGCGTCGTCTTCTCGTGTCTCGTCAGCTGTCCGCTTTGCCTAAACCGTTTGCGGCGTGCGGTCTCTCGTCCGAATTATGCTGGTTGCGCATGTGACTGTTGCGCTGACTGCTGGTGATGAAGAGTTTGCCGCACGTGGAACACGGGTACGGTTTCTCTCCCGTGTGACTCCTCCTGTGGATGGTCAGACTCTGGCTCTGGCTGAACGCCTTGCCGCAGATGTCACACGCGTACGGCTTCTCCCCGGAATGAGTCCTCATGTGAACCACCAGGTGGTCCTTCCTGAAAAAGGCCTTTCCACAGACGTCGCACGCATGCTCCCGTACGTCCGTGTGCGCTCTGGCGTGCGCGATCATCAAGCAGTGCTTTGAAAACGTTCTTCCGCAAACGAGACAAAAATGCGACTTGCTGTGGGCGCCTTTTAAATGACGTAGCAACTCTTTCGTGGAAGCGCAGGCTTTCCCACAAACGCCACATTTGTCGTTGTGTGTTTTTATGTGCTTCATTAAAGTGTGTGTGTATTCAAACCCCTTGCCGCACACGGGGCAAATGTTTATCGATGTAGAATTATTACAAAGCGATGTTGTTGCGACTCCCACCTCCTCATGACCATCACTGAGAACTGTTCCCACGTTTAGCATATTTACTGTCCGATTCTCATCACAAGAGCGCTGTCTTTCATCGCCCATCACCCAGTCCTCATCGTTGCCGTAGTCATCGGGGGACAGTACGTACGTAAACTCCATCTCCGCTCCATCTTGGTCGCACGGCTCACTCTTCACACCATCAGGAGAGGAACGGACCTCCGTTGCGATGATAAACTCGCCGTGCTCTTTTTTTAGTTGCGGCGTCTCGAGGTTTGGCTGAGCCATGCAGCTGTTCCACACGTCGTGTTCTGTCTTTTCTGAAGGCCCTGGAAGGAACTCACGCCTCACACTGTGGTCCTCCGACTCCTCTGGCTTCTCAAGTGGAAGGGGGGAGCCCGGGGGGAACGCCGGGGGTCCTCGGCCCTTCTCCTGCAGGAAGGGGATGTACGCGTGGTCGGGTATGGTGCTTGTGCCCTCGATAGGATCTATAGTTGCAGCCAGGGGAAGACAGTGGGGGAAAGTTAGCTATCAAACAGAAACAAAAAACAAGCACACTTGGGCGAATGGCTCAAGAAAGCTCATACAATAGAAAGAATAGCCATAACTGCAGGCTTTCCCACTACGATTCCATGGACACTCATTTGATTATTTTTGAGTGGTGAAGCCACTCTAAGGAACAGCAATAGCAATATTTGTCCCTCTGTATGTCTGTTTAGAGTACGTGTTTCACGTGTTATTTATGTGTAACACAAATCGGCATTTTGTGCCGACACAAACATTAATGCCCACTCAATGCTGCTAAGATGCCTTTAATTTAAATACAATAGGGGTTTGTGAAATAAAAGCTGCATTTATTGTGCATTGTGCAATATATGTCAAGTGCAATTATGTGTGTGTAGTGATGCACTGATCGGTTGGCACTTTCAATTTCGTTGAACATGTTACAATGGCAGTAAAGATCTAAATGCCATTGACAATGAAAGGATAATTTACGTCATATGTGTCTGTCGCAAATGGGCTTTTGTGCTAAACACAAATATTAAATGCCATTGACAATGAAAGAAGAATTTACGTCTTTGTGTCTGAGCAAATTGACATGTTACGTCATGATGATGTACGATAATAAGAGCGCCCCCCCCCCACTTCACACGGGTGTGATTTATTTTTTAAAGCAAGTACTCCAGCTCCTTCTATGGACTAGACTAGAGCTAGTTCTGTACCATCCATTGTTTACATTACAAACTGAAGCTAGCATGTTAGCACTGTGCTATCGACGAGGCAGTCTGTATTTTCAGGAGCCTAAAAGTTGCTTCGGATAAACTGGAACTAAAACAATGTCCGCCGGATCCGTGAAAGTACGGAACCAATTCTAGAACCAAAGTTGTTCTCGTGGAAAAGTGGTCATTCATTCACTCACACAGGCCTGTTGTGGTGTTGTCTCTGAGAAGGGCCAGTTCTTGCCGCAGGAGACAGATCTCCTCTCTGGACCTGGACACTTCCACCCGGTACAAGGACAGGGTCTTCTCCACCTCTCCACAGATGTCCACAACCGCGGCGGACAGCCGCTCCGACACGAAGGCGCTGAGGTGTAACATGTCGTCTGATCTGATCTGATCTCCAGAAATCAGTGGATGTCTGTACAGAGAAGTGTGTGATGTTGTTGTTTAGTAGTAAACACAGCAGGGCTGTGCACTGCAGAGCAAAATGTAAATATAATAGTTTGATTGTAACAAAGAACAGTAGAACAGAACACACACCGGCGTAAGCAGCTGTCTGTAGTAGTGGGCCGTTGTGAGAGTGTTTA
This sequence comes from Protomyctophum parallelum, assembly GCF_964188405.1. Classification (NCBI taxonomy): domain Eukaryota; kingdom Metazoa; phylum Chordata; class Actinopteri; order Myctophiformes; family Myctophidae; genus Protomyctophum; species Protomyctophum parallelum. The sequence continues at coordinate 40,045,254 of NC_139708.1, forward strand.
CTTTAGCCAGCGCTTCTTCCGGACGGTGGACGATCTCTTCTGCTGGTTTCCGGCAGGCTTTGCAATCTAGTGAAATGCTGCCCTCTACAGTTCGGAGTATCACATTCCCCTCTCCCATATAGTCCATTCAGTCACTAACTGTGAATTCCTCCCTCAGCACATTTCTGATTTCTCAGAGATTCAGCCATCTCTATTGCCCCAATCATCACCCACATACGGTAGTAAACCTCTCCATCAAACAGGGACAGGTCCCCCAAGATTTCAAACTGGCCAAAGTAACCCCCAACTACCGCCCTATTTCTATTCTTAGCTTCATCTCGAAAGTGATGGGAAAAATAGTCTATGAACAGGTTGAAAAGTACCGCCTCCTCTATTTGAGCGACCACATCAAACACAAGGTGGATGCTGGCAAAATTGGCAAATGCTGCGGTCATGTTGGACCTCCAAAAGCCTTTTTGACACCGTGAACCACTCCATACTGGTTAACAAGCTAAAAGCAATTGGTTTTGATAGCACATCAGTGAGCTGGATGCTCACTGAAAATCTGAAAACCCCACCCACCCCTTTTCTTTTTTAATATATTTTTCACCCCTGTGTCAATCATCTAATGTGATCCTGGGCTCTACACACCCTCCACCGAGAGCAACGGACTTGAACGCATGCTTCCTTCATGCCTGAGTGTCCAAGTTGCTCCTTTTCACTTGACAGGGGGGAGTTTCCGTGGTTGGACGTAGCGCGTGGAAGGAACACGTTATTCCAACCAGTTCCTTTCCCCTCCATCAGGCGCCCCGGCTAGCCAGGGGGAGGCAGTTTAGTGACCAGGATTACTGCAACGGTTTTGTGAGGGTACCTACCCTAGGGGACACGGGGAGAACATGCAAACTCCACACAGAAAGGCCCTTTCGCCAACCCCTCTGTCGGGTATGGGCACTGATGACGCGGAGGAGGAAACACACCGCCAGCACCCACAGAATCCCGAGCGGGAATCGAACCCAGGACCTTCTAGCTGTGAGGCGACAGCAACTGTGACACCAACTGTGCCACCCTGCCCCTACCCACTAACCTGACGCTGCCAGATCCAAGAAGCTTGCTACACAAGTTTTAAGACCTCCCAAAAATACTCCCTGGAAATGAAATCAAAAGCCTTAAGGTCTAAACTTACAATAAATAATTCCTCATTTGCATACCCTAGTAGTTATATCTCTCCCCATATTATGCCACATCAACCTTCCCTTAATGACACATGTTTGTTCTTTTTCAATAAGTTCTACGTCCATTAATGTAACATGTCTCCAGTGTTGGGGAGTATTAAGCTACATGTAGCTGAGCTACGTAGCTGAGCTACATTTTGCTGTAGCTTGTGGTATTTTAGCTACATTCATATTTGTGTACCTCGTCAAGTAGCTCAGCTACCTTTTGGGTCATTTTTTGTAGCTTAGCTACTCAAGTTACAAGCTACAATTTTGGGCAATAACATGAAAGAAATATATTAATTTTGACCATTGGTTGCTGTGTTAATTCTTGTACTAGAACCCCCTTTGAAAAATCAAGGACTGTTCCTTTTTCTGATTGCTTTGAGGGCATATCAGCACTTGACAGCTGCCTCTAATTGGCCTCTGATTGGCCCTGGTATCACAGGGTCGGAGGGGTCTCCCAGGGGGGAGCAGGGGTCTCCTAGAGGGGAGGAGGGGTCTCCCAGAGGGGAGCAGGGGGAGGAGGGGTCTCCCAGAGGGGAGCAGGGTGGGTGGGTCTCCCAGAGGGGAGCAGGGTGAGGAGGGGTCTCCCAGAGGGGAGCAGGGTGGGGGGGTCTCCCAGAGGGGAGCAGGGGGAGGAGGGGTCTCCCAGAGGGGAGCAGGGTGAGGAGGGGTCTCCCAGAGGGGAGCAGGGTGGGGGGTTCTCCCAGAGGGGAGCAGGGTGAGGAGGGGTCTCCCAGAGGGGAGCAGGGTGGGAGGGGAATCCCAGAGGGGAGCAGGGGGAGGAGGGGTCTCCCCGAGGGGAGCAGGGTGGGGGGGTCTCCCAGAGGGGAGGAGGGGTCTCCCAGAGGGGAGGAGGGGTCTCCCGCATGTACATTCTCAATTTAACGCTGAAAAATAAAAAGTAGCTGAGCTACTTTGAGCTACTTTTTCCATGTAGCTGTAGCTTTACAAGCTACATCTCTCCAGGGGTAGCTATGTAGCTTGATCAAGCTACTGCCATGGTGAGCTACTTGTAGCTTTACAAGCTACGCTTTCAAAGTAACTTGCCCAACACTGCATGTCTCCAATTATCTAAGACTATACGAGGACCCTATAATTTTGTTTTTAAATATATATATATATATATATACACACACACAATATAACTCCATGATAGGATGAATGCATTTTACCTTCCCCGATTCCATCAGTATAAGCAGAGGATAGCAGATTGACTAATTCATTTGTACAAGAGCGATAGAACTCATTAGGCAGGCCATCAGGGCCTGGTGATTTAACCCTACACAACTCACCTCATGTTTAGTAATTTCCCCACCAGTAGAATTACGGCCAACCTCCCTTATTTGTATGGAATCAAGAAAAGCATGTAACTTGGATCCGTTAATATTGATTATTATTCTAGTGATATCTAGTAGATATCACACAGTTCTCTAGTCGTTTCCTTTTTCATTTTCTCATCGTCCATCATTTTCCACCATTTTCATTTAGAATTGCACTGACATGTTTACTTTGGAGTTTCTTCGTATGCATATTTATTACAATGTGCATTGCTAGAGACATCCGTGTCACACATACCTGCCTGTAGGTGGAGGCCCTGGGAGATATCGTTCAATTTGGTCAATTCCGATTGCATTTCAGCTAATTTCTCTTTATCCGCATCCATTGTAGCCCATTTGCTTTTGTTTCAATATTTCCCATAATTCAACATATGATTTAGTTAAAACATTGAAACTTTCAGCAATCATCAAGCTCTTCCTTCTTCAATTCCGCAAGCACACTATTCATTTTTTTTTAAACAGTTCACATTTCATTTCCAGAAAAAAATGTATTTTCTGTCCTTACAAATCTCAATGATAGAATACAGGTGCACCTTAACTTGTTTCATTGGGTTTTAATACAATTAAGATTTTACTGTTAGTGTAGTGGAGGTAGTGCAAAAAAAAAATGAATTAATCTACATTTTCACAAGCTTCTCAACATATTTACTAGTTCATACAAACTTTACAGCAGCCATTTGTTGCATTATGAAATTAATTAACAATTGCACAAGTTCCATGTCATTTCTGTGTCTGAGCACTGAGCTAGTGTTGTCTGATGACTGACCTGGACAAGCTGCTTCTGTAATAGTTGGTCATTTTGCTTTTCATAGTATTTGGATCAACTCTTTCTTGGAAAATATGTGTGGTCATTAAAAGGACTGTTGTTTAGAGCAAAGAGAACAGTTTACTTGGAGCTGGTGTACTTGGTCACAGCCTTGGTGCCTTCAGACACGGCATGCTTGGCCAGCTCTAAATCAAAATCTAAAACTAGACTAACACTTCTATGTGACTAAAAACAAATTAAAATCATTCAAAAGACTATGGCAAAAACTAAAATGTAAATTTGCTGTCGAAAAAAACACTGCCTTGAATCGTTAAAGGGAACCAAGTCCGAAAATGGAGGACCCTTAGTGCCTTTAATTTCTGTTTTTATTGTATGACATGTTCGCGTGCAATGTTACTGTACTTGAATCCCCCGTGGTAGAAATGATACATACTGTATTTATAATATTTTTGTGGGTTTATTAGGTTCTGAGCAGATTCATACCGCAGGCCACAAACGGTCACACGCGTACGGTCTCTCTCCTGCGTGGAGTGTGTGCGTCGTCCTCTTGTGTCTCGTCAGCTGTCCGCTTTGCCTAAACCGTTTGCGGCGTGCGGTCTCTTGTCCGAATGCTGGTTGCGCATGTGACTCTTGCGCTGACTGCTGGTGATGAAGAATTTGCCGCACACGGAACACGGGTACGGTTTCTCTCCAGTGTGACTCCTCCTGTGGATAGTCAGACTCTGGCTCTGGCTGAACGCCTTGCCGCAGATGTCACACGCGTACGGCTTCTCCCCGGAATGTATCCTCATGTGCACCACCAGGTGGTCCTTCCTGAAAAACGCCATTCCACAGACCACGCACGCGTGCTCCCGTACGTCCGTGTGCGCTTTAACGTGCACAATCATCTTGCAGTGCTTTGAGAACGTCCTTCCACAAATGTGGCAAAAATGCGACTTGCTGTGGGCGCCTTTTAAATGACTTAACAACTCTTTCGTGGATGCGCAATTTTTCCCACAAACGCCACATTTGTTGTTGTGCGAGTTTATGTGCTTTGCTAAAGCGCTTGCATAGTGAAAAGCCTTGCCGCACACGGGGCAAACGTTTTTCGATATAGAATTACTACAAGGCAATGTTGTTGCGACTCCCACCTCCTCATGACCATCACTTTGCCACTTTTGACCTTTTGCCACATTTAGCATATTTACTGTTTGATTCTCATCACAAGAGTGTCTTTCATCGTCCATCACCCACTCCTCATCACTGACGGCGTCATCGGGGGACAGCGATTGGTACATAGACTCCATCTCCGCTCCATCTCGGTCGCACGGCTCACTCTTCACGCCATCAGGAGAGGAACCGACCTCCGTCGTGATGATAAACTCGTCCTGCTCTTTTTTTAGTTGCGGTGTCTCGACATTTGGCTGAGTCATGCAGCTGTTCCACACGTCATGTTCCTTCTTTTCTGAAGGCCCTGGAAGGAACTCACGCCCCACACTGTGGTCTTCCGACTCCTCTGGCTTCTCAAGTGGTGCCCCCGGGAACGCCAGGGGTCCTCTGCCCTTCTCCTGCAGGAAGGGCATGTACGCGTGGTCGGGTATGGTGCTTGTGCCCTCGATAGAATCTAAAGTTGCAGCCAGGGGAAGACAGTGGGTGAAAGTTAGATATCAAAGAAGAAACAAAGAAACAAGCACACTTGAATGGTGAATGGCTCAAGAAAGTTCATACAATAGAAAGAATAGCCATAACTAAATGCCTTTTCCATTACGATTTAATGGACACTCATTTGATTTTTTTAATTAATCCCTGGGACACCAATCAATCTACACTGAAATGTCCTCTATTTTGGGGATGACTACTGCTAAATATATGTTTGATAAATAATGATCACTAATGGCTATATAATAACTAAGTGGAGACAGGAAAATATTAGAACAGCTAGAACGGTGGCGGTCATGAGTGTTCTGTCATTTTCATAATGTAATAGAATAGAGCCTTTAAACGCTAGGAAGAACAACACTTCTCATGCCGTATCATGATATAAATGTATTGAAAATCTTAAACAATATCTAGTCTCACATCTCTCTCTACCCTTATTAGCCTAGTAGTGTTAATAGTGTCTTTTGTGTCTGGCACACAAGATGCAACAATAAAGAACTCGAACCATGAGTGATATCAATATAACATTGATATCAGTGGCATATCTACAATAAGGCGAGGCCAGGTGACCGTCTGTCCAAATCCATGTCTGCCTGGCCAACCACATCTTGCATGGTCAAAATGTAATTCGCTACCGATTGATATTATATTCAGTGGTGGACGGAAAGTAACTAAATACTGTTATGGAAATAATATATGTCCGTCACTAAGGTGAATGTATATCTTAAAGGTATATTCAGTGATTTCACTTAATTCAAATATCACTTATTTATTTGCTTTGTTGTGATAATCCTCTCTACTATAGAGTGTGCTGACCATATAAGGAGTTCCTCCCTGTCCCCAGTTAACCCCTGGGGGTCAAAAAACCTTAGGTTTCGTTTTTGGCTCTCTATCCTGATTGGATGAAAGGCTTACTGTAGGTCCCAGCCAAAAACTAAACCTAAGGATTTTTAAGTGAAATCACTGAATATACCTTTAAGACATTTATTCAGAAGAACAGCAACAAGCAAACAGCATCTTTCAGTCTATCAGGCTTAGCATGTATCACTCATTTTATCCCTCCGCACATCTCTCTCTCGTGGTCTCCATCCCACCAGAGCTTCTCAGCAGCTCCTGTCTTAGGTCACATTCTCACCTAATACTTCGGTAGACTCGATGTGAATGGGCGGAGAATATTTAATTTGCTGCGGTTTGCCTTCACACTGGCTGTGTCAAGCGCAGCAAGGGAACGCAGCAGGGAATTGTATCAATGTGTTCAATTCATAAACTATAGCCTACACATTTAAATCTATGGTGTTAAAATTATACTAATATTATAACGTGCATCTTTCGTGCCGTTGGGGACTGGATGTCTGGATCTCTCTCTCTCTCTCTGTGCACGCACTGTTCCTTTGGGCATAGAGGCTCAGCGCACTGAGCACAGACAGAAAAAGTTCCTGGCCTAAATCCCCACATAGTGACAGCACTCCATGTTTACGGCACGCACAGACAGACAGAATATTCTGTAGGGTACACTGCAGTGTTTTTATGCGTTTCCTTAAGCAATTGATTAATGTATTATGTACTCGTCCTCAGTTCGACCATGGGCTTGGGTCTTCTCATTCGACCACGTCTATCTATCCACGGTAATGCGGGACATCTTTGCGCTGCGTAAACTATGCCTTCTCCGTCTCCAACTGTGTTTAGCTCCTCACCCGCCACATTGTTTGCTTCATTTCATTTATTTGCTGCGGATTGCATTCACACCTGCACCGAATCGTAATCAAGTGCAATTGGAAGCGAAGCGAAACACCTGTTTTTGGTCGGAGTAAAATGCAGTTATTTGATGCGCATTAGGATTCGAATGATGATTCACACGAAACGCACTTTCCGACAATGTGCAGCAGGATTCGTTTTAATCGCAGTAAAGCTTTCTGGTGTGAAGGTCACCTTATACCCAAGAAGCAGGTCCACAGATAAACATGACCAACACAAAAGTACAATACAATACAGATGCTCTGACTGTCTTGGCTGTCGCCACCTTCCTCAGACAGGAACGATACCCAAGTCAGGCCCAGCAGGGTCTCATAACAAACAATAGGTGTGACAAGGTATTCTTTCATTTATATACAGCTTGATCAAAGGGTTGATTGGATTACGACAGGCTTTTAGGCCATGGTGTCGTTGCTCACAGACAAAACAGCATGGAACAATACATCAATATACTATATAGATTAAAGTCTTCATATTTCCCACAACAGTACATTTACTTGAATACTATTACTTGAGTATGTGTACTTCAATTATGTAGTAGCCTATTTAATGTTTTTCTCTTTTTCATACTTTGAATAAACAAATAGGCTATTGTACATTTTTTGGCCCACAGCATTTCGGAAGCCCCGTTTCAACTTTCAAATAGTGAAAGTGAGTGCCTTGTGAGTTTTTTTTGTAGAGTGGCTATTTTCAGTATTATCGATGTTTTAGGAATTTCAACACAGCAGCACTGCATTTATATTGAGAAAATGTGCTTTGTAATAACTTAGACCAGGTCATGAGTATCTATACTATATTGCTTGCTCTGGGTGGATCTTTGTTGGTTTGTAAAGTGTCTTGAGACAACTTGTTGTGATTTGACACTTTAATACATTTGAATTTAATTGAATTGAATAAGTACTCAAGTACTGGTGTTGCCCTAGCCCCTCTCGGGACCCTACATAAAGCTTTTCTGAAATTTTGATGAGTTTTATGTTGGGTCCCTGGTCAGACCTATATTTTCGTATGGAAATTCCAGTACGCGGAAGTAGAAATTCTCTCTAAAATAGGATCTGCGCCAAGTGACGGCATTTTTTTACTTGAGTTATTCTGAATTCGGGAACTTTACGTACCTATACATCCCGCTGCGAATATCTCCTGTGGCGCGGAAGCCGTTAAGTATTTTTAATCCATGTTTGACCGATTTGGTCGCTTTATTTCTTCTTGTTTGTTTACCGTTTATTGTACCGCCTCCCGCTGTGCGGTTGGCTTGTGCGGCTATGTCCCTGCCTCTGATCTGCTGTGTCATAGCTATAGCGCCACTAGCTAGCCAGATAGGCGGTACAATGAGGTGTCAATAAACAAGGAAGGAAGAGAAGAATCCAAGCTTCCAAATCGGGCAAACATATATTAAAAATACTTAACGGCTTCCGCGCCACAGGAGATATTCGCAGCGGGATGTATGGGTACTTATACTTTACATATTCAGAAAGCCTCACACTGAAAAATATCGTCAAAGAGCGCGGGGAGCCGCTAAACATGTTGTTTATGTTTAAAAATGGGTGCGTACCAGGTGGCATGGTAGTAGTGCAACAGGACCCAATGCTATCTGGGTCGTCAAAATGTCAGAAACTTCAGTAGCATTTGGGTTCTGCTTGGAGGGCTAGTGTTGCCCTAGCTGAGCCTCTGATTCCATAGCTCTAATGCGTTGCAACGCATTATAGAGCTATGGATCAGATCTAGTGTTGTCCATCACTGGCCAATTTGCCCCTACTGTACCAGCTCTGGTCCATAGCGTAGAAGGACTTCTCATGAACTCCTTTTATGTGCCCTCGGCTACTTCTGTAGCCCCTTATGTGCCCTCTCCCTACGCTCATTCTGTAGCTCCGGAATGAGCGTAGTGCTGAGGGAACATAAGGGGCTATTCTGTAGTTAACTGAATGAGCGTAGGGACCGAGGGCACATATGGGGATAGACCAGAGCTAGTTCAACTTCTGTACCAGCCATTGTTTACATAATACAAACAAGCTAGCAATGCTAGCTCTGACATACAGTATAATACTGCCTCGCTAGCACGGTGCTAACATGCTAGGCTAGCATCTTAGCACCGTGCCAGCGAGTCTGTATTTGCAGAGCCCTAAAAGTTGTTTCGGATATCAAACTGGAACTGGAACCAAAACACTGCCCCCCGTGAAAAGCACAGAACCGGTTCTAGAACCAAAGTTGTTTTCGTGGAACATGGGTCATTCATTCACTCACACAGGCCTGTGGTGTTGTTGTCTCTGAGAAGGGCCAGTTCTTGCCGCAGGAGACAGATCTCCTCTCTGGACCTGGACACTTCCACCCGGTACAAGGACAGGGTCTTCTCCACCTCTCCACAGATGTCCACAACCGCGGCGGACAGCCGCTCCGACACGAAGGCGCTGAGGTGTAACATGTCCAGAGATCAGTGAAAGATATACAGATACAGAGAAGTGGTGGGTGATGTTGTTGTTTCCCCCACAACACAAAGTCTCTGAACGAATCGCGTGTAGGAATTACAAATGTGGAGAATGCAGATTGTTCACTCTTTACACGGAATGTCGCGAAAACATCCTTAAAACACTGTCAACACAGCACGGCTGTGCACTGCAGAGCAAACTTATAATTGCGACCGAAGGAAAGCCCCCACTCAAAATCCCCATACATGGGGTAAGAAAGTCCCCATATTCATTGTGCCCAGGTCTCGTGACATCACTATGACATCAGGGATAGTCACTCAAAATCCCCATAGGTCTCGACCGTCTCGTGACAGTGTAATGCTTTATTGGGTCTTTAGTTGTGCTTGAAATGTACTGAATTCTGCAAACTGTTAATACATATTTTAATCAATCAAACATCACTATGACATCATCATGGATCATGGTAGTAAATCAGGGATCATAATCATATCAATAGTAAATGCGACCTGCTGTCGCAATTAAGCCCATACTGTATGGAGATCCCTGATGTCATCAATATTAGTATATGGATATATGTCAGAACCTGTTCTGACATTCCATATGTTGATCCTTCCCCATCCATCCTTCCTCTTCGATGTCAGACAGATGTCTGTCTGCCCCAAAGTTATTAGTGCAGCCGTACCGTACCGCGCCCAGAACTAGAGTTCTTATGGCCCGGCCCTACCTGGGCCCTCATCAAACCCTGTACACTCAAGACACTGCCACCACTGCCACCCTTACATGAGAAATGAGAATGTGGTACTTTGATTTAAAGTATTTCAACAGCATGACTTTATCAACCTACAATGAGAGCATGAACGCCCAGACTAGATATTCAACTTCATGTTCACTAGATAAGATGGAACAAGACAGAGGTGTTACACTTTTTAGTTGTTTTGCTATTTTGCTATTAGCCGTGTAGCTCTATAAAATTAAACAAAATTATAACTATTGTTATATAACTGGTGGACAAGCGAAGGGAACTACTAGCATCAATAAATAAGTCACACCCATGGTGAAAGATTATAGTGAAGACATGATGAAGAAAACTGAATAATATTTCATTACTGGTGGAGGTTTGCCAAAAGGAAATCGTAAGAACAACCCTCCTGCATTTAACCCATCCTAACTACCGGTAAGTAACAGGAGCGCTGGGCACTACGGGGCAGCACCTCAGGGAGCAGGTAGAAGTCAAGTGTCTTGATTTCTCAGAGACACTGCAGGGTTTCGAAAAACATGCCAACTCTGTCAAAATACGGGAAATGTGTGTCACAAACTCACAATGCCAATCCCCTGAGGAGAAAATTTCAGGAACATAAGGCTGACGGTTCAAATCTGTCTGTCGCACGACCAAAACATAAAAGGTGATATAACCTATGCCCTATGTCAGTGGCGTCAACTCCGAGGGTGCACAGGAGCAGAAGAACCCACTGGCAAAATAATAACACAACACAACGGCTCCGGGTGTGCTCCGGGTGTTCAGTAGGCCTATTATATTTTAGTAAATATCTCCTGGGGTGCAACTCCCTAGGTGGCGTAGTTGGCTATAATTCAGATCATTCTGTCACACATACATGTGTCCACCCACGTCCACACTGCACACATGCACGCACACACACACACACACACACACGCATATGGGCGAGTAAAGAGGCTGTTACTTCCTTTTGGAGGTGGGTGAGTATATAAGACTGCATGCTGTGTGCAGGATCAAGCATTTCAGGATGATCAGCTATCAGCAGAGCTTTGCTGCTTTTCCTCTTCTGTCTGGGACTGAGGCCGAGACTTCAAATGAAAACACAGGTAAGGATGATCCAGCCACTTTTTTGGCGACACCCCCTCAAAATGGAATCCTAGGCGGCCACCTAGGTAACTATTATAGAAGGCACCAGCTCTGGGTAGGAGAGATATGTTGATGAAAAATTTGCTTTTGACACACTGCACCTACAGTAAGTGTTGAGTGGATGAAAGAAGTGCTCGACCTGGCAGAGCAAAGACAAAACATACTCTCTCCCCAAGCCTTCGGCCTGGTGGAGACAGAAGATAATAATATTTACCATATATTTACATTCCTCTACTGTCCTCTTTTTTTCATTCCATCATCTCTCTGAACTCCCATCCACTCTCAAGGTCCACCAAGGGTTGTAGAGATGAACTCCACAGCGTCCAACAACACCACCAGGTGCGGTCCAGCTTACGTGGTCACTGTGATTTTCCCCTGCTTGTACAGCATCGTGTTTCTAGTGTCCCTGGCACTGAACAGCATGGCTGCATGGGTCTTCTTCAACATCCCCTCTAACTCCACATTTGTGGTCTATCTAAAGAACCTGGTGAGTGAAGGCAAAGGTAAAGCAGCAACTCTCAACCTGTGGATGGAGCCCACTGGGGACGGGACGGATGCGAGGATAGTGCACGTGGGTCCCCAACTAATTGACGAATGACAAGAGAACACATTACTATGTTATTGATAATAATTATATAACATTAATATCGACGGGTTAATGTAACAAGTAAAGTAAAAAAATAAAAAATCATTTTTTTTTTGTTATGTTGTTCTTTTGTGTCACTGTCTTTGCAGTATCTGCTGCCTCTGGCAAATTAATTTCTTCTCGCCTGTATCAATACAGCTCTATATACCTATCAAATGTCAAATCTCCTTCGCCAACAGATCGTGGCTGACATTCTCATGACTCTGGCCATCCCCGTGAAGGTGCTGTACTTTGCAGGCGTTAGCCCCTTGGGCCTGAGTGTGGCCTATTGCCGCTACTCGGCCAGAGTGTTCTACCTCTCCATGTACACCAGCATCACTTTCCTGGGCCTCATTAGTCTGGACCGCTACCTGAAGATAGTCTGGCCATTTGGGGAATACGCTGTGCAGAAGGTCAGGGTGGGTCAGGCGCTGAGTGCCGCCGTGTGGCTGGTGTTGTCATCTCTAGTGATAGCAAACATCGTCCTGACTAACAAGCCACCACCGCACCCCATTGTTCCAGGCGAACTGCAATGTTTTTCCATGATGAGCGAGTATGGTCTGAAGGTGTATAAGGGATCAATCTACTTCATGCAGGTAACACACACATGTAAACTTGGTGATATACAGATATACTGTAGTACTGGGTGTAACAATAAAGTAGCGTTTTAACGTCACTCGTCTCTAATATAGAGATGCACAGACCTTTCTTTTAAGCAATGACCCTGTCGGACCATACTTGTCACGACCTAATCTCTCAAGGACATATTTGAGCGCAAAGGAAAATAGCCAAAAGAGGGTGCTATTGTGCCTGTCACGTCATGTTTTAACTAATTAGGACATGAAGGTATACAATATTTCTGTACTCATAGAAGACTAATTGTTTTTCCCCATAGGACCAACCTGTGTTCATATATATGACACTTGTATGTTCATATTGTACTTACATAGATAGTTTTTGTTGCGAAGAATCGCTGAATATATTCATTAATATCATGTACAATTTACAATTTACAATTTAGGCATTTAGCAGACGCTCTTAATCCAGAGCGACTTACATTTAAGCAAGAACAAAAGCATGGGAATACATCACATAAAAGCATTTATCATGAAACATGCGTAAGCTAAGAAAGTAACAGTGGAATATCTATATAATGAAACTATACATACACTATACATATAAACTATACATATATTTACTACTATGCTATACATATGTACTATGGCGTGCTATGACTATATACAATACAATTATAGTGCTGTCTACATAACATGCTATAAGTCTGTGTCAAATGCTATCTAAGCCAACAGAAATGCTATCTAAGGGGTTAGGGTAAGTGCTATGGGCCATGATGGAGTCTGAAAAGGTGGGTTTTCAGGCTACGGCGGAAGATTGGGAGTGATGCTGCAGTTCTGACTGCAATGGGAAGTGCATTCCACAGTTTTGGAGCCAGAAGGGAGAAGAGTTTGGGACGTGTGGAGCGTTGTCCCGACGTTTTTAGTGAGGGTACTTCCAGTTTCCCTGCACACATCAATATCATACATACTTACGTACACACGTACATACTTAATTGGGTGGATAATGGATATGTGTAAATATGTAGCTACCTTTTTAGTTTTTCCATTCTCTTCCCCCTTGCTCCCCTATTCTTTTTTTCATTCTCTTTCTGGAGACGTGATGCACATGAGCTTGCACACAAACTAATTTTGCCCACTGTATGTGCTTTTTGGCTGATGTATTGTGTCCAGGTGGTGTTCTGGTGCACGCTGGCTCTGATGGTGGTCTGCTACTCGTTCATCAGCTGGACGGTGTACAAGTCCTACAAAGCGACCATGAGCAGCAGCTCCGAAGAGGCCTGTCGCAAAACCAAAGCCAAGGTCTTTGTGGTAGTAGTGGTGTTCTTCGTCTGCTTCGCCCCCTTCCACTTCTTGACCCACATACTGACCCAAACCCCAAACACCACAAGTCACGGCTGCGAGTACTACAATGCATCGCACAGCACCATTTGGCTGTCCACCACAAACGTGTGTCTTGATCCACTCATCTACATATTACTTTGCAAGAAGTTCAGGACACGACTGGTGGCCACACTGACATGCAAGGCCCTCCCACCATAATGGTCATAATGGATCTCCAAGACAGGCCTCATACACACGTATCAAACTAGTGTTCTATCTGTGATTGATGGTGTGTGTGTGTGTGTGTGTGTGAGCCTGTGTGAGCCTGTGTGACACCACACACACACACACACACACACACACACACACACACACACACACACACACACACACACACACACACACACACCCCCCCCTGACTGGCTGCAAAGTCGGGTAGGATAAACGGGGTTGCGTTTGATACATGTGTATGAGGCCTCATGCCTTATACACATGTGAGAACATGTTGCTGTATTGTTGTATTGTTCTTTCTGCTTTGGCAATGTAAACATATGTTTTCTCATGCCAATAAAGCCCATTGAATTGAATTGAATTTAATTGAATAGCTGCTGGTTTTGGTGTGAAGCATCATGTTCCACACAATGGAACAATGCCTCCCCTCCCCCACAGGGTGGAGCTGAATGTGAGTGATTGAGGTGATTGAGGTGATTATTATTACAGATTAGTAAAACCAGATCCCAAAGCCTCTATATATTACATGGTAATGAATACAATTCAGTTCATACATAACTGGCTAAAAGTGGTATTGTAGTGGGTTAGGTTATTGTGGGTATGTTAAATATATAGCAACAGGTTGCATTGTGCATCATAGTGCTGCAATGCAGCACTATGATGTAACATATAAAGAGATTGCATTAGACCTAACCACTGTCAGTCCATGAATCATATAGCTCATATGCAAACTTTAAGCACATGTTGCCTACTTGAATGGAATAAACTCTGTAAAGTGCATGTAGGCGGCTCTTAAAAGAGCCTTTGGGTTGTTGGTAGATCAAGTCAGCGTTATTAACCTCCAAATCCGTCCCTGTCTCTTCAGAGCATAATAGACAACATCCATGGCAGTCAAGGTAGGTGTCACGTTCTCCAGGAACACCTTGAGGACACCGTGGGTCTCCTCGTATAAACCGGAGATACGCCATGGCAAGCCAGACGGCGGATAGCGGGCTTGGTGATGCCCTGGATGTTATCACGAAGCACCTTGCGATGGAAGAACCTTGTTAATGACTGTTGGTAGGGCGTTCCACATTTTGGTGGCATAGGAGCGAAAATAATTTAGTCCCTTGTTTGTACCGAATCTGGGTTGTACATGGTTTGTTGCACTCCCTCTGTGCATAGACTAAAGCCTATTGCTTCCCCTCCTCTTTGGGTATAGTTATTCTAACATTAATAGGAGTCTCTTTTCGTCCTCCCCGTCGCAGTTCTGTGGACCTCTAATACTAACCCCCAACTGACTGAATGAGCGTGACCGTGGATCAGGCCTCTTCATGGAGCCCACCAGAAGTGTGACCTGGACCCGGCCTCACAGAGCTCGACCAGATGTGGACCAGATGTGGACCAGACCCCTCCACGGAGCCCACCTGTCTATTTCTGTCTATTTCTCTCTGTCTATCTCTCTCTCTCTCCCTCTACCCCCCCCCCCCCCCCCCCCAACACGGTTGAGGCAGATGGCCGTCCACCCCAGAGTCGGGTTCTGCCTGACGTTCTTTTCTCCTCTCCTAAAAGGGGAGTTTTTCGTTGCCACTGTCGCAAATTCGCAATATTGCTTGCTCTGGGTGGATCTTTGTTGGTTGTAAAGTGTCTTGAGACAACTCGTTGTGATTTGACACTATAATAAAATTGAATTGAATTGAATTGAATTGAACTTCTGTTATCAAAATAAATATCCACTTTCACTCAAAAACTACACTATAGTTTAATTTGAGCCTCAATTAAACCTCAAATGCATGCGTATGTGCTTTCTAGCGTGTGTGTGCATACGTGCATGCTAGCGCATGCGTGCAGCTGTGTGTGTTTTCTTACATCTCGTAGATGAACAGGTCTGGCCTCCACAGCATGTCTATAGGAACAGAGACCTGGGTGATTCCACAGAACAGACTGGGGTCCCAGGAGATGAACTCGTTGTTCCACGTCTACACAGTGAAAGCAAGACATCATTCAGAAGCCAGCCAAATAATACACAAAAGAAGGAGAGGAAGAAAAGGTTCAGACGACAAAGACATGCACGACGAGACACACCCATAATGTCAAAATGTGGGCCGCTGACATTGTGAACACACTGGAGGTAGAGAGGATTCAGATCTAGGTCAGACTGATATGATTTAATCGGGCATGGCAGCATTTTATTCAGGAAGATTCTAAGAAATGCAAAGCATCAATCCTCATTGTTGCACTGTCCACCTTAGCCCGGAGCACTTACTTGCCATAGAACTTGCCCTAGCCATGACAACCTTCCAGTCTTATGCAAAGGCTAAAATATAATTTTGCCAAATTTGTAAATTGTATTTGGATCTCTACACGAAAAAAAGTACAATTTTGGGTTGTGAATGCAGTTTCGACAAATTGCCTGAACGCTCGCCTCACATTGAAATTTAATTTTGATAGAAAAGGACTTAAATCAGGCTTGACGTTGCTGGCTGTACAATATTATACAGTGTGTGGTTCCACTAATGAAGACGGTGAATTAATATCGATGTTTTGGGAAAACTCACCATTACTGCTCAGATGAAAGGAATGAAGGTTTGTGTCTTCTCAATCTGTCAAACACAAACACATGCAGGTGAGAACACAATTAGCATCAGCATAACACGCACACTCCAACATAACACACACACTTGAATCACCATCACATGCATGCACACATGCACGCACACTGTGATGCCCCACACATAATTGAGTAGTATATGCCTGCCTAACTGTCATCCTGTAGGTGAGCCTGGGTAGGGCATTTGCCTAATGGCTAATGGGAGAGCACCTGGGCCCGGTGTCTCCCAGAGGCTATAAATGCAACGCTCCTGCCAGTTGAAAGAGAGATCCAGAGGAGGCAGACCTGCTGTCTGTGCCTCCATTGCCCGCTTGCCTCCATGTCCTGCTTATGTTATGTTTACCTTATCCTTACCATCCACACACACACCACACCATGTTCCACACATCCATCACCACCACACCACTGATTATACTGACTCCACACCTCATAGGACCTGTTGCTTGATTATGTTGTTATCCAGTTCTGTTATTTAAGTTAATGTCAAGGCCTATTTTACAATAAATACATATGTTGTTCAACTTTCGACTGTCTCCTGCTCCTAATGTTTGTCATAGCAAGAGCCAGCTATGCCAAATGGGGGCTCGGTACAAAAGTGAGTAGGCTACTACATTTTTCCAACTTTAAACTAAGCCTATTGGTTGTTGCGCGCACGGTTTTGATAGCCGGTCTTGAAGTAAATTGGGGTTTTCCCCATGACGTATGGTACATTGGGGCCAATCAGAGGCGGGGGTGGGAAACCTGGCTCGGGATTCCCTTTTTTGTCTTTTGTGACACGGATTTCAAATTGTTTGGCGGTGCGTGCGGGGGCGGTCTTTTGTTTGGTGTATATTCAGTGCATCAGTACCCCTGCCGAACCCCATGAAGAGACAGGGTTGAGTTAGAGAAGTTTTGGTTAGGCAGTTAGGGGACACTCCTGATTACTCTGGTTAAAGTTGCTATCTGTGTGTTATTAGGACTTGTGTGCATTCATCCAAACGTTATGATGACTCAAATTGATGAATTTGTGGCGTCGCCGTCAGTCGATTTTTTAAAATGACTGTACAAAGGATCAGTTGTTCGAGATTGCTGGCCACTACCACATTGACGCGGAGGAGAGCGCGTCCGTGAAGCTGTCCGTCGCGTCCGTCATGCGTGGAGGTGGAGATTCTTTTCCATCCACCAGCTGTCTAAAAACCCCACGAAGAAGAGAACTTCAGCTACTTCTGACGCCTTCACGCCTCACAGTGTGCTCAGAGCCACTGTCGGCTGACAGTGGGCACTGGGCAGCACTACTAGGGATCCCGGGAGACAAGGTACCGGGGGAGGAGGCAGGTTCGGTCTGTGCGGAGGAGGAGGAGACAACAACGGAGGCGAACCAGTGATATGATATGATATAGAGGACGTGGGAACGGCAGTTTCACCGTCCGCAGCCAACATGAAAGCGGTTGCAGAAAGAGCCAGAGAGGCTAGCCTGACCTAAGCAGAGACATTTCTGGCCTAGATGGGAGGGTCGCGTCTCGGAAAAGCGCGCACCCTGATTGGATCTCATCGATCTGTCCGTCACCCCCGGCCCCTCCTCTCCCCCCTAGTGCAGCGCTACGTCACATCATTTAGAGCGACGCCTACGCGGAAGGGTTGACTCCCACTTTTAGACTGGTTCAGCCCATGGCTTTTTCCAGGCTTTCATCTTTCGCGCAGACGAAATGAAAGCCTGGGTATCGAGGCTACAGAGAGGCTACTGCGGGGAGACAACGTCCCTGTCTTCCGGAGATCGCAGCAGCGGAGGAGACGGAGGAGGCTGTCAGACAACTAGAGAGGGCTGTCAACGAGCTGCTGCCGGCCTGGTCTGATTCTTCAGGCGTGGGGGATGAGGGGGGGGCGGCGATGATTCCGAGTATGATTCGGCAAGCGATGAGCTGAGTGGCAACTCGAGGAGAGGCACCCCAGCTGCAGCCTCGCAGACGGGCCGTGCTCCGTGAGGGGACCATGCTCCGTGAGGGCGGTGATCCGTGAGGGGAGGGACCGGAAGTGCTTTTTTTCCCGGCTTGCACGTGCACAAGCGCACATGCACGCACGCACGCGCAACATGATGCGCGTGCACGACACGCACTTGCTGGTGCGCGCTTAAATGCCGGGTGTATATAGTACCAGCTGTGCTTAATCATAATTACGTGCTCGGTTTGGAAAAGTTTGATGTAGTTTGTTGTAGGTAATAGTTTAATTGAAAGCTTATTAGTTGGTGGTATAAGTGTGCATATTTGAAGAAATGCAAATAATAAAAAAATGATATGCAATAATAGGCTAGGCCTATATGGTTGAATATGACATATGATATCAAGGCATTTAAGTAATGTAATAAGTTGCTATAACCCCGTACCCCTGTCCCACACACACCATGTCCAGACCATAGACCACAGACACAGGACCATATGCATTTAATTTACTATGAAAACCTGCATTTCCCATCAGTCAGTCAGTAAGTGTGTCATGTCACGCCTCGTGTCATGCCTCCATATATGGTCACGCCTCGTGACACGTCACACCACCATATATGGCCGTTTCCATATATGATATAAGATCCCGACACTGACCTCATCAAACCCTGGATAGCCATACATGGAAAAGACTGGATCATCACCTAGATCTCCATATATGGAGCTGAGGCGGCCAGCAACTCTACATCTGACCTCATAATGTAATAATCAGCTCATAATGTAATTAAAAGACGAGCACATAACTTAATAGATTTTTCTATAATGTAATAATGTGTTATTTTTGTAATAACCTCCACATAGGCGACTCATACTGTAATAAAACTTCATAATGCAATAATGTCTTTATAATATATGAGCTGATTATTACATTAATGAGTTTTTATTACATTTTAGTCATATTGACCATGATACTGACATGACACTGACATGATACTGACCATGACACTGACCATGACACTGACATGATACTGACCATGATACTGATATGATACTGACCATGACACTGACATGACACTGACCATGACAATGACATGATACTGACCATGATACTGACCATGACACTGACCATGACACTGACCATGACACTGACATGATACTGACATGATACTGACCATGACACTGACATGATACTGGCATGGATGGAACTAGTAACTAGGTCCCGTTTTGTTATAATAATACTCAGTTGAAGGCATATTTCTGCTGGCATGTGACTTTCTTTCTGCTGGCATGTGACTTTCTTTCTGGGACATACTGTATAGGCCGATCATCTTCAGAAATAATCAAATATAATTCATTATTATTATTATTAAATTAATAATTCAATTGAGTAATTCATGCTATTACATTCGATAATATTCAAGCAGGATTACTATAATCTACTATATAGTACTATAATCAATAAAACATAAATAAAAAATAATAATAATAATAATTAAATAAATAAATAAATAAATAAATAAATAAATAAATAAATAAATAAATAAATAAATAAATAAATAATAAATAAATACTACTTATATTAATATAAATAATGAATACATAAATAAAATAATAATAATAAATAAATAGTTGTAAACCATTTGTACTGTAATCAATAAACCATAAATAAATAAAAATAAATAATAAATAATAATAAATAAATAATAAATATAAATATAAATATAAATAATAATATTTATATTAATATAAATAATAATAAATAAATAGTTGTAAACCATGTGTACTATAATCAATAAACCATAAATAAATTAAAAATAAAATAAATAAATAATAATAAATAAATAAAATAATAAATAAATATAAATAATAATATTTATATTAATATAAATAATAATAAATAAATAATAATAATAATAATAATAATAATAATAATAATAATAATAATAATAATAAATAAATAAAATAATAAATAAATATAAATAATGTTTAAATAAATAAATAAATAATAAATAAATATTATTATTAATATAAATAAATAAATAAAATTAATACATTAATAAATTAATTAATAATAAATAATATTATTAATATAAAAAAATAAAAAAATACGTAAATAAATAAATAAATAATATTAATATTAATATAAAAAAATTGTGAACGTGATCTGTCGGAATGGTGGGACTTTTTCGGCCGCGGGTCCCTGTCGGAATGGTGGGACTTTTTTCTGTCGGAATGGTGGGATGTTTACAAATATGGAGCATACCACCATTCCGACAATTAGAAGTCAATGTCGGAGTGGCAGCATGTCGGAATGGAGACTATACAGTAGGGCTTATCACACCTGCTAAAAGCACTCATTTGGAAACTGATGCATGATGCTGACCATGATACTGATATAAGAATGTGTTGTTGCGACTGTAGGCCACTGTTTACTATGAAAACATGGATTTCCCGTCAGTCAGTAAGTGTGTCATGTCACGCCTCCATATATGGTCACGCCTCATGACATCACGCCTCGTGACACGTCACGCCACCATATATGGCCGTCTCCATATATGATATAAGATCACGACACTGACCTCATCAAACCCTGGATAGCCATACATGGAAAAGACTGGATCATCACCTAGATCTCCATTATGGAGCTGAGCCAGCCAGCAACTCTACATCTGACCTCAAACCCTTAGATCTCCATATATGGAGCTGACCTGTTCTGACATTCCATATGTTGATCCTTCCCCACCCGTCCTTCCTCTTCGATGTTTCCCTTTTGACTGATACCTGTCCATTCAAACTCTAGACGGGCCCGCCCCAAAGTTATTAGTAGAGTTCTCAGGCCCAAAAATGAAGGCCCGGCCCTACCTGGGCCCTCATCAAACCCTGTACACTCAAGACACTGCCCCCACTGCCCCTTAGATCTCCATATATGGAGCTGACCTGTTCTGACATTCCATATGTTGATCTGACCTCATCAAACCCTGTACACTCAAGACACGCTCCATGGCCAGTACAGAATTAATTCCATATGTTGATCTGACCCCCCCATGCCAAAGCACCAGCGCTCGCCCAGCAGTCTGCCGTCACCCAGGCAGATGTGTGCACGTGACCTCACTTCTCGCCCTCAGGGCGTCTTACTGGTATAGTCTGATTGGCAAGATGGTCTACTGTTATTTATCTTTCTATTCCCACAACAATATAGTCTACAGAAAAATATGGCATATATTTTGGACATCATTGATCATGACTAATACATTTTTAAGTTTGACAGCCCTAATACTATATATTATTATTATTAGTGTGGTTGCCCAAATATAATAATTTATATATATATATATATATATATATATAAGGTGGAGAAATCATGGACCAAAGTTAAGTTTACGTTTAGCAATGTTGCTCATTCCACGGACGCATGGTCCTGACAAGCTGTACCCCGTTGTAAAGGTGACTAATCAACGATTAAAATGATATAAAACACAATACCAATACAATGGTATTATTAAAGTGCACTTCCGGTCCCTCCCCTCACGGATCACCGCCCTCACGGAGCACGGTCCCCTCACGGCGCACGGCCCGTCTGCGAGACTGCAGATGGGTGCTATTGAACTCGAGAAGCAGTGAGATGGCTTTTAGTGGAGGGGAGCTCACTCTCGCTGCTACAGCTGAGGAAGAAACGCCGAGAGCTACACAATATCGTTAGCCTCATAGGATAAATGCATAAGTCATTTTTTATGATTTTCGGATAATAAGGAAAAACACATTTTCTCGCAAGTATGTAAGAGTTTTTAATGCAGATTTTTACACTGGCTTCCTGAGGGGTTAACAAAATGTTTTTTACAAAAAGATAAACATGACAGTCATTCCATAACAAAAAAAAGTGACTTAGGCCATTTTCAAGAAAATAATATGTGACTTAGGCATTTTTTAATACATGTCTACTAAACACCTGGGGGTCTATTAGAGTGATGTTAACTCCATACTAAACACCTGGGGGTCTATTAGAGTGATGTTAACTCCATACTAAACACCTGGGGGTCTATTAGAGTAATGTTAACTCCATACAGAACACCTGGGGGTCTATTAGAGTAATGTTAACTCCATACTAAACACCTGGGGGTCTATTAGAGTAATGTTAACTCCATACAGAACACCTGGGGGTCTATTAGAGTAATGTTAACTCCATACTAAACACCTGGGGGTCTATTAGAGTAATGTTAACTCCATACTAAACACCTGGGGGTCTATTAGAGTAATGTTAACTCCATACTAAACACCTGGGGGTCTATTAGAGTAATGTTAACTCCATACTAAACACCTGGGGGTCTATTAGAGTAATGTTAACTACATACTAAACACCTGGGGGTCTATTAGAGTAATGTTAACTCCATACTAAACACCTGGGGGGTCTATTAGAGTAATGTTAACTCCATACTAAACACCTGGGGGTCTATTAGAGTAATGTTAACCCATACTAAACACCTGGGGTTCTATTAGAGTGATGTTAACTCCATACTAAACACCTGGGGTTCTATTAGAGTAATGTTAACTCCATACAGAACACCTGGGGGTCTATTAGAGTAATGTTAACTCCATACTAAACACCTGGGGGTCTATTAGAGTAATGTTAACTCCATACTAAACACCTGGGGGTCTATTAGAGTAATGTTAACTCCATACTAAACACCTGGGGGTCTATTAGAGTAATGTTAACTCCATACTAAACACCTGGGGGTCTATTAGAGTGATGTTAACTCCATACTAAACACCTGGGGGTCTATTAGAGTAATGTTAACTCCATACTAAACACCTGGGGGTCTATTAGAGTAATGTTAACTCCATACTAAACACCTGGGGGTCTATTAGAGTAATGTTAACTCCATACTAAACACCTGGGGGTCTATTAGAGTAATGTTAACTCCATACTAAACACCTGGGGGTCTATTAGAGTAATGTTAACTCCATACTAAACACCTGGGGGTCTATTAGAGTGATGTTAACTCCATACTAAACACCTGGGGGTCTATTAGAGTAATGTTAACTCCATACTAAACACCTGGGGGTCTGTTAGAGTAATGTTAACTCCATACAGAACACCTGGGGGTCTATTAGAGTGATGTTAACTCCATACTAAACACCTGGGGGTCTATTAGAGTAATGTTAACTCCATACTAAACACCTGGGGGTCTGTTAGAGTAATGTTAACTCCATACAGAACACCTGGGGGTCTATTAGAGTGATGTTAACTCCATACTAAACACCTGGGGGTCTATTAGAGTAATGTTAACTCCATACTAAACACCTGGGGGTCTATTAGAGTGATGTTAACTCCATACTAAACACCTGGGGGTCTATTAGAGTAATGTTAACTCCATACTAAACACCTGGGGGTCTGTTAGAGTAATGTTAACTCCATACAGAACACCTGGGGGTCTATTAGAGTGATGTTAACTCCATACTAAACACCTGGGGGTCTATTAGAGTAATGTTAACTCCATACTAAACACCTGGGGGTCTGTTAGAGTAATGTTAACTCCATACAGAACACCTGGGGGTCTATTAGAGTGATGTTAACTCCATACTAAACACCTGGGGGTCTATTAGAGTAATGTTAACTCCATACTAAACACCTGGGGGTCTATTAGAGTGATGTTAACTCCATACTAAACACCTGGGGGTCTATTAGAGTAATGTTAACTCCATACTAAACACCTGGGGGTCTATTAGAGTAATGTTAACTCCATACTAAACACCTGGGGGGTCTATTAAGAGTAATGTTAACTCCATACTAAACACCTGGGGGTCTGTTAGAGTAATGTTAACCCCATACTAAACACCTGGGGGTCTATTAGAGTAATGTTAACTCCATACTAAACACCTGGGGGTCTATTAGAGTAATGTTAACTCCATACTAAACACCTGGGGGTCTATTAGAGTAATGTTAACTCCATACTAAACACCTGGGGGTCTATTAGAGTAATGTTAACTCCATACTAAACACCTGGGGGTCTATTAGAGTGATGTTAACTCCATACTAAACACCTGGGGGTCTATTAGAGTAACTGTTGTTTGCTGTGTATGCAATGTAAAAATGCCCAAGTCACACAAAGTGAGTTAGGCGGCTACGTAAAAATGCTCAAATCACACAAGTGACTTAGGCAGATCATCATTTTTGAAGATAGTGAGCTTTGTGATTGGCTGAGGATATAGGCGATGATCCAGAACGATGCAGCAGCCCCAGGAGATCACCTGTAGGCAGAAATCTCAATTTCGCCAAAAAATGACTTAGGCATTTTTCCTATGAGGCTAACGATATGTGAGTGTCAAACAGAAGCGACTCATGTCGCCTCTGGCGAATGAAGTTGACAAAAGATATAAAAGAAAATGAATGCCTCTAACTTAATATCATAATGTCTACACTATCTATCATCACTTGTAACGTGAGAGGTATAAAGTCGATGGAAAATAGAAAGATTAAAATGGACATATTGCACAACACTACTTATGATATTATATGCGCACAAGAACTGTGACTAACTGCTCAGGAGGACATTGCAGATGTAAGGCTGATGGCATAGGCATATTTTTTAAGAATAAAGCTGAAATTATAAGAGCAAGATAAATTATTCCAGGGAGAATTTTATTAGTAGACTGTTTTTATCAAAATTTAAAAATGAGAATTATAAATGTGTATACTCCTCCGGATGCAGCAACAAAAGTATGAATGTTTAAGAAAGTATATGAGTTGTTAACAGTTGGTTATTTTACTATACTATGTGGAGATTGTAATGCATATAGGCTACTGATGATAATGATAGGGTTTCTGCTCAACACTTGAATGCCCGTGCTCGCAATAGAGAAGGCCTTGCTCTTAAAACAATGAGTGAGCCTTGTGGTGTTAAAGATGTTTTTAGGATGTTGCATCCAACCAAGTTCGGCTTTACTCGATTGACAGCAATGTCAAAACGAGGATTGACCGCATATATGTCAATGATAATATCACCCCTATTTACTATAAGACACGTGTTTTGGTAAATTCTGATCACCTTGCAGTAGTAGTGCTCTTGATTTTCAGCAAGACAGAAAAGAAGGGTTTTTGGAAATGAAATGTGAACTGTTTAAAGAACAATGATGTGCTTACAGAACTAAAGAAGGAAGTCGTAATTGCCAAGAGCTTAAATGTTTTAACTAAATCATATGTTTATTGATGGGAAATTATTAAAGATAGGCTAAGATATAACTTTAAATATAAATGTAAAATATTGAATCAAGAGCTAAATGAAAGCTACAGTAGATTAATGGCTGATTATATAAATCTAAAAACAAGAGCTAATAAAACAGATGAGGAAAATGACAAATTAACTGAAATGCAATTGGAATTGGCCAAATTAAACGATGTCTCCCAGGGTCTCCGCCTACAGGCAGGCATGGATGACACAAATGCGTCCAGCAATGCACTTTGTCTAATAAATGTGTATAAAATAAACTCCAAAGTAAGCAGCACAATTTTAAATGAAAATGTTGACATGGTAGAAGATGAGAAGATGAAAAGGGAAACTGTTGATCTTTGTGAAAAAATGTACCAGAAAACTACGATTGATGAATATAAATTGCATGCTTTCCTTGATTCCGTTGATTTGAGGGAGGTTGGCCATAACTACGGGTGGGGCAATCACCAAACAAGAGGTGAGAGATGCAATTGTCCAGCTGAGTTAAGGCTCATACATGGTCTGGATTTTCGGTGGTGGGGTGACCGCCGAACTAACACATGACGGCACGAGCCGCGGTAAAGAGCAAACCACCGTTCCAGCCCTTCTCTCTGTTTTTACTCACCACCGCTCAACGTTATTTCAGCTCCGGTGGCGCAGCTCACCACCGGAGCGGTGGTCACCTCACCACCGAAAATCAAGACTATGAATAGGCCTTAAGGCCTCATTCACACATACCAAACACCAATCAAGCAATGTTTGGTCGCTTTTGGGGGCAAATAAATAAGCATTTCTACTTAATAACACAGGTACAGTTCAAATTGAATCAAACTTGTTTTATACAAGTGTATAAATAAGTAGGGATCTTAACAAGATAATTAAGATCTAATTCATATTATATATTCAGAGCATATTTCATGTGGTTAAACTTACAATATTTGGACATGTCGTTGCTTTGCTGCAAATAAGTGTTGATTGTGGACTAGAACTAAAATGTGCATTGAACTTGAATATAGGTACTGTCTGGAATCCATGCAATGTGACACTAAATGTAGGCTAAATGTAATATTATTTCCTACAAATTATTACTACCACATAATATGGTGTATAGCTATGCATACTTACAAGACAAAGTGAAAGACAGTCAGTTTAGAGTTTATAATAAGAAGCTTCTCATTCATTATCTCTCATTTACCTCTCGGTCTGGAAGGTCAGCCATTGTCTTGTAAAAGGGCGCAAACTGCTTCTTTTTTATCACATTGGCTCTGAGACGCCGTCTCTGGTCAGGAACCTCCTTCTTTGGGAGGCGCACTTCATGCCACTACTAGATTGGTTGGAAGCTCATACACACTCAGCCCGCGCTCTCGTCCGTTTCTATGATTGGTGGGGCACACACCCGCACATACAGAAAGTAGTATTCTCTGTGACAGTCTGTGTTGTTGAAGGTATAAAAGATCTCGCGCGCCTCTTCTCCGAAATTCAACTCCAAAACTAAATCTACATCAAAATGAGTGGCCGAGGAAAGACTGGAGGAAAGGTCAGGCAGAAGGCGAAGACCCGCTCATCCCGTGCCGGGCTTCAGTTCCCCGTGGGTCGTGTTCACAGGCTGCTGCGTAAAGGCAACTATGCCCAGAGAGTCGGTGCCGGCGCCCCGGTATATCTGGCGGCTGTCCTCGAGTATCTGACCGCTGAGATCCTGGAATTGGCTGGAAACGCTGCCCGCGACAACAAGAAGAGTCGTATCATCCCCCGTCACCTCCAGCTGGCCGTCCGCAACGACGAGGAGCTCAACAAACTGCTGGGTGGAGTGACCATCGCTCAGGGCGGTGTGCTGCCCAACATCCAGGCTGTTCTGCTGCCCAAGAAGACCGAGAAAGCCGCTAAGAAATAATTCTCCTTCAAGTTACAAACTCCAAAAAGGCTCTTTTAAGAGCCACCCACTATTTCTATATAAAGAGTCACTTCTATTTGCAATACCTTCGTGATCTATTGACTTGAGCAATATGAATACATTATATAAGCCTAGTTTTCAAACCTTATCTAATCACAGGCTTTGGGATTGCAAACTAGACCTGCTCTCACACTAGTCTAGTTGCTTAGTCATTGCATTGATTTATTACACATTTACATAATGCTAATTTAATACCGTCTCAGTTTTACTTCAAAGTAACTACATACGATTCAGTGCATAATACTGTATTTAACGCAGATCAATTTGCCATGTATTTTCTTACATGATTGCTAGTGTAGTGGAGGGAAGATGAAATCTAAGTTATGACAAGCTTTTTAAAGTTCATAATGTTGAACACCATTTACAGCAATAATTTTGTTGCTTATCAATTAATGCACAGTACTTCATTAACAAGTAACATAGTAGATGGTTCTTCAGATCAGCGTCAGATGACTGACCTGGACTACCTGGATTAGCAGACAGTCTGTAAAGGCCATTTGCGTTTAACCTACAGGCTCTGAAATGGCCATTTGCTTATAGTATTTGGATAAACCCTTTCTTGGAAAAGATGGGTGGTCCTTAAAAGGACCGTTGTGTTTAGAGCAGACAGAACAGTTTACTTGGAGCTGGTGTACTTGGTCACAGCCTTGGTGCCTTCAGACACGGCGTGCTTGGCCAGCTCACCGGGGAGCAGCAGGCGGACGGCGGTCTGAATCTCCCTGGATGAGATGGTGCGGCGCTTATTGTAGTTAGCCAGTTTGGAGGCTTCACCGGCGATGCGCTCAAAGATGTCGTTGACGAAGGAGTTCATGATGCCCATGGCCTTGGAAGAGACACCGGTGTCGGGGTGGACCTGCTTGAGGACCTTGTATATGTAGATGGCGTAGCTCTCCTTCCTGCCCTTTCTGCGCTTCTTGCCGCCCTTCGTGGCGGTCTTAGTGACGGCTCCCTTCTTGGAGCCCTTCTTGGGCGCTGGCTTTGCTACTTCAGGCATGTTTCTTTCTCAGTGAAAAGAGAAGAAGTGATCTGTGGTCGGCGTTGCACCAGTATTTATAGCACGCCTATGCAAATGAAGTGTGCGACTCGCACTATATGATTGGCTGATCTGATCCTGCCACAAAGAGGGTCGTGTCTTGTCTTTGTTCCTGCATACTGTTTTCCCGCTCGTGCAACATGAACGAGGGGTTAATATACATTTAGAGTAAATTAAGAATGTACAGATATTTTGGGTATTAGGCTATTATGTTTTTCCACATTTCCCCCTGATCTATCTAGATGTTCATTAAGACAGTGGCAATATTAAAATAAAACTCATTATGATATAATATTATATCATAATGAGTTAATTAATTGTTATTGATTGATAATAATTCTGCTCTTCTGTGCTTAAGTTATAAACCCAAAATAGAGAGCTGGCAGTGGCAGGCTCACACAGGCTTGTGTGAGTGTGTGCGTACGTGCATGAGTGTGAGCGTGTGTGTCGACACCCTCACAAAAAAGGCCCAGAAGAGATTGTTTTTTCTGAGACAGCTGAGGAAATTCCACCTCCCAAGGACCTTGTTGGTTAATTTCTACACTGCCATCATAGAGTCCGCCATCACTGTTTGGTTCCCTGCTGCAGCGGCCAAGGACAAGGCTAAGCTGCAGCGGGTCATACGATCAGCAGAGAGGGTGATTGGCTGCCCTTTGCCTCACCTTGAGGCCCTGTTTAAGAGCAGGGCTCTGAGGAGGGCCAGGAAGATCATGGCTGACCCCGCACACCCAGGCCACAGTCTTTTTACCCCGCTCCCCTCAGGCAGGAGGCTGCGTTCCCTAAAGACTAAAACGGCCCGACACTCAAACAGTTTTTTCCCCATGACAATCCGGCTCCTCAATTCTGCTGGTCCACCCCCCACACCCCAGCCTCCTCACCACCTGACCCCGTTATACCCTCCCCCTGAGTGGAATCGACTGACTGACTTAAGCTGACTGTCCTAGAAACTATTCATTATACGTATTTTTTAAAAATTTTATTTCATTTCACTATCATTTTGCACAATGTTGTTTTTGCACTATCTTGTCCTGTTTTGCACTTAAATGTCATAACTGCACTCTGCTGTTCACCGAACCAAATTCCTAACATGTTTACATGTAATGGCAATAAAGTCTTCTGATTCTGATTCTGTGTGCGTGTGTGTGTGTGTGTGTGTGTGTGTGTGTGTGTGCCCTTCCCATTCCTAGTCTGTTTATTCAAAACAGTTTGTGGCTCCAACTATTACACTCAGTCAGAGGTCTGTGTGTATTATTAAGCACTTCATATCTTGATATGTGGGAAGTTGAACTGAGTTGGCTCTGAACATCAACAGATAATTCCCAGTAGGTTACTTATTATGCCGATCTTATCAGGCCGACCGGACCTACTGCATGTAGTCTGGAGCCTACTGGCTGCGATTGGCGTTGATAACATGTTAACCAATCTTATCTCTGTAGGCTGCTTGTTCTGCTCTGATTTCCCTGTACAAAAACTGCCTAAATAGCCCAATTCGCTTCAATGTGTTGCATTGTCAGCTTGTAGATGCCCAGCTTTTAGACAAACGAAGGTGAGGACGCAAAATGTGATTGGCCGGAATGTCATTTGCGATGATTAGATTGAGCACCGAATGTTATGTATGATAAGTGGCCTCTCAGTTCACACAGGTGTGATTTCTTTCTTCCTAAATGTTTTCCAATCTAAATAAATAGATACACAGGATACAAAAGTATGGTACAAGCTTAACAATAGTTTTACTTATAAAAAAAAGGGTACAAAATTCAATTTACCGGTATTTGCGTATCAAAATTGTTAAAAGCAGTGTTTGAGATTGTACTCAAAATGGGGAGAAGTGGTTATTTGTAAAATGGAAAGGGACAGCGGTCCTTTACAGGGGCTGCTTGTTCAACTTGAACCTATAATCAATGACCAACTCGCCCCAAACCGCGAAGAACGGTCACCCCCAAAGCCTCGCAACAGAGGCAGAGAGAGAGATTTTTACCTGTGCTTTTAAACAGAGAGGGAGATTTTTTACCTGTAGGCCTACTATTAAACAGAGAGAGAGAGAGATAGATAGAGATTTTTACCTGTACTTTTGGTGGCTAGACAGAGAGGTGGAGGTAAAGGTCCTGATTCTTCAAAAACGAAATGCGCCAGAGTGTAACGGTGGCGGAAACAGATATCGTATTTATCCGTCCGATCAAGCTACGTTGAGATGACGTGTTATTCAGAGAGTGGTGTGTACCACAGGTTCGCAGGCGTATCGCAGGTGTATGTCATACTGAATGCAGCGGGTGCAAAGTGATCGGAAAAGCAACCGACAACCTCATCTGCATAGATCCACGCCCCATATCGTACCATAAAAGGCTTCAAGCATGACTCAGCAGACAGCAGTTTGTCTGAGATCCGTCTGTCAAAAAAAGAAAAAAGGCTTTGCAGCCGCAGACTATATAGCGGCTTCACAAATTACAATAAAAATGATTGCTGGAAAGAAATTACAGCCGCGGTCACTGCTATGAATATAGCCCGCACTCTATTAATTTAATAATTCTACACATGTAGGAGCAGGACAGTTAGGGCTTTTATGTTATGTCGTTTTTGCACCATTGTATATTACCACTGTAGGCTACTATATATGTACAAACTATGTACAACGGTGCGTGCTCCGCTGAAGCAATATAATTATAATTTATTTAATTAAGTTCTGGACCAAGGCGGGTGCTCACTCACACCTTTGCAGAGGTAAAACATATCCGATATTTAAAATATCGGATATATGTCAATGCAAAAGAGAGAGAGAGAGAGAGAGAGAGAGAGAGAGAGAGGAGAGAGAGAGGGAGGGGGGCATGGGCCCTCGACACTGGTTTGCGCGATAAAGAACAGTAGCCTATACATTCATAAGTGAATAATTATAGGCCTACCTCGTAGGCCTGGGATCCTCTTGTCTGAAGAAATTATAATCCAGTGAGTTTATCCAGTGAGTTAAACTATTCTGTGTGTGGCATCCATGCATGTGATCAATATCAATAATATACATTATTATAAAGTCTGCCCGTCATGTTTGTGAACAAGTGCGAGTGGAGGTGAGCTGGCTTAAAACTATGATATGACTGGCCGACTTTCAAACACGCTGATGCCATTCATTAGGCTAATGTGGTCTTCTATTTTTTTCCAATGTGAATCGGATCGGCAGCACGCTGCTGTCTGCCCCCCCCCCCCCCCCCACACACACACACACACACACACACACACACACACACACGCACACACACACACCGACAGTCAGAGAACTGACTCACTAACTATACAACACTAACCAGGCCTATGTTCTTATTATAATTGTGAGTTTGTTTTTTAACATGCAGCGAGTCCGCGAGAGCCGATCTACAAGCTCACAACGCGTTGCACTGCGAGTAGAAAGCTGTCAAGTGAGCAGCCCCAATCGCGCATGATAGAAATATCCTAATGCATGCATTAAAGGCATACAAGTGCACTCGGCTTTTATATATATATATATATATATATAGGCTATCATTTTTTTATGACCAATATGTTGGGGACTTGGGAACAATTTATTGATTCAGCATGAAGACTAAAGCCTTCTGAATAAATCTATACGCAAGTGTATGCATGCTTCCGCAAATTTCTCCGCCACCTAAAGAGGTCCCGGAGGATTTAGCGGAATTTCCGACCAACCAAAGACAGCGTCAAGTTCACGGCCATTTTCATGAATTCCAAATTAATGTGGGAAATCCACGTAAATGCCTTTCCGCTAGCGTCACGTCAATATATAAGCGGAAGCGCGTTGAAGAATCAGGCCCCTGGTCTGCATTCATGCGAGCGGCGGAAGTTGAGAGTAACATAGCTCTAAATGAAACGCATTAGACATATATGTCAAACTCAAGGCCCGGGGGCCAAATCAGGCCCGTGAATGAATTATCTTTGGCCCGCGGGATGATATTTAATTAGTATTAGAACTGGCCCTCTGGTATATTGCACGGACCACCATAATACTACAAGTCCTACAATGCACTGCGAGTGCATTGTCACATATCGAGGGCCCGCAAGCGCAAGCATGCGTCTTCTCTCCACTATTGATCCGCAGTGAAAGTATATCACTTGTGGTCAACTTTCAGCTACCCCTCTCCCCAAAAATGGCCCGTGTGTTGAGTCCGGCCCTCGGCTTGTACCAATTTCTTTATTTTGGCCCACTGTGTATTTGAGTTTGACATCCCTGCATTAGAGCTATGGACCAGAGCTAGTGAGAACCTATTATATGAAGATAGGTTGAAAAGTGGTACTAGTAGTAATAGACCTGATGGGGCAATTCCTTTACAAACAGACGTTAACTGCCACATATAGATAGACAAATTAGACTAATAATTCAATAAATAGTTGCTGTATACCATGTATTTAAAAGATAATAATCTGAATAAACTCTGTAAAGTGCATGTGGGCGGCTCTTAAAAGAGCCTTTGGGTTGTTGGTAGATCAAGTCAGCATCATTAACCTCCGAATCCGTACAGAGTGCGTCCCTGTCTCTTCAGAGCATAGACAACATCCATGGCGGTCACGGTCTTTCTCTTGGCGTGCTCGGTGTAAGTGACGGCGTCACGGATCACGTTCTCCAGGAAAACCTTGAGGACACCGCGGGTCTCCTCGTAGATCAGACCGGAGATACGCTTCACTCCGCCACGGCGAGCCAGACGGCGGATAGCGGGCTTGGTGATTCCCTGGATGTTATCACGAAGCACCTTGCGATGACGCTTAGCGCCTCCTTTTCCAAGTCCCTTTCCTCCTTTTCCTCGACCTGACATTTTGAGTACAGCTGTAGTTGCAGTTAGAAATGTGAGTGATTTCAGCGCTGAGAGCCTTGCCTTTTTATGTGTGATCGGAGGACGTAAGGGAGGACAGACAGAGCGAGCTGCGTGGGCGTTACTAACTCCGCCCCCACAACACAATGCTTGATTATGTAAATTAGTATACTGTCTATAGCTCTATTTATTTATTCTTATTTTGTATTCCTGTTCCTCCATATTGTTGCCATGTTTGCATGTACTGTTCTGTCTTTTCTATTTTTCAATCTGTACCATTGTTCGTGAGTTGTGTGAGTTGAGTTGAGTTGAGTACACACACACTCACACACACGCAGCTGCTCTATCTATCTATAGCACATCATATAATAATGTAACAATATGTATGCAAATGCAATGTATGCATAATTTAAATGTCACATTGACCACATTATAAGAAAAGATAATTTCAGCATTGGTGTACTCTATCGATCTAGAAACTGCTTCTCATTCTCTGTCAGAAAAAGACTAGTTCTACAACTTATCTTACCTAACAGTCTCAATATAGTTTACAACAAACTCTGCAGATTTATCCTACGTTGTCCTTTTACAACTCACCATTGCACTATGTATGATAATCTTGAATTCCCCTCTCTCACTGTAAGAAGACAGCTTCATTGGACCCAATTTATTTTTATATGTATACACTTCAACTATCCACAATATCTTAAACAGTTTCTAGTACCATCCACTACCAATTTGCAGTTGAGGCACTCCGCCCAACCCTATTTTTCTGTTCCAACAGTCTCCAATGCATTGGGTAGGAAAGCATTCATATTTAAAGCCCCCTCTGATTGGAACAATTTACCAACACGTATTCGAACCATCTCATCCTTTAATATGTTCAAAAACGCAGTGTCTTCCTATTTTACGACCTCATGTACATGCCCATGTATATATCTCTATATTCATTACTTAATATTACTCACTCACTTACTCCTCTTGTTCCCCATGGGACATAAGGTTTCAATAGGATTGTTCATTGTAGTTTTTTACTTTATTACTATACGCTCATGCAAACAATTAATTTACAATCAATAAGATTAACTTAATGTTTCTCTTCACCAAAAGTTCTCCAATGCTGAAAACCAAATTAAATGTATCTTAATGCTGACGGAACAACTTTTCCATCTTGTTGCTATTCTGCTTGTCTAGTTCAATACCCTGTTTTGTGTTTTGTAACTGTTTGTTTTGTGTTTCGTTTTGTTTTCCTTTTTCTGTTAATTGCCTTGTATTGATTGTATGCTTGTGGACCCTATATATATATATATATATACACACACACACAAATATTGTAATAATTGAAATTGAACCTGTAATCATGTATACATTTCAGTGTTACAAAATGCATTTGTGAAATTTGCTCTGGGTCATATTTTCTACATTTCATGACTTTTTGTAACTAGGCAATTTACACAATGAGATAAAGGTGGATGGGTTACTAGGTTACCGTTGTTTCCCTCTGTTATAGCCTACTATTACATTTTGAACAAAACATTGAAACAAAACCACTGGCCACAAGGCAATAGCAAAAGTGGATTCACAAATTGTTAATATTCATTAGGGATGAGTATGTTTGCAAGCATCCATGACTATTAACTAATACATTATTTGGATGACAACATCAGGATAGATAGGCCAGCAGCTTATAAATCGAGAATAGGGATTGTAAAAACATTTATTTTATCAAAGTTATTGTTCCTGGCCACCTTTTTTCCGCCACCTGGGAAGTGCATAACAAGAATTAATAGGATGTGTGTACGTTTGATTTGGGGAAACAACCGGGAGGTTACCAAAAGGATTTTTATGTTTAAAAGTGTCAAAGAGGGAGGCCTTGGCGCAATGGACGTCGGCAGCAAAATAATGATTGCATTCTGTAAAAATGTGGCTAGGGGCATTCTGTGTGGAGCAGCTTGGGTAGGAGACCTCAAAACATGGAGAAAACAGAGGGGCAGACGCAGACTGTCACTGCCATACTATAAATTGGCATATGGGGATTTCACCACAAAACATAGCAATTTAAATATTAACTGGGGAACCCAATCAAATAAAATAATATATAATTTAATAAGTAATAAGATATATGGAGGTATGGTACGTTTTAAACACTGCTCCTTTGAAGAAAGTAAAAACCTAGTAAATAATTTTAACAGCGGCCTCGTCACTGGAAACATGCAGGACGTTATGTGGCTAACTGCCCACGGTAGACTTCCAACTAGAGCAGTGGTTAAATGGAGTTGCTTTGTGACCACAACGGAATGCCCCATGCCAGACTGTGAAGAGCTAGAGACCATATGACACTTGCTCATCGACTGCAATAGGTCAAAAGCAATCTGGAGCAAGATGCACGATATAGGCCTGAGGGTGCCATGCCACAGAGACATTTTGTACGGTATTTTTAACTGCGGAAAATAAAACTATGATATATTTTGGGTTTGTATTAGCGTGACAATTTTTAAGATTTGGAAGACTCGGTGCAAAATGTTAATGGACAACGTGGTAATTGACGCAAACACTGTTTTTAAACATATTAAAACCGAACTTAAAAGGAAAAAAACAATGGACCTGAAGAGACTGCACACGCACCTAAACTGGCCCACCTTAGTAATTCTAGAACAGCCCAGACAAATAGTAATATCCTGATGTGACTCCCGGTTGCGTCTACATGTTTTATACTTTTAAATGTTCATAGGCTACTGAGTGTGTGGCTCTGGGGGTCTTGTTGCATGCCAGCGGATAGACACACATGGCACCAAAGCATGGTGCTGTTCGCTCGCGCTCTCTGGCGCCTAGGTGTCTGTGCTTTTTGATGTATGTATTATGTATTGATTGATTTATTGAAATATGTATTAACAGTTTGTAGAATTTACAGTACATTTTAAGCACAAACTCAATACAAAGACTGTTAACTGTGAGTGGACGACCCAATTAAGCATTACACTTGTTTACAACAGGGTCCACATTGTTCAATTCATCATTATGATGTATGTATTTGATGTGATGTATTTATATGATGACAAGCAGCATATTTTCTGTATGGATCTCCAAACGTTGATACATGTAATGTGATGACTTGTAACTTTGTGGAAATTTAATAAAATACTTAAAAAAAAAGAAGAAAAAAAAGGAAGACGACACCCCTGCCATGCATAGTCCAACATGTAGATTATCTGGTGTGTCTGATGAGAGAATACAGTTGTATTTATAATAGTCCAACATGTAGATTATTTGGTGTGTCTGTTGAGAGTAGCCTACAGTTCTATTTATTATAGTCCAACATGTAGATTATCTGGTGTGTCTGATGTATGAGAGTACAGTTGTATTTAACATTATAACAGTACATCATGCAGATTATCTGGTATAAACCCTTTCACCAGGGATTCTAAGGGTTCATACGATTCATACTATTTTACCGCTTAAATTGATTTTGGCTCGTCAGAAATTTTCAGTAGCACCGAAGCCGTACCACAGTAGTAGTACCACTTACCCACCAGGAGGTGTCCCACCTAGAGCACATCATTATTCTAATGTCTCAGTAGAAGAGCATGGGGAGACCAACATGACAGTTGTGAGGTTTTTATTGACATAAAATAGATACAATGCACATGAATATTATTATGTTTTTATTGACACAAAATGCAGAAAATATACACCAACACCATTATATATTTTTATTAACATACAATGCATGTGTCCATGAACATAATTATGTTTGTACATAATATCTCAAAAACACAAAACATGCCAGAGAGATTATTATTGAATTGAGTGAAAATGTATTACTGTATAATTAACATACTGTACATCCTCTACAGATTTGGTTCAAATAACATTTTATATACCCTCACACACACACACACACACACACACACACACACACACACACACACACACACACACACACACACACACACACACACACACACACACACACACACACACACACACACACACACACACACACACACACACACACCATGGTGAGGCCCCACACAGAGGCTCCTAGCTCTCCCAGGCGGTCCCGGACATGGTGAGGCCCCACACGCAGCCTGATCTCATCCTGACCGAGAGCGTCTGTCCCTCAGCCAGCCGGTAGTAGAGGCTGCAGCTCGGCGTCAGCAACCACTGCAGGGTACAATTCACAATATTCACACTTTACAATTCACAATATTAATTTTGGCAGGGGGCAGGGGGCATTAGTCCGACATCCCATTAGTCCGACCATGTTGCCGATTAACAATCACCCCGTGGCTACAACGTGCGGTCAGGGATTGGGATAGGGTTAGTTAACGGGTCGGACTAATGACACGTTACCTCTAGCAGAGGCTCTTAAAATTCAGAGCGATTTACAACAAGCAAACGGCCCGAAACGTTACCTACCAGTAAAGATATTTTGGGAGCATCAATTGGTGTGCGGAATTTTTCATTTCTTCATTGTGCCTTTATTTTGATCCAGCACCCAGCCTATAGGTTTAGATTGGCGTGGCCTTTTTGCCTGTTTATTCAGCCTCCTCTACTACTTAATGTTTACTTTGAAACTATACAAAGGGCAGTAACTGGGAGCCAATGTTGGAGAGAGCCGAGAAGAGGGGCTTAAGTGTGCATGCCGGTAGGCCAGCAAGGAGAGAGTTACAGAAGTCAAGTCTTGATATGACTGATTGTCTGGATAAGGAGCTGGGCTGAATCCTATAGATGAGGAAGGGGCTACTCGAATGAGTGTGAACCTACAGGACGTAACAGGGCGCAGGTCTTCTCCGCCTGGCCGTCCACCAGCAGGTACCATTCAGCGCTGTCAGCCTCCACGCACAGCTGGGCTGTCACCGTGACCAGGTACATGCCTGAGAACGGAGCAGTGTAGAGGCCTGTGTACACATAGAGGACCGTTAAAATACGTGACCACGTAGAGGCCTGAGAACGCTGCAACGTAGAGAGCTGTGTACTACACACAGAGGACCACAACAAGGTTAAAATAATGTTCAGTCAGGACAAATCATGAATGGATAAAATACATTTCTATTGAATATAAAAATATATTAATATTATATAATAATATTTTATTATGGGGCGGCGGTGGTTCAGGGGTAGAGTGGCCGGATGATAACCGCAAGGTTCCCAGTTCGAACCCTGTGGGCTCCCCCAGAGTTAGTGTCGAAGTGTCCTTGAGCAAGACACTGAACGCCTAATTTCTCCTGATGTGCTGGTTGGTGCCTTGCATGGTTTCCGCTGCCATCAGTGTATGAATGTGTGTGTGAATGGGTGAATGTAATGCACAATCTATGTAAAGAGCCTTGGATAAAGGCGTTATATAAATGCACCATTTACCATTATGGTTTTGGCGATGAATTGGATCTGCTTTTATGACGTACTCTGATAAGGCGCATGATCAGTCCCGACCATATAGGGACTTCGAATCCCAGCAGATCCAAACCATCCAAACAGGTGGTGGCTGGGGTGGTGCAGGGAGGGTGAGCAGCAGTGTTTGAGAAAGACAGCAGCAGCATCAAGGCAAGCAGGAATGAGTATAGTGCAAACTTCCAGATTAAATAGAGCGTTCTGAGAATGGAATGAGTGTGTGATTGGATGAGTGGATGTGGGCGTGGACTTGAGGCGGCCCAATGCCCAATGCAGCCAGCAACTGCACCGAGTTTCCTGACTGAACTTGTTCTGTGCATGTCTGTGACCGACGCTCATTACTTTACAATTTTGGTTGGGAATTACCAAAAATAGCAGGTGTACAAGGTCACAACGCACCGCTCTGGGGAACGGTATACGCAGCGTTTACACTAATCACAACATTATGCCAAGTGGTCCCGAGTGCACACCCAGGACTGTGTGAATCCACCTGGGACCACCGAGTCTTCAATATGTCCCGGGAACGGTTGGGCGATCCGCTCCCGGGAACGATACGCAGCATCCGGGACCATGGTGTGAATCTGCCCTACTGTAAGTATACTTTGAACGATGGGGTTACTTTCACTCAATTAGACTTGTGGTTTACTTGTAACTTTTTACATTTAAATCTAAATTTACATTTACATCTACATTTCTACATTACTGTTACTGCTTTCTTTGACTGACTCCTTGTTCTGCTGCCAGGCTGTGTATCGTATACCTGTGTCCTTGTTGTATCCGTATTCAAGAATGACATTCGGAACAACCATATAGTCCATCCTGAGATCGTAGTCCTCGTCCCTGACGAACCCGCTGGCGGTGTTGGAGACCACCATGTCGAACAGGACGGTCTCCACGAAGCCTCGGACCTCTCCGGAACGACCCACCATCAAGGTAGCGTGCTTAAACACCCAAACTTCTGTTGGATCCAACCTGTTGGTTTCAGGAACATGATCGCCTGAACGGAAAACACAGTTAACACTCTTAACTGCCAAAACGGAGGTCTCTGTCCTATCAAATAGATACGCTCAGCGCCCGGGGCGGAAAATAATCAAAAGACGGAACATTAATCATTTCATAACCACAGGCTAGGAGCGTTTATTGACGATGTCATTCCGATGTCATTTCCGGTTGGGACGTCATCCAAAGTGGTCCCCCTCCATTTTAATGGATGGGATGAAAAATCTTAAAATGTGAATAACTCAGGATGGGACTCAATGATTCCAATTACTGTATAACCAAAGATTATGTTTGTGACGGCCCATCACAGTCCCGTCGCTAGTCGCGATAGAAGTAATCATCTCCCGTGGTTGTCGATCCCCACAGGGATGTTTTGGCTACATCTAGCTAGTTCTAGCTACTTCTAGCTACTTCCAAGATGGCACCGTGCAACCTTGAAATGGGCTCTGAAGCAGCGAATCGCTGGGCGCATTGATTTAATGGTTCCAGAAAAGCTGGACGCGCATGGTGTTACACACACACACACACACACACACACACACACGCGCGCGCGCGCGCAGCGCTGCGCTGCGCGGCGCGCACGCACATGCACACGCACACATGCTAGCGCGCGCACGCACACGCACGCACACACACACACACACACACACACACACACACACACACACACACACACACACACACACACACACACACACACACAGGCCTCACTCACACCTAAGACACACTTGTGTCCTGTGTGTTCTGTGTGTCATGGCCGCCTCAATGCACTTCCAATGGGAGTCACAACCTTGTTTCAACCTTGTTGCATGGTTGTGCAAGGTTGTGTCTTCAAACCACGTGAGTCCCATTGGAAATGCATTGAGGCGGCCATGACACACAGAACACACAGGACACAAGTGTGTCTTGTGTGTGTCTTAGGTGATAGTGAGGCCTCACCCGGCTCACAGCAGACCCCTGCGTCCTCGCTGTGTTGTGTCCTTGCCCGGCTCACAGCGGACGCCTGCGTCCTCGCTGTGTTGTGTCCTTACCCAGGCTCACAGCGGACCCCTGCGTCCTCGCTGTGTTGTGTCCTTACCCGGGCTCACAGCAGACCCCTGCGTCCTCGCTGTGTTGTGTCCTTACCCGGGCTCACAGCGGACCCCTGCGTCCTCACTGTGTTGTGTCCTTACCCGGGCTCACAGCGGACCCCTGCGTCCTCGCTGTGTTGTGTCCTTACCCGGCTCACAGCGGACCCCTGCGTCCTCGCTGTGTTGTGTCCTTACCCGGCTCACAGCGGACCCCTGCGTCCTCGCTGTGTTGTGTCCTTACCCATGCGCGCACACACACACACACACACACACACACACACACACACACACACACACACACACACACACACACACACACACACACACACACACACACACACACACACACACACACACACAAACGTACATACCCATTAATGGAAGTCCCTCCACGGTGTAGCTCCGCCCACTACAGAGACACACAACAGTCCAGATGACCAGGCTGGCGGCGGCGGCCATCTTCTCTCTGAGTGGACATACATACTAATACAATGAAATAACATATCTTCTCTCTGAGTGGACATACTAATACAATGAAATAACATATCTTCTCTCTGAGTGGACATACATACTAATACAATGAAATAACATGTCTTCTCTCTGAGTGGACACATAGCCTACTAATACAATTAAATAACATATCTTCTCTCTGAGTGGACATACATACTAATACAATGAAATAACATGTCTTCTCTCTGAGTGGACATACATACTAATACAATGAAATAATATATCTTCTCTTTGTCGTAGAACACACCATTTCATTATGAATGTGCTTCTCAATCTTTTCATGCTGTCTAGGACAGGTCCGGGGACCCCCAGGGGTCCTGTCTACTCCAGAGGTTCTCAACGTTTCTGGCTGGGGACCCCCGGAAATGCTTTGGCCATGTCTTGCGAATGTTATGCATGTACTATGTGTACATGGAACCAAATGGACCCTTATGGGCCTGTAATTCTGAGAGTATACAAATGGAAGCAAATGGACCCTTACGGGTCTGTAACTGTGAGAGTGTACAAATGGAACCAAATGGACCCTTGTGGGTCTGTAACTCTGAGAGTGTACAAATGGAACCAAATGGACACTTGTGGGTCTGTAACTCTGAGAGTGTATAAATGGAACCAAATGGACCCTTACGGGCCTGTAACTCTGAGAGTGTACAAATGGAAGCAAATGGACCCTTATGGGCCTGTAACTCTGAGAGTGTACAAATGGAACCAAATGGACCTTTTTACGCACATAAACGTGTGCACACATTCAGTGCCCATTATTAAAGTATTAAGCCCTTAAATGGCTATGCAGGGGTTTTGTAACAATCATGGTTAAAATGTGTTCATCACTTTTTTACATTGTATTTCAGTGTGTAAAATATTTCTGAATACCCCACCGGCAGTGTCCCAACTTTGGGAAGCCCCTGGTCGAGGTGAGACCTGACCTGATACGGATGGCAGCGAGACCAAACACAACCACCCCAGTTGTATGAGTTATATATTAACATGCTCTACCGTACATATTATGGGATAAAAGTAGCCTACATTGAATTCATAAATAATGTTATACATATATTAGTAATGCTTACACGTTATCCCTCTTAAGACCTGAGGACGATTCTATATACAAATACTTCTGAATCCTGACAGATTTATGAAAAACCTCATGTTTCTATATCAGACGTTCTCAAACATTTTCATGTCAAGGACCACCAGACATATATGAAAATGGTCGCTGACCCCCATCTGTCATCTGAAAATATGTTTTTCCAAGCCCCCCCCCCCCCCCCCCCCCCAGAAGCAAATATTCGTTTGCTCTGAAAGAATATATATTCAATGATTTGCACCACATTTTCATGAATTTTCAAAAATAGCAGATCTACAAGCTTCTTCTAGCTTAGCTATTTTTCAATAGCAAATTTTCAATAGCTAATGCTTAAAACACCAAAAGGGGATCCCATACTGAATGGGTTAAAAATAAACAGAATAACGACTAAAAAGACTTATTTTTGTCAGTGTCAAACCCCCCTTTTTTATTTTTACCATTTTTAAAAACATTTTTGAATAGTTAAAATAGCCGAACTACAAGCTCACAACGTGTCGATTGCAGATCGGCTATAGTTGAACTATTTTAAAATGTTCTTTAAACGGCATATAAAAAGCAACTATAAGGAGTTTAAAGCACTGACGGAAATATATATGGCTCTAAATCAAATATAATCTCTTTTATATGCGACAGGTTTTCTTACCTTCAAACGATCACGGACTGGTTTGGGACAAGGTTGGCCGAAGACGAAGAGTTTTATAATACATGCACACGCGCGCGCGCACACACACACACACACACACACACACACACACACACACACACGTGAGCGAGCACACACACACACACACACACACACACACACACACACACACACACACACACACACACACACATGTAGGCACACACACACACACACGTGCGCACATGTACGCGCGCATACACACAGGGCAGTGGCATACTAACGTGATATCCATGTGAACAGGGTCCACAGAGACGCTGGGTAACACTAACTCATATCTCGTAACAACAGGTGCTTATGTAATCTGTGTGTTGATGCTGACGCTCCTTTGTTGTGTTCCAGGCATCTCGTCCTTATCATCACCATCGATACATAATTATTATACATTATACACCTTTTTCAAAATGGCCGCCACCATTTACAGCAATACAGTATAGCCCGTATCTTTGCTTCTGTTAGAGCTATAATAATAATATTGGTGCCAAAGTATACATTTTTAGGGTCAAGGAATCCAGTTAAATAGATTTCAAGAATAAAAAACCCAATAGTTTTCTCGTTACCATGACAACAGGGGTAAAATATGCAAATCTCATTTGAAAAAATACGTTTTAACAGGGTAACTTTACACCCCCTCACCCACTAAAACTTTAATTAAGTTTCCTCTTTGGCATGGAAGTACCTTAGGGTCATAGGAAAAGATTTATCCAAAGACACAAGCTGCATCACCTTTCATTTCTGAATTATACACCTTTTTCAAAATGGCCGCCACCATTTACAGCAATACAGCATAGCCCGTATCTTTGCTTCTGTTAGAGCTATAATAATAATATTGGTGCCAAAGTATACATTTTTAGGGTCAAGGAATCCAGTTAAATAGATTTCAATAATAAAAAACCCAATAGTTTTCTCGTTACCATGACAACAGGGGTAAAATATGCAAATCTCATTCGAAAAAATACGTTTTAACAGGGTAACTTTACACCCCCTCACCCACTAAAACTTTAATTTAGTTTCCTCTTTGGCATGGAAGTACCTTAGGGTCATAGGAAAATATTTATCGAAAGAGACAAGCTGCATCACCTTTCATTTCTGAAATATACACATTTTTCAAAATGGCCGCCACAATTTACAGCAATACAGCATAGCCCATATCTTTGCTTCTGTTAAAGCTATAATAATAATATTGATG
Source organism: Protomyctophum parallelum (assembly GCF_964188405.1). NCBI lineage: Eukaryota > Metazoa > Chordata > Actinopteri > Myctophiformes > Myctophidae > Protomyctophum > Protomyctophum parallelum. Next base: position 40,089,409 of record NC_139708.1, read on the forward strand.
TCAAATTGTACATTTTTGGAGCTAAGTAATCAAATTCAATAGGTTTCAAGGCAAAATGAATAAATACAAATAAAACAATCTCATTACCATAACAGGGGTAAAATATGCCAATTTAATTCGAGAAAATATATGTTTTAATAGGTTAACTTTCCAACCCTCACCCCTAAAACTTTTATTTAGTTTTCCCTTTGGCATGGAAGCGCCTTAGGACAATTGGAAAAGATGTATCCAAAGAGACCGGTTGCATCACCCTTCATTTACGAAATATACACATTTACAACAATACAGCAGATCTAATATCTTTGCTTCGGTTATAAAATTTTGCTCATTTCCACTCATCATCATACATCATCAGCCAATCCACTGAGCACATTCCGTGCTCATACATACACACGTACACACAAAGCTGTTCATATAGGAGTGCCGCTCAAAAAAACAATATTTTTCTCATTACCATCACAATTGTGGTAAAATATGCACATAATTAATCAAATAAGTCTCAACAAGGTGACATTAAATTTCCCCCAGCGTTGCACAATACAGCGGTTTCCTGCTGAGTACCATGGCCTCAGATTTGGAGATGCTGATCGTCTTCCTATGGCCACCAAACACTCGACAACAATCTAATCCAGTGAGAGTTGAAGGTCTCGGACCGAATGTGCCATCAGGACCACATAATCTGCAAAAAGCAGTGAAGCAACCCTTAGCTCCCCGAAGCGTATACCCTCTCCTCCACGGCTGCGTCTCGAGATCCTGTCCATGACGTCACAAACAGGATAGGTGACAATGCGCAGCCTTGGTGGAGGCCAACCCCCAGTCCCCACCACAAACAAATCCGACTTACTGCCCAACACACGGACACAGCTCTCGCTTTGGGTGTACAGAAATTGAATGGCCCTCAACAAGGACCCCCTCACCCCATATTCCTGCACCCTGCATCCACAAAACACATGTAGACCGGATAACATACTCCCAGGCCTTTTCCAGGATCTGTGCAAGAGTGAAGAGCTGGTCAGTTATTCCACGACAAGAACGGAATCCACCTTGCTCCTCTTGAATCTGAGGTTTGACTATCGGCCAGACCCTCCTTTCCAGTACCTTGGTGTAAACTTTGTCAGGGAGACTGAGCAATGAGATACCTCTAAAATTGGCACACACCCTCTGGTCCCCTTTCTTAAAGAATGGCACAACTACCCCAGTCTGCCACTCTTTAGGCACAGTACCAGACTTCCACGCAATATTGGAAAGATCCATCCATCCATCTTCAACCGCTTATCCGTAGTCGGGTCACAGGGGCAACAGCCCACCAGAGAGCTACAGACTTCCCTCTCCAGAGCAACATTAGTAACTTCCAAGTGTTCCAAGGCCAATGCATGGTTGTGAATGAATGGATCTCCTCCCAGTCTGACTTGCATCGAGGACCTCCCTATAGGGAGACGCCCGAAAGGCATCCTAACCAGATGCCCGAACCACCTAAGATGGCTCCTTTCCAGGCGAATAAGCATCGACTCTACTCTGTGTCTCTCGCGTGACTGAACTTCTCACCCTATCTGTCCCTATGTTGAAAAGATGTGTCAAGTGTCAACCAATCCCCTCAACACCCAGAGCCTTCAGCATTTCTCGACAGATCTCACCAACCTCTGGGGCTTTGCCACTGTGGAGTTGCCTAACTGGCTGCTTCCCGTCAGGCCTGAAACAGCCCGAGTCTCCCGGGATAACATATACTGACCATAACTGTTATGGTCAGCCCATGATTAGGACAGAAGTCCAATAAAAAGCCACCACTCGGGTTCAGATCAGGGAGATGTCATTGCCCACATGTGCGTTGAAGACCCCCAGTAAGACTACGGAATCCCCCACAACAGGTGCCCCATACAGGGCCCCATGTAAGGCACCTTGAAAATGCTGCATGCAGAGGCAGCTATACATGGCTCTCTGCAGATACTTGTCTCGTATACATTATGTGAATAGGATTTGCAAACCCATTGTCAGGGTATTGACCCTATGTACACTTTATAGTTTACCATCATAGCTTTAACAGAAGCAAATAATAAAGATCCATACCTTTGCTTCTGCTGTATTACTTCAAATGGTGGTGGCCATTTTTAAACGCATATATTTCAGAAATGAAGTGTTCTTATTTGTCTCTTTGAATAATGTCTTTCTTATTGCCCTGGCCTATAAGGTACTTCCATACCAAAAGTAAAAGTAAATAATGTATATTTTTTAATTAAATTTGCATATTTGTCCACCCGCTGTCATGGTAATTAGTGATTTTTTTATTTTTTGCATTGAAAACTACTCAATTGAATTCCTTTGTTGAAACCAATATTATAGCTCTAACATAATTATATTAGCTATGTTGTATTGCTGTAAATGGCGGCAGACATTTTTTAAAATGCATATATTTCAGAAATGAAGAGTGATCTTATTTGTCTCTTTGAATAATTTCTTTGCAATGTTAATTCCATGCCAAATGGAAAACTAAGTATAGTTTTAGGGTGGTGGGGAGGGGGTGGAGGTTACCCTGTTAAAGCATGTTTCTTCTAATGAAATGATCATATTTTACCCTGGTAATGAGAAAACTTATTGGATTTTTTTGTCTTGAAACCTATTTAATCGGATTCCTTGACCCCATAAATGTACACTTTGACACCAATTTCATCATTTTAACAGAAACAAAGATATGGGCTATGCTGTATATGGCGGCGGCCATTTTTAAAAACACACGTATTTCAGAAATGAAGAGTGATGTTATTTGTCTCTTTGGATAATGTCATTTCTATGACCCTAAGGTACTTCCATGCAAGAGGTAAAACTGAATTAAAGTTTTAGGGGGTGAGGGGGTGGAAAGTTACACTGTTAAAACTTATTTTCTTAATTACATTTACAAATTTTACCCCTATTGTCATGGTAACGAGAAAGCATTTGGGGGTTTTAGACTTGAAATAGATTTATTGGATTCCTTGACCCCAAAAATGTACACTTTGACATAAATATTATTATTATTATAGCTCTAACAGAAGCAAAGATATGGGCTATGCTGTATTGCTGTAAATGGTGGCGGCCATTTTGAAAAATGTGTATATTTCAGAAATGAAAGGTGATGCAGCTTGTCTCTTTGGATAAATCTTTTCCTATGACCCTAAGGTACTTCCATGCCAAAGAGGAAACTAAATGAAAGTTTTAGTGGGTGAGGCGGGGTAAAGTTACCCTGTTAAAATGTATTTTTTCGAATTAAATTGTTGTCATGGTAACGAGAACACTATTGGGGTTTTTATTCTTGAAATCTATTTAATTGGATCCCTTGAACCTAAAAATGTATACTTTGACACCAATATTATTATTATAGCTCTAACAGAAGCAAAGATATGGGGTCTGGTGTAATAGTGGTTCATTGTCGGCGGCCATTTTGAAAAACGTGTATATTTCAGTAATGAAGGGTGATTCAGCTTCTCTCTCTACGTCGTCCTCAGACGAGCCCTCCATCGGCGTCTCCAGTCATCTCGGTTCTCCATACATCTGGCCAGCTCCTTTGTGCTTTCCGCACCAGTATCTTTCTTTAGTACGTCCACGTTGGTAGGTGTGGGACGTCCTCTCGATCGATGCCCGTGTGTTGGTTCCCACAGTACAAGCTTTTTGGCCGGGAGTTCTTGATGTCGGTGGCAAGCTTGTGTCTTTGGATAAATCTTTTTCTATGACCCTAAGGTACTTCCATGCCAAAGGGTTTCTCTGCATCATGACTTGAAGTCAAATGTGTCTTAAATCTTCCGCCAGGCCGCCCACCCAAATTTAACGAACACAATAATTTCCACAGGTTGCATAACACCAATTTATTGGTTTATTCATGAACAGAACCGACATGCATTGAAATGGCGACATGCATTTGAAAATGGAGGACACAAGTCGTAGGCTTATAGTGCTTTTTCTTTTGAACTGTAGGTCATTCTGAAAACTGTTAAATATTCTCAAATCAAGACTTTTGCAAACCTCACCGCATAGTGAAACACGTCTGACGGGTTGCAACAAATCTACAGCAATCGGAAAAGAAAAACAGCAATCGATGAGATGGAAAAACGAGGGAACTGCTTCTCATGACGTGCCCACCACTTCAGAGGGCTGCTCGTTGTGGGAATGCGGGTAATCTGGAGGTATTCCACTCCTCGTCGCATTACTGTCGGCATAGTGAGGCCCGAACAGCTCATCATATAGTCACTTTCGAGTTGCGTTTTTTTCACCACGGCCACTGGTGGTGGTGGTGCCTCCTCTGTCTCGCTGTCCACGTCGGTATACCTTCAGCAGCGTCTGTGGAGTGTGTAATAATAAATAAATCAGAAAGGAGTTCATGTCATAATGTGGCGTCTGAAAGGCTTAATGTGTGGCTATTGTCTTGGCTATTGGTGATCATGACCGCTGGTCGAGCGGTTAGTTTCGATTTTCGAAGTAGCCTAATTCACAGTTCACACATAATTAATTAGGCTACTTAACAATAGACAGTGACCACGCCTAATTCACAGTTCACACATGATTAATTACTTAACAATAGACAGTGACCACGCCTGGAACATACAACGTCTTAGTGAATTAAAGTGTAAGCCTATCTACTTTTGCATAATAAATGTAGGCTCCTCGCTTTGCAGTAGTAGAATAAGGCGGCGTTGGACCTGCAGTCTGGTGTCCTCTGGGAGGAAATGGAGATCTTTGAACCTCGGATCCAATATACAGGCGATGATAGGAAGCGAGCCTGCCAAGTCGTAGTCTTCTGTGTCCAACTTGAACCTGTTTCTCAGCTGTGCTCGCACTGTGGTCTTAAAGCTGCGGGTTGCTGTTGTATCATTCAGGTCATCTCTCAACGGCGCATCGGGCCCTTCATTCATCAGTAGGTTGAGGATAACGGGATAAATGCCGCTGTGGTCACTGCTTGTGCTTGGCAGCGGGTGCATCTCACAAAGTTGCCCTCTCTCTTGAAATATTTCCACACCGTTGACGTTTTCTTTCTGGGAGCACCAATTCCATTATCCTCTTTCTCCTCCATCTTGGCTGTTTTTTGGGGTTGTGCGTTTTTATGTGCTTCATTAAAGTGTGTGTGTATTCAAACCCCTTGCCGCACACAGGGCAAATGTTTATCGATGTATAATTATCACAAAGCGATGTTGTTGCGACTCCCACCTCCTCATGACCATCACTGAGAACTGTTCCCACGTTCACTGTCCGATTCTCATCACAAGAGCGCTGTCTTTCATCGCCCATCACCCAGTCCTCATCGTTGCCGTAGTCATCGGGGGACAGTAGCCTATGTACGCCTATGTACTCCATCTCCGCTCCATCTCGGTCGCACGGCTCACTCTTCACGCCATCAGGAGAGGAACGGACCTCCGTTGCGATGATAAACTCGCCGTGCACTAGTGCTTTATTTGCGGTGTCTCGAGGTTTGGCCGAGTCATGCAGCTGTTCCACACGTCGTGTTCTGACTTTTCTGAAGGCCCTGTAAGGAACTCACGCCCCACACTGTGATCCTCTGACTCCTCCGGCTTCTCAAGTGGTGCCCCCGGGGAGCCCGGGGGGAACGCCGGGGGTCCTCGGCCCTTCTCCTGCAGGAAGGGGATGTACGCGTGGTCGGGTATGGTGCTTGTGCCCTCGATAGGATCTATAGTTGCAGCCAGGGGAAGACAGTGGGGGAAAGTTAGCTATCAAACATAAACAAAAAACAAGCACACTTGGGCGAATGGCTCAAGAAAGCTCATACAATAAAACGAATAGCCATAACTGCAGGCTTTTCCCACTACGATTCCATGGACACTCACTTGATTATTTTTGAGTGGTGAAGTCACTCCAAGGAACAGCAATATTTGTCCTTCTGTATGTCTGTTTAGAGTACGTGTTTCACGTGCTATTTATGTGTCTGAGCAAATCGGCATTTTGTGCCGACACAAACATTAATGCACACTCAATGCTGCTAAGATGCCTTTAATTTAAATACAATAGGGGTTTGTGAAATAAAAGCTGCAATTATTGTGCATTGTGCAATATATGTCAAGTGCAGTTTATGTGTGTGTAGTGTTTGATGCACTGATCGGTTGGCACTTTCAATTTCGTTGAACATGTTACAATGGCAGTAAATATCTAAATGCCATTGACAATGAAAGGAGAATTTACGTCATAATATTGTGTCTGTCGCAAATGGGCTTTTGTGCTAAACACAAATATTAAATGCCATTGACAATGAAAGAAAATGTACGTCTTTGTGTCTGAGCAAATTGACATGTTACGTCATGATGATGTACGATAATAAGAGCGCCCCCCACTTCACACGGGCGTGATTTATTTTTTTAAAGCAAGTACTCCGGCTCCATCTATGGACTAGACTAGAGCTAGTTCTGTACCATCCATTGTTTACATTACAAACTGAAGCTAGCATGTTAGCACCGTGCTATCGACGAGGCAGTCTGTATTTTCTTTTCAGAAGCCTAAAAGTTGCTTCGGATAAACTGGAACTAAAACAATGTCCGCCGGATCCGTGAGAGTACGGAACCAATTCTAGAACCAAAGTTGTTCTCGTGGAAAAGTGGTCATTCATTCACTCACACAGGCCTGTGGTGTTGTTGTCTCTGAGAAGGGCCAGTTCTTGCCGCAGGAGACAGATCTCCTCTCTGGACCTGGACACTTCCACCCGGTACAAGGACAGGGTCTTCTCCACCTCTCCACAGATGTCCACAACCGCGGCGGACAGCCGCTCCAACACGAAGGCGCTGAGGAACATGTCGTCCATAGATCAGTGGAAGATATACAGATACAGAGAAGTGGGTGATGTTGTTGTTTCCCCCACAACACAAACTCACAGTCTATGAACGAATCGCGTGTAGGAATTACACATGTCGCGAAAACATCCTTAAAACACAGCTGTGCACTGCAGAGCAAACTTATAATTGCGACCGAAGGAAAGCCCCCACTCAAAATCCCCATACATGGGGTAAGAAAGTCCCCATATTCATTGTGCCCAGGTCTCGTGACATCACTATGACATCAGGGATAGTCACTCAAAATCCCCATAGGTCTCGTGACAGTGTAATGCTTTATTGGGTCGACCACTCACAGTTAACAGTCTTTGTATTGAGTTGTGCTTGAAATGTACTGAATTCTGCAAACTGTTAATACCAATTTCAATCAAACATCACTATGACATCATCAGGGATCATGATAGTAAATCAGGGATCATAATCATATCATTAGTAAATGCGACCTGCTGTCGCAATTAAGCCTATAGTCTATACTGTATGGAGATCCCTGGTGTCATCAATATTAGTATATGGATATATGTCAGAACCTGTTCTGACATTCCATATGTCCTCTTCGATGTCAGACAGATGTCTATGTCTGCCCCAAAGTTATTAGTGCAGCCGTGCCGCGCCCAGAACTAGGCCTGCAAATTATGGCCCGGCCCTACCTGGGCCCTCATCAAACCCTGTACACTCAAGACAATGCCACCGCTGCCACCCTTAGATCTCGATCCATATATGGAGCTGTATATATGGAGATATATGGGCTCTGCTATTCCATATCTTGATCTGACCTCATCAAACCCTGTACACTCAAGACACGCTCCATATATGGCCAGTAACTGGCCATAACTCTATGGGGAGGACCAAAACAAAGTGACACAGAGGTTTTTATTGTCATTTTTGTTTTGTCTTTATCATCTGGTCTAAACCATGCTTAGACCGGATCACACACAATTTAGGAACACAGGTCAGGCTTTCCTCCGAGGTGGAAAGTCTGGTGACGCGAGGTTACTTGACCCCAAACTGCTTAGCTGTTCCCGTCTTCCCGACGTGTCCTTTGATCCCTAACACAGGGATCAATAAAGATCTATCTATCACAATAAATGAGAATGTGGTCATTTGATTTAAAGTATTTCAACAGCATGACTTTATCAACCTACAATGAGAGCATGAACGCGGAACGCCCAGATTAGATATTCAACTTCGAATGTTCACTAGATAAGATGGAACAAGACAGAGATGTTATACACTTTTTAGTTGTTTTGCTATTTTGCTATTAGCCGTGTAGCTCTATAAAATTAAACAAAATTATAACTATTGTTATATAACTGGTGGACAAGCGAAGGAAACTACTAGCATCAATAAATAAGTCACACCCATGGTGAACGATTATAGTGAAGACATGAGGAAGAAAACTGAATAATATTTCATTATACTGGTGGAGGTTTGCCAAAAGGAAATTGTAAGAACAACCCTCCTGCATTTAACCCATCCTAACTAAGTAACAGGAGCGCTGGGCAATACAGGGCAGCACCTCAGGGAGCAGGTAGAAGTCAAGCGTCTTGATTTCTCAGAGACACTGCAGGGTTTCGATAAACATGCCAACTCTGTCAAAATACGGGAAATGTGCGTCACAAACTCACAATGACAATCCCCTGAGGAGAAAATTTCAGGAACATAAGGCTGACGGTTCAAATCTGTCTGTCGCACGTCCAAAACATAAAAGGTGACTAAATATGTGCATACATCAAACCGAAAATGGCTATACATAATAGCCACATTTTTCTTCTCGTTTGTTTTCATCTTTTTTCTCACTATCCTATGTATTAACATTTACTAACTAAGTATGGTATTGACTATTTATAATGTGCTGTTCTGCTAAGTATGACCAGTAAAAGAGTAAACATTGCATCATGCCATCCATTGTTGAAGCCAGCAAACGTGCAACCTGTAGCTTGTACTGTAGCCGTCAGCCTCAGAACCCACAGAGAGAGATGTTTATGTATTTATTAGATCCCCAAACTGTGAATCACAGCAGCTACTCTTAAACAAATCATTCAAATAACATATTTTTCCATATTATTGCATACATTCACAGCATACAACATTCATGCAACACAACAATACAACACAAAACACCAACTCATGATCCGTCTATCTATTACATTTGAGGAGTAAGAGGTAAACGCTGTGTTTCCCTCAAGTCTTCCACATCCACCCTCAGCTGATACTTTTTGTTGGTAAGGATAAAGGATGTGCATGTTCTCCAGTCCCAGCCAGTAGGCTACTATAGCCTGATACCCATGCTTTGTACTGAGCCTGCAGGGTCTGTAGAAGGTCACAGTGCTGTCCACTCTTCTCTGGATGACTGTCCAGTTCCCTCCATCTGTGTCCATGTCACAGTAGACCTTGGCAGATGAAGTAGTTGTAATTGTTTTATTGTTTAATACCCATTTAACTTAATAAAGATTTTAGTATATTTTGGTAGGCCTACACACGTCTCTGCCTGCCTTCATATAAACTATGTATAACCTATGCCCTATCATGGTATTGTAGAATTAATCTGTGTTGGGGAGTCATTAAGTCCTCCGGGTGTTCAGTAGGCCTATTATATTTTAGTAAATATCTCCTGGGGTGCAACTCCCCAGGTGGCGTAGTTGGCTATAATTCAGATCATTGATAGATAAAATGTCTTATCTGTTTACAAACTAATGCCCAGTGGTCAATGTCCCATATTCTCCTGAACTATGAGCCAGGCCGGATCATTCATATTGTCACCTTATCCTTCATATCATCATTTTACTCTTAGCCTACTGCCTGTTTTCTCTCTCCAGGCCTCAATGGGCATCCCTGTGCGGGACAGAGAAGATGTACGCCATCCTCATCATCCATTCTAGGCATTGGACTAATGAGTCCAATCAATCAATCATCCTGTCACACATGCATGTGCAGTGTTGGCAAAATATTACTTTAACACTAATATACTACTTATTACTTATTACTTAAAAAAAAAGGAATAAAGTTACACTACTTATTACTCCCTGAGAAAAGTAACTAGTCACTTATTACTTTACTTATTACTTTTTTCTCTCGCCTCCAGTAATTGCATATTTTGTCCCCAAAAGTCTTACTTTGCATTTTCAACATAAGCAGTCCCCCCTCCCCTATTATGCAGTGTTTATTTAACTCTAAAAAGTGTACTGTATAGTGTACACATGATGATGGGTCCATTTGTACACTCATTTGAATTAAATGAACACATGGGGCCTGATTCTTCAAAAACGAAATGCGCCAGAGTGTAACGGTGGCGGAAACGGATATCGTATTTATCCGTCCGATCATCCTACGTTGAGAGGACGTGTTATTCAGGGAAGCTGGTGTAATCACTTCATTTGTGCGGATCGCCGAGTGTATCCTTTCCGCATTTTTCCCAAGCGATTCGCCTGGTGTCGCCTGGTTAGTTGGAACATCCACGCCCATTCTACACCATATAAGGGCAACAGGAAATCTCGAAATACGTCATCATAGCCTGCACAGAGGATTTCAATTCTATACAACAGCGCGATGAGCTTGTAGAGTAGTTAATTTTGACAGGATGAATGCACTGCAGGGTTATAAAAAAAGAAAGGCGCCCTGCAAAAGTAAAGAGATATCCGATACTTTTTTTTAATCAGAGCTGCATTGATTCATTCGGGGAATAGATTAATATCATCTCACTGTCAGCTGTCTGAATGCATATAGTGGAGAATGGATTTGTTCTGAGCATGGACATGTAGGCATAGCTATTTAGAATTTCAACCATATACAGCGGGTAGCCTATATCCTCTTTGTCAGATGTAAGTGCATGGTTCATTTCATGATGTCCTCATATTAAAATGATTCGCGGGAGTCGGGACACTTGGCAAACTTGATTGATCTCATGATGAGATCAATGTAGTAGCCTACAGCCTACACAGCTACAACGTTGCCCATATTATAATGAATTACGGTGAGCTGGCTTAAAACTGACTGGCCAAATTGCACGCGCTGATGCCATAATGTGGATTTATAGGGCTAATTAGCCCTCGTGACTGCTGTCTGTCTGTCAGACCGGCATGTCTGTGAACCAGAATGTCAGTCGGGCCGGGCCGTGTTCTGTCCTGGCCGGGCTCACCGCGCCGTTATATTAATTTTCCAATGTAAATTTCACCCAGATTGGACTCGGTTCAGCGGCAGGGTTATATGCATGCTGCTGTCCGCCACACACACACACACACACACACACACACACACACACACACACACACACACACACACACACACACACACCGACAGTCAAGAGAACTGACTCACTAAACAATACAGTCACTAACACACACTAAACAACGTTAGATTCGTACAGTGCAAAATGCAGATAAGTGTAGGCCTATGTTCTTATTATAATTGTGAGTTTGTTTTTTAACATGCGCGAGAGCCGATCTACAAGCTCACAACGCTTGCACTGCGAGTAGCCTAGAGAAGGCTGTCAAGTGAGCAGGCAATCGCGCATGGCATGCTATATAAATATCCTAATAAATAAATAAAAAGGTGTCGGGGCTTGCAGGGGCAGTTTCCTTATGGGACTCTATAGGCTAACTTGCCTCTAGAATGCATATGCATTTAGGCATACAAGTGCACTCGGCTTTTATATATATATATATATTATATATATATATATCGTTTTTTTATGTGCTGATCGACCAATATGTTGGGGACACATGCCTACATATTTTATCTGAGATTTGGGGACTATTTATTGATTCAGCATGAAGACTAAAGCCTTCTGAATAAATCTATATATGCAAGTGTATGCTTCCGCAAATTTCTCCGCCACCTAAAGAGGTGGCGGAGGATTTAGCGGAGTTGCCGATCAACCAAAGTCAGCGTCAAGTTCACGGCCATTTCCATGAATTCCAAATTAATGTGGGAAATCCACGTAAATGCCTTTCCGCTAGCGTCACGTCAATATATAAGCGGAAGCGCGTTGAAGAATCAGGCCCTTAACTTTTACTGTGTATGAATTAATTAATTCATTACAGTCTAAATGAAAACCACACCTGTAAAGATAATGAAACGCAATCTTTGAACAACTTCTGTTACTGGAAAAAAGTAATAATATTACTGAAAGTAGTATATTACTTAAGTTACTTGCCAACACTGTGCATGTGTCCACCCACGTCCACACTGCACAGTGCACACATGCACACACACACACACACACACACACACACACACACACACACACACACACACACACACACACACACACACGCATATGGGCGAGTAAAGGGGCTGTTACTTCCTTTTGGAGGTGGGTGAGTATAAGACTGCATGCTGTGTGCAGGATCAAGCATTTCAGGATGATCAGCTATCAGCAGAGACTTCAAATGAAAATACAGGTAAGGATGATGCACTTTTTTGGCGACATCCCCTCAAAATGACATCCTAGGCGGCCGCCTATAGGTCACTATTATAGGAAGCACTAGCTCTGGGTAGGAAAGAGGTGTTGCTGAAAATGTGCCTTCTTAACAATGTTGTGAGCTCAGAGAATTGATACAGCAGGTCCCATTGTGAAACACAATGCAGACTGTCAGGATTAGGTTACGGAGTAGAACCCAAAAGCAGGCAACCAGTAGATTAGGTGTTTATTTCACTATGAATCAGGGGCATTTCAAAAGGCAAAACATAGTGTACCCAACATCCAGTGTTGGGTATATTACTTTATATTTGGAATATATTTCTAATTACTTTATTACTTATTACCTATTAATTTATCAAGTAATATGAGAGACAGCGAGTGCATTCTCCGGCAGCGGCAGCAGTCACGGCACTGCGGCCCCAAATTACTATTTGGGGGTTCCTGGGGGTCCCCAAACCTTGAGACCCCCAAAGACGCCCCCAGGGGGGCGACACGATTACAACGAGCCCACCCCCGTCCAAAGCGGTAGATAAATGACAGAGTTACCATTTGGGGGTTCCTGGGGGTCCCCAAACCTTGAGACCCCCAAAGACGCCCCCAGGGGGGCGACACGATTACAACGAGCCCACCCCCGTCCAAAACGGTAGAGAAATGACAGAGTTACCATTTGGGGGTCCCTTGGGGTCCCCCCCCAAAAAAAGAAAAAAACGGCCGGCCGACCTATCCACGGACCGGCCGACCTATCCACGGACCGGCCGACCTATCCACGGACCGGCCGACCTATCCACGGACCGGCCAACCTATCCACGGACCGGCCGACCAATCCACGGACCGGCCGACCTATCCACGGACCGGCCAACCTATCCAGTGTATCCACGGACCGGCCGACCTATCCACGGACCGGCCAACCTATCCACGGACCGGCCGACCTATCCACGGACCGGCCGACCTATCCACGGACCGGCCGACCTATCAAACGACCGGCCGACCTATCAAACGACCGGCCGACCTATCGCACCGGCCGGCCCAGGGGCCGGTACAATAAAATAATAATAATAATAATAATCCGGCCCGCCGGCCCGGGAGCCGGAACAAATGGATTCTGCCCTTGCTGCTTCAGGGGGGTGACTGGCCCGGAGGATGACCCAGATGTGCTTTTCATGTGTTGGAGCTGAGGGCTGTTCATCTCGGCCTCAGGGCTCTCCTCCCCTTTATCCGCGACAAGCATGTCCTGGTGAGATCAGACAACACTTCAGCGGTCTATCATATAAATCACCAGGGGGGCACGAAGTCACTTCGTTGCCTACAGGTGGCTCAGGATCTGTTGTGGTGGGCCACGCCTCGCTTGGCCTCCCTCAGGGCAATCTATGTGCCGGGAGTGGTGAACACTGCAGCAGACCTTCTGTTCAGGTCCGGCCCCCTCTCCGGCGAGTGGAGACTTCACCCACAGGTGATCTCACAGATATGGACCCGCTTCGGCTGGGCCCGAGCAGACCTGTTCGCCTTCGAGAGAGAATGCTCACTGCGAGCTATGGTTCTCCCTGACGGGTCAGGGGGGCCCCTTGGGCCTGGATGCTCTGTCAGGAGAGTGGCCAGACGGCTTGCTATCGCTGGGTTCCACCGTCCTGCTTGCAGCTGCCCAGCGAGATGGTGATGGGGCTGAGTACCCTGTTCCTCGCAACCTGGTTGGAATAAGTCATCCGTTGTTAAGACCGTAGTGACGGTCTGAGTGAGGTCGATATAGATCGTAAGTTATGTCTATAACTATGGATCTATGAGACCGAACGATGACCGTCACTATCTCCTGTCGCTCGGAACGTTATGAGGCGTTCGAGGCTGGAGGCGGAGCCGGCCGCACCGGCCATAACTTATACGGTGAGACCGCCTTCTACGGGTCATGTGGGCATGACAATGTTGATATGTTGATCTCGAGAAGAGGAAGATGAGGGCATCATTCGTTGTTAAGACCGTAGTGACGGACGGTCATCGTTCGGTCTCATAGATCCATAGTTATAGACATAACTTACATTTTGTCAGGATATGTTTTTTGGACCCAGAAGCGCACGGAAACAGGCTGAAGGTTAAACAGGGTTTTATGCAAAGATTAGCAGCTCATAGAGAATGGTGTCAAATGTCATGTCCTGACAAACAACAAATCCAATATCCAGCAAGCAAAATGGCGGTCAACATCCAGGTATATATAGGTCTTCAAAAACAAACTAAACTGAATGCAGGCAAACTGGAGGGACTGAGGAGCAGAGAATTTAGGGCCGATTCATACTCCTATTTTACCACTGTTTCGGCGCTGTAGTGCCGAAATGATTTCGGCTCGTCAGAAATTTTCAGTAGCACCGAAGAGCCGACTTTAGGACGGTACCCGCCCTCCCGAACCTCAAATTACGTCACATTGTAGGCTCTACAGCACCGAACCGACTTTTATTCGGCTCTAAAATAGGAGTATGAATCGGCCCTTAGGCCTGACCTCGAAATAAAAAAAAAATCATCTAAATTCTGACAGTTTTCTGACATGTTTCTGTATTAGTGGTGCCACCTGGTGGCGCGCTATGAGCTTGTAGATCTGCTATTTTTCAATAGCTAAATTATAACATAATGTTTAAAACACAAAAAGGGGTTCCCGCCCAAAATGGGTTAAGCAGTTGTCGAAAGTAACTAAGTACCTTTAGTCACCTTTGGTCACCTCACCACCGAAAATCAAGACTATGACTAGGCCTTAATGCAACTGCAGTTACTGCATGGCACCTATGCAGCCAATACAGTACATTACTATTGTGTAGCAAAATGTAAACGGTGCTAGACCATGGCATGCAGTACTTAACAGTACCGGTCAGGAATAAATAAATAAATAGCATTCCCCCCCCTCCGCTTAGTCACACCCACAGACAGGCCCAGGCCAGAACCAAAACTCAAACTGGATTCCTGACAAGTGTTGAGTGGATGAAAGAAGTGCTCGACCTGGCAGAGCAAAGACAAAACATACTCTCTCCCCAAGCCTTCGGCCTGGTGGAGACAAAAAATTATAATATTTACCATATATTTACATTCCTCTACTGTCCTCTTTTTTTCATTCCATCATCTCTCTGAACTCCCATCCACTCTCAAGGTCCACCAAGGGTTGTAGAGATGAACTCCACAGCGTCCAACAACACCAGCAGGTGCGGTCCTCCAGCTTACGTGATCACTGTGGTTTTCCCCTGCTTGTACAGCATCGTGTTTCTAGTGTCCCTGGCACTGAACAGCCTGGCTGCATGGGTCTTCTACAACATCCCCTCTAACTCCACATTTGTGGTCTATCTAAAGAACCTGGTGAGTGAAGGCAAAGGTAAAGCAGCAACTCTCAACCTGTGGATGGAGACACTGGGGGGGGGGGGGGGGGGGACGCGAGGATAGTGCACGTGGGTCCCCAAATAATTGACGAATGACAAGAGAACACATTACTATGTTATTGATAATAATTATATAATATTAATATTGACGGGTTAATGTAACAAGTAAATACCTTCATGGTATGTTTTCTCTCAAATCTATTTTTTTCCTTTTTTTGTTATTTTGTTCTTTTGTGTCACTGCCTTTGCAGTATCTGCTGCCTCTGGCAAATTAATTTATTCTCGCCTGTATCAATACAGCTTTACCTATCAAATGTCAAATCTCCTTCGCCAACAGATCGTGGCTGACATTCTCATGACTCTGGCCATCCCCGTGAAGGTGCTGTTCTATGCAGGCGTCAGCCCCTTGGTCCTGGGTGTGGCCTATTGCCGCTACTCGGCCAGAGTGTACTACCTCTCCATGTACACCAGCATCGCTTTCCTGGGCCTCATTAGTCTGGACCGCTACCTGAAGATAGTCTGGCCATTCGGGGATTACGCTGTGCAGAAGGTCAGGGTGGGTCAGGCGCTGAGTGCCACCGTCTGGCTGGTGTTGTCATCTCTAGCGATAGCAAGCATCGTCCTGATGAACAAGCCACCACCGCACCCCATTGTTCCAGGCGAACTGCAATGTTTTTCCTTGATGAGCGAGTATGGTGTGAAGATGTATAAGGGATCACTCTACCTTATGCAGGTAACACACACAGGTAAACTTGGTGATATACTGTAGTACTGGGTGTAACATTAAAGTAGCGTTTTAACGACACTCGTCTCTAATATAGAGATGCACAGACCTTTCTTTTAAGCAATGACCCTGTCGGACCATGCTTGTCACGACCTAATCTCTCAAGGACATATTTGAGTGCAAAGGAAAATAACCAAAAGAGGGTGCTATTGTTCCTGTCACGTCATGTTTTAACTAATTAGGACATGAAGGTATACAATATTTCTGTACTCATAGAAGACTAATTGTTTTTCCCCATAGGACCAACCTGTGTTCATATATATGACACTTGTATGTTCATATTGTACTTACATAGATAGTTTTTGTTGCGAAGAATCGCTGAATATATTCATTAATATCATGTACACATCATACATACGTACACACGTACATACTTAATTGGGTGGATAATGGATATGTGTAAATATGTAGCTACCTGTTTAGTTTTTCCATTCTCTTCCCCCTTGCTCCCCTATTCTTTTTTTCATTCTCTTTCTGGAGACGTGATGCACATGAGCTTGCACACAAACTAATTTTGCCCACTGTATGTGCTTTTTGGCTGATGTATTGTGTCCAGGTGGTGTTCTGGTGCACGCTGGCTCTGATGGTTGTCTGCTACTCGTTCATCAGCCGGACGGTGTACAAGTCCTACAAAGCCACCATGAGCAGCAGCTCCGAAGCGGCCTTTCGCAAAACCAAAGCCAAGGTCTTTGTGGTATTAGTGGTGTTCTTTGTCTGCTTCGCCCCCATCCACTTTTTGCTCGTTCAGCACATACTGAACCGAACCCGAAACACCACAAGTCACGGCTGCGACAAAAATATCAACATATATGCATCGCACAGCACCATGTGGCTGTCCGCCACGAACGTGTGTCTTGATCCACTCATCTACATATTACTTTGCAAGAAGTTCAGGACACGACTGGTGGCCACACTGACATGCAAGGCCCTACCACCATAATGGTCATAATGGATCTCCAAGACAGGCCTCATACACACGTATCAAACGAGTGTTCTATCTGTGATTGATGGTGTGGGTGTGTGTGTGTCATTAACACATGTGAATCCCTTGACTCCTTCAAAACCGCTCTCAAAGGGCACCTACGGATGGCTGCAATTCAAAACTGGCCTCTGTAAAATCTGAATCCCCCCCTCCCCTTTCCCCTCACTTTATATGTATCTTTTCCCTTTTTGCTTCCTATATGATGAATTCCTGTTCTGTTCTTTAACTACATAGAAGTGTCTAGTTGTATGTCTCTAAATGATTTGATGAATTGAACAATGTGGACCCTGTTGTAAACAAGTGTAATGCTTAATTGGGTCGTCCACTCACAGTTAACAGTCTTTGTATTGAATTTGTGCTTGAAATGTACTGTCATTCTACAAACTGTTAATAAATATTTCAATAAATCAAGTGTGTGTGTGAGCCTGTGTGAGTGTGTGTGTGTGTGTGGGGTGTCACACACACACACACACACACACACACACCAGTGGCATTCCATTGACAATTACGTAAACGAAGTAAAGATAGGATACTATAATAAAATAATGTGGTTGGCTCTTAAAAGAGCCTTTTGTGGGTATAAATATGTTGCACAGTTTAATTCTTTGCTGCTTTGGGTTTGGCAACCTTGGCTGGAACTTTCTTGGGTGATTCATTTGTGCCTGCCACCTTCCTGGGCTTCTTAGCCGCTACGGGTTTCTTGCTGCAGGAGGCTTCATTGCTTTAACTGCTTTCTTAGGTTTCTTTACCTTCACCGCTTCTGAATTCTTGTTCATTTTGGGCAGCCGTTAGCTACAAACTGCCAAATTTTGATTTAAAAAGGGGGACATGTTCTTAACCATTGTGTGGAGCGTATTGATGGGGTAATTATGCTATACTAGTTGTATCTTCAGTGTGAAAAGACACCAATGTATGAAATGCTGTGTAAAAGATGGGAGATAACAAATTGAAATGGCAGTAGTAGTGGCAGTGAAATTGGGGCTTCCAGAGTTTATTGCTGTAGTTTCAGAAATCTGTAAAATCATTACATGTACTTTACAGTACTGTCTAAAATAACTTTGTTTATAAAGTGGAACATGCTCTTTAAAAAAATAGATGGTTGGCTCTTAAAAAAGCCGTTTTGGGGGTTCTACCAGACAATGTCAGAAAGGTTTAAGCACGTTCACCACGGATACGACGGGCCAGCTGGATGTCTTTGGGCATGATGGTCACCCTCTTGGCGTGGATGGCACACAGGTTGGTGTCCTCAAAAAGACCGACCAGATAAGCCTCGGCAGACTCCTGGAGAGCCATGACGGCGGAGCTCTGGAAGCGCAAATCGGTCTTGAAGTCCTGGGCGATCTCTCGCACCAGGCGCTGGAAGGGCAGCTTGCGGATCAGCAGCTCGGTGGATTTCTGGTAACGACGGATCTCCCTCAGAGCCACTGTACCGGGACGGTAACGGTGAGGCTTCTTCACTCCACCGGTTGCCGGCGCGCTCTTACGAGCTGCCTTGGTGGCGAGCTGCTTTCTGGGCGCTTTGCCGCCGGTGGACTTACGAGCTGTCTGCTTAGTTCTTGCCATAGCTTCTTCTATCAAAGCTCTGAGTAGTAAAATATTTTTCTCAGAGCAAACTGCTGCCTTTTATTAGCGCCTCGGAGCCGCCGTCGTCCTCTGATTAGTCAGTGGTCAGGAACCTCCTTGTTTGGGGAGGTACCATGCATCACTGGCACCGATTGGAGGGGACCTCTTACAATTACAAACGTCCACTGCATATCGAAAAAAAATAATGCATTGCTCTATCTTGTATGACACGGCGCAAATAAATAAAAAATGACAAAATAAAAAGAATGGGGACATATCTTGTCTTAATACATAATTAACACTCACAACATATTAATGTGGTCAAACTTTGGACACTTGTGTGCTTTTGACACAGAAGTGATGATGATGAACTAAAATGTGCCTTGCACTTGAAAGCAGCAGTTCGCTCCCTTTTTGCAACAATACAACTTGTTTAAAGAGAGAAAAAATGTCAAGAACCAAGCAGACCCAAGATGCCTCAGCTGACTGCCTGCCGCCCTAAAATGACTATCTTATTAGCATAATTAAACGCCAATTGTATGTACATACTTTATGTAAATTTAGCCTACACTACATTTAGTGTCATATTGCATGGATAATATTTTATCGCACTTGCTCTGAGAGTGGTCAAGAACCTCCGTCTTTGGGAAGAGTCAGAGTTTAGACTGGGAGGAACCGATCACACCACTAGCAGTGCCAGTGATTGGTGGGAAACTCATACACACTCAGCCCGCGCTCTCATCCGTCTCTATGATTGGTGGTGCGCACAGCCGCACACACATAATGTACTACGTTGAATATATAAAAGGTCTCGCACGCCTCTACTCCAGCATATCTCTTCGAGTTCTTATTATTCTAGAAATAAACCTAACTTACTACAAAATGAGTGGACGAGGAAAAACTGGAGGGAAGGTCAGGCAGAAGGCCAAGACCCGCTCATCCCGTGCCGGGCTCCAGTTCCCCGTGGGTCGTGTCCACAGGCTGCTGCGTAAAGGCAACTATGCCCAGAGAGTCGGTGCCGGCGCCCCGGTCTATCTTGCGGCTGTCCTCGAGTATCTGACCGCTGAAATCCTGGAGTTGGCTGGAAACGCTGCCCGCGATAACAAGAAGAGTCGTATCATCCCCCGTCACCTCCAGCTGGCCGTCCGCAACGACGAGGAGCTCAACAAATTGCTGGGTGGAGTGACTATCGCTCAGGGCGGTGTGCTGCCCAATATCCAGGCTGTTCTGCTGCCCAAGAAGACCGAGAAAGCCGCCAAGAAATAAATCTACTTAACTCCACTGAACAAACCCCCACAAAGGCTCTTTTAAGAGCCACCCACTGTTTCTGCATAAGGGTGATTTCCAATATAATAAATTCGCACTTTTATAGCTCAACTTTCTATTTATCCAGTCTGTCCACATGTCTGCAATCATAACGGCACAGCGGGTTATTGCTTAATTTCTTCAGTTGGAATGGGAAAGAAGTTAAATGAACCCACACTGCTTCGTGGTAGTTAATGCATTATTTCCCCGTTCTATTCTACATGAGGTCCTAAATGTCTATTTATGCTCCAAATGCTGTTCTTGTAATGCATGTAACCACTTTACAAGATTTCTACACATGTCTGAGCACTGTTATTGCTGAATTTCTTCAGTTGGAATGATTGATTGAAATATTTATTAACAGTTTGTAGAATTTACAGTACATTTTAAGCACAAACTCAATACAAAGACTGTCAACTGTGAGTGGACGACCCAATTAAGCATTACACTTGTTTACAACAGGGTCCACATTGTTCAATTCATCAAAACATTTAAAGACATACAAACATTTAGAGACATACAAATAGACATTTCTATGTAGCTAAATTCATCATAAGCAAAAAAGGGAAAAGATACAATATACAGTGAGGGAAAATGGGGTGGGGGGGGGTGGGGGGATTCAGATTTTACAGAGGCCAGTTTCGAATTGCAGCCATCCGTAGGTGCCCTTTGAGAGCGGTTTTGAAGGAGTCAAGGGATTCACATGTCTTAATGACTGTTGGTAGGGCGTTCCACATTTTGGTGGCATAGGAGCGAAAATAATTTAGTCCCTTGTTTGTGCCGAATCTGGGTTGTACATGGTTTGTTGTACTCCCTCTGGTGTTGTGGGTGTGGACTTCGTTTACACTAAGGAAGTATTTAGACAGGTACATGGGTATCTTGGTGGTGTATCGAATCTTGTGGACCAGACCCATTGCAAGATGCTGTACTCTGTCGTCGACCCTAAGCCATCCCAGCCTGTCAAAGTGGGCAGGGGTGAGGTGGGTTCGGGGGGTGAGGCCAAGTAGGAGCCTGACCAGTTTGTTTTGGGAGGCCTGGACCCTTCGTTGTGGTAATGCATTGTTTCCCCGCTCTGCTACATAATGTCTAATGTACATTTATGATCCTTATGCTGTTCGTGTAATTCTTGCATGATATCTAGTAATTTTATTCCAGCGTGTAACCACAATATTTATCTACACATGTCTGAGCACTATGGATTTACACATTAACTGGTAGTGGTTTAGCCGACATGCATTGTAATGGCCATGTTCATTATATACATATTTGGTTAAACTCTTCTCGGAAAAGATGGGTGGCCCTTAAAAGGACCGTTGTGTTTAGAGCAGACAGAACAGTTTACTTGGAGCTGGTGTACTTGGTCACAGCCTTGGTGCCTTCAGACACGGCGTGCTTGGCCAGCTCACCGGGGAGCAGCAGGCGGACGGCGGTCTGAATCTCCCTGGATGAGATGGTGCGGCGCTTGTTGTAGTTAGCCAGTTTGGAGGCTTCACCGGCGATGCGCTCAAAGATGTCGTTGACGAAGGAGTTCATGATGCCCATGGCCTTGGAAGAGACACCGGTGTCAGGGTGGACCTGCTTCAGGACCTTGTATATGTAGATGGCGTAGCTCTCCTTCCTGCCCTTTCTGCGCTTCTTGCCGCCCTTCGTGGCGGTCTTGGTGACGGCGCCCTTCTTGGAGCCCTTCTTGGGCGCTGGCTTTGCTACTTCAGGCATCGTGTTTGTATTCAATAGAATAGATCAGTTGCAGTGAAGAATGTGTAAGAGGACGCTCTCGTATTTATACAGAGCCAATGCAAATGAAGCGTGGGACTCCTAGCATCTGATTGGCTGATCCTGCCACAAAGTCTTTTAGAGTGTTTTCTGTATTATGTTTTCCCGCTCGTGTGCTCTATTGTCCCTGTAACATATCCAAACTGTGGTCAGTATCGCCAGACGTTCCACAACTGAGCCTCTTGATTGAGTTTACACTAAGTATATTTACTCAAGTACTGTATAAGTACAATTTTGAGGTGCTTCGATACTTAACTTTACATGGGTGTTTTCATATTTTCAATGCTATGCTCGCTCCTTCTACTACACTACATGCGGGAGAGTTTGCACATTTTACTCCCCTACAATTATTAGAAAACCCAATTTGATTTAGATTGATATGATATGATATATGATAAGATATATATTGAAAACATCACCACGTAAGCCCTATTTTATACTCAATTACTCATACAGTTTTGATTTTACTCAAGTAATAGTTTGAATACAGGAGTATTGCTACTTTACAATTTAGGCATTTAGCAGACGCTCTTAATCCAGAGCGATGTACAATAATCAAGAACAAAAGCATGGGAGGGTAGAGACTATACATTTAAACTATATATATATACTACTATGCTATACATATTTACTATGGCGTGCTATGACTATATACAATGCAATTATAGTGCCGTCTACATAACATGCTATAAGTATGTATCAGATGCTATCTAAGTCTACAGAAATGCTATCTAAGGGGGTAGGGTAAGTGCTATGGGCCATGATGGAGTCTAAAAAGGTGGGTTTTCAGACTACGGCGGAAGATTGGGAGTGATGCTGCAGTTCTGACTGCAATGGGAAGTGCATTCCACAGTTTTGGAGCCAGAAGGGAAAAGAGTTTGGGACGTGTGGAGCGTTGTCCCGGCGTTTTTAGTGAGGGTACTTCCAGCTTCCCTGCGTTGGCTGATCTGAGTGCGCGGGAGGGTTTGTAGGGTTCAATCATACTTGCAAGATATGGGGGAGCCATACCTTTGGTTGCCTTGAATGCCAGCATCAGAGTTTTGTATTATGTGCGGGCAGCGACCGGGAGCCAGTGGAGGGAGCAGAGCAGGGGGGAGACATGAGTTTTGACAAGACTGTTGTCTGGATTAGGAGCTGGGCTGATTCCTGGGTGAGGAACGGTCTAATTCGTCGTATATTATAGAGTGTGAACCTACAGGATCGAGTGACAGCTGTGATGTGAGCTTTGAACGAGAGCTGACTGTCCAGGACAACACCGAGGTTCCTGGCTGTTTGGACAGACGTTACCAGGGCGTTGTCTACGGAGATAGTTAGCTCCCGCATAGGGCAGGACTTAGCTGGGAAGAAGAGAAGCTCAGTCTTGTCTGGGTTCAGCTTGAGGTGATTGGAGGACATCCACTGTGAGATGTCAGCCAGGCATGCAGTGATGCGCTCTTCCACCTGAGTGGCAGAGGGGGGGAAGGATAGAAACAGTTGTGTGTCATCGGCGTAGCAGTGATAGGATATATTGTGAGCAGAGATGATAGTGCCAAGGGATTTAGTGTACAGTGAGAAAAGGAGAGGACCAAGTACAGATCCCTGTGGGACCCCAGTTTGGAGGGTTCGGGGGGATGATAACAGACCTTTCCAGGAAACCTGGTAGGTCCGGTCGGTGAGGTAGGAGGAGAACCACTTTAGTGCCGTTCCACCGATGCCTAGATCCGCTAGGGTGTCTAGGAGCAGCTGGTGGTCCACTGTGTCAAATGCTGCCGATAGGTCTAGGAGAATCAGTACTGCAGAGTGGGAAGCAGCTTGGGCAGCATGTAGTGCTTCTGTGACTGCCAGCAGGGCAGTTTCTGTGGAGTGGGCCTGGTTGGGATCCAGCAGATTGTCCTGTGAGAGATGGAGAGAGAGCTGGTTGGAGACAACACATTCAATGGTTTTAGAAATAAATGAAAGGAGTGATACCGGTCTGTAGTTCTTGACATCTGAGGGGTGAAGGGTTGGTTTCTTGAGGAGTGGTGTTACTCTGGCTGACTTGAGGGCAGATGGGACGCAGCCTGAGGTTACTGAGGTGTTGATGATGGAGGTGATGAAGGGGAGCAGATCCGGTGCGATGGTCTGGAAGACCATCGCACCTATGACATATGACCTATGACATAATGATTCTGTTGATGCATTGACACATTGATATAAATAGCTTTGACTGGTCAATATCGCGCACAGCCATTACTCGTGACAATAACGCAGCAACAACACCTCTCCTCATCCTGTCGTCCCTTCACATTATAGTGTCTCCCCTTTACCCAAATGCTGCACATTTTAACTAGATTATTAACAGGAAATAGGTGTAGTTTAACAACATGGGGGTTGAGAAAGGCAGTGAGAGAGAGAGAGAGAGAGAGAGAGGGGGGGGGGGTGCAATACATTATTCAACTGCAGTTTACTCTATGTTACATTTAATACATAAACGTTTTTGCTACTCACCAAAAAAAGGCAGGTTGTGTCATTAGAAAACTTACTTTCCTTAGTGGGAACACCCACCACACGTATAAACGGTACTTTTTGGCCACACCCACCCACCCAAATGCAAATGTATGTATAGTGCTGTATCACTCCCATTTCATAGCCAGTCGACATTCAGGGTCTGCTGAATGGGATTTAGTCTAAATATTTAGACTAAATCCCACAATTTTGATGAGGGGGAGGGGCAGAACACCACTAGCAATCAGCAATCAAACACAAATGTTTGGTCAAACCATGTGACTCCCATTGGAAAAGCATTGTGGTGGCCTAAAAAACAAACATTGTTTGTGTTTGATACATGTGAATGAGGCCTCAGCAGCCCTTTATTATAATGTTATGTCCCTAATTATGTCACAGGCATTCAACACTGTCCTTACTCTCTACTCTTATTAATCATGGTCCATCTATGAAAATGCCTTTAGGCAAGCCTAATTAAATCCCATTCTGTAATATGATAGATCAAGCTTTGTTTTGAGTGTTCATGTTGATATGTGTGCTTCACAATAGTTTGATGTAGATATACTGTATTACGTTTTTTTGTTGTCTCTACTTTCCACTGGGGCAAGTTGGTAAAGGGAAAGGACGGACAGCTCACCCCGAAAGTCCGGACAACTCTTCACTTTCTGACATTGTGGGGTGAGATGTCTGCACTTTCTGTGGCACCCATTACAGTAATTCAATTTTGGATCTAACTATCGGTTCCTACAGTATCTCTCTCTCACTCTCTAAATAAACTACATTACATTTGACCGTACATTTGACTCTTGTGTTATATTCTTGTGAAATATTCCACTACTAGGGTCTAGTCTATCTACTTTGTTATAGCAAATGCTCCACAACAACACAGCAAACTCCAGTGAACGTTGTTCGTATGTCCGTATATATATTTTTTTATATTCACAATTTTAAATATATAGTTTCAGTATGACATGCTCATTAATATGTTGCAGGAGATTTGTGGTATTGCAATGCAATATCGGTACCACATTTGTCATGGTATGTGTGAGTCAAGTCAACCACAGTGGAAAAGAACATGGCATGGTAAATAGTTATATTTTTGTCAGTTGAGAGAAAGTGTTTCAAAGTGTCAAATTACAATAACAACTAAATCATAATCACACTCAACAAGCATAATTCATGGGAACCCTTGATCCACATACCTCCTTCTCAGCTCTGATCAAGGTTGGGCACCCTAATCAAACTACTATTGTGACACTGCATTCCTATCAATCCTGACATATGGCCTTCATGAATCACTCATCATGTACTTAATTATCTGTTTTGAATCAGGTATGTTTCCATTGCATACAGTACAGTACCACACCTTAATGGACTGACACCAACAATTTAAGGCTTAAATAAACTATGTTGACAAACAAACTAGTTTAGCTTGTAGAACTTCCTTTCTCCTCATGTCCCCAAGTAACACTGTCCTCTGAAAGGCCATCTGCAATAACCTAATATGAATATGAATTCACCTTTGCAGCTAAGTGTCCCTTTCTCGGACTGCAACTGTACTTACTGTATAATAAGCAATAAGTATTTGCATAGGCTAGTACTGAACTAAGCCGACACTGCTCTGTATTGACATGTCATGGGATTATATTATATAATTCGTTCACCTAACATTTCAGCATGTTTACAATTTGAGTACAATATTTTAGGTTTAACTAACTGGGTTTAGCATAACATTAGGTTTTGATACAATCATTTTGTAATCTACATGAATGTGTAATGGCACAATGTTATACTATGTAGCCTATGAATTTAATCAGTCATACAACAGTCTATATACTCTATCCATTTACATTTGAAAGTATTTTATTGAATTTCCACAATTTTACTAAATATCACATTCTATCCATTTTACTGTGATGTTGCATCACATTCATGTCTGAATAAGTCTTCAGCTGGACAAACTGGTTTAGGTGGCAGGCTCTGTAGCCGCCCACATGCACTTTACAGAGTTTATTCCATTCAAGTAGGCAATATTTGCTTCTTAAAGTTTGAATATGAGCCATGATTCATGGACTGACAGTGGTTGGGACTGAATACATGTACTACATAGTCTTGCATTGAAAGTCTGTATATTGTGCAACAGTAACTTTGTGGGCTCCTAAACAGCCAAGACCTGGCTGAATGAAATGCCCACTCTCCTATGTAGTTTGCTTTACACTGCGCTATTTCCGAGAGTCCCCAGTGGATGGCAGATTTGCAGCCGTAGGCCATACTGCCAAAAGTGCAGGGTGTAACAACTCACTTTGCACAATCTTCAGCAAGCTACACAAATTCAAATTGAATATGTAATGAAACACGAAAGCAATTGTTTTTTTTTTTGTTTTTTTTTAAGAAGAGAGAGATGGGGGGATGACATGCGGTAAAGGCCGTGTCGGGTCCGGGAGTCGAACCCGCGGCACACCGCGACTGGATCACCAGTCCGGTGCCCAGACCGTTACGCTACGGCCTGGGCCGAAAGCAATTGTTATAAGATGCTTTATAGTCAAAATTAAGATATAGAAACCAGAGTCCATTGGCACAACATTTTATATATTGTCTAGTCTAGAGAGCTACGATGCTTAAATTACATGGTTGTGTGTTGGACTATAAAAGCTTAATACAGATTAAAGTCACACCCACTTGTCATATAAATTGATTCAATTTGGTGCTATGGTTTAAGGATTTTAATTGAGTTCCCATACTGGGAGTCGAACCCGGGCCGCCTGGTTGAAAACCAGGAATCCTAACATAATATGGAACTGTATAAAATTACTTTGAGGGGTACAGACTGGTAAGTGACATGGGTCATATAAATAGTCTCTTCTGCCCAGGCCGTAGCGTAACGGTCTGGGCACCGGACTGGTAATCCAGTCGCAGTGTGCCGCGGGTTCGACTCCCGGACCCGACACGGCCTTTACTGCATGTCATCCCCCTCCCGTTTCCTGTCAGCCTACTGTCTGTCCCTTCAGACAGTAGGCGTAAGCCGCAAAAAAAATATCTTAAAAAAAAAAAAAAGTCTCTTCCAGAACCGTGCACCCGTTACACTATTGCATGCTCTCGTTTTCTTCTTCATAGAAATATCATCTCGGATTAGTAGCAAATAGACTGTCTGCAGTGAGTCGACTGACTATAGAAAGTGTCTTCCAAATGGTTTTAAATAGCGCTATTAATTAAAATGATTATTATCATAATTATATCCCTACCCTAGTCTATATTTTAGCGGGGCAAGGCAGGCAGGCGGGAGGACATTATGCAGAAAAAAAATAAAAATAAAGTGTGAGACGCCTCCCTCTGTGGGTCACATAAGCAGTGGCAGCTGAAGCCAATCATTTGCTGGGAGTCGCATACTTCATTTGCTTTGGCTTGGCTATAAATGCTGGTGCAACGCCTCTCACAGTTCACTTCTTCTCTTCAATCCACTGAGAAAGAATAATGCCTGAAGTAGCGAAACCAGCGCCCAAGAAGGGCTCCAAGAAAGCTGTCACTAAGACCGCAGCAAAGGGTGGCAAGAAGCGCAGAAAGTCCAGGAAGGAGAGCTATGCCATCTACATATACAAGGTCCTGAAGCAGGTCCACCCTGACACCGGCGTCTCTTCCAAGGCCATGGGCATCATGAACTCCTTCGTCAACGACATCTTTGAGCGCATCGCCGGTGAAGCCTCCAAACTGGCTCACTACAACAAGCGCTCCACCATCTCATCCAGGGAGATTCAGACCGCTGTCCGCCTGCTGCTCCCCGGTGAGCTGGCCAAGCACGCCGTGTCTGAAGGCACCAAGGCTGTGACCAAGTACACCAGCTCCAAGTAAACTGTTCTGTCTGCTCTAAACACAACGGTCCTTTTAAGGACCACCCATCTTCTCCAAGAAAGAGTTGATCCACAAATTGATACAGGCAAGGTGTTGCTTCGTGTCTGTATTGACTGCCTCAGACAGGACCAGAATTACAATTTATGCATTTAGCACACACTATTAATCCAGAATAAAGCAAAAACATGGTAGTGCATCATATACACTGTTTCGTCTGTGTACTTGTGAGTGGTACATGGTTCAATATGTGATCCTCTGATCTATAGTACTAGTATTTAGGTGTCAGCCTTGCCAAATAATGTACATTTAACTCATGCCTCATCAGGCAGGAGTTTAAACATCCTTAGTTTGTGTCATCTGTGTACTTGTGTGTGGTGGTGGGGGCTAATGTAGTTTATGGAAAGGTAATCTATTTGGGTTTCAGTGTTAATGTGACTTGACTACTTGAATTGTAGTGTTATTTGGCACACAGTTGTATTGATTACTTATTTGTAGAGATGATGATCTAGTGTCCTGCTAAAATAGTGTCTCACTGTCTGTTTCTGCATAATGTTCTCCGGCCTTCCTTGTCTATTGTCTCGATAAAATATAGACTAGGGTAGGGACATATATATAACTAGAACTGCACTCTGTCGAGTGCATACTTGCTTGTTGCACACTAGTAGGCAGAGCGCGCAAGTCCTTTCGACCGCTGTAAACTGTCAAATCTCAGTATCTCTGTGAAGGAACGTTAGAAATGATTAATGTTTATATGTAACTATTTGCTACCTACTTTATACATATAAACATCTAGTATTATTAAGTATGATTCAAGTTTCTATCTATATAAGAAATACTGTTTTATCGTTGTAGATATATTCTGGATCCCTTTTTAGTTTTTCAGAGACAAATAAATCATTTATATGTGTTGAAAATTTGCGCCAAAAACCGTGACAGCTGTTCCGCCATTTGATGTTTATGCAAGAAAACAGCAAATCTGTGCCTGGTTTGCTGGGGCAAATGACCACAAATGACCATATTTCTTACGTCATACGTATACTATATACATAATCAGTAAAAAATAAAATAGCAAATTGTGCCTGATCTGCTGGGACCAGAGTACGTGGTGTGTATATGTATGACTAGCTCTAGATGATGACGTAAGTAATATATATAGTATATATAGTATATAGGCATATACTATATACGTATACATATATACTCTATACTCTATACTGTATAAAGTGTGTAGTTGTAAATTGATTAGCGGTATACTGTGGTTACTTTGCGCCAAAAACCGTGACAGCTGTTCTGCCATTTGATGTTTATGCAAGAAAACAGCAAATCTGTGCCTGGTTTGCTGGAGCAAATGACCACAAATGACCATATTTCTTACGTCATCATTAAGAGCTAGTCATACACATACACACCACGTACTCTGGTCCCAGCAGATCAGGCACAATTTGCTATTTATTTTTTACTGATTATGTAGTATACGTATGACTAGCTCTAAATGATGACGTAAGAAATATATATAGTATATATATAGTATATAGGCATATACTATATACGTATACATATATACTCTATACTCTATACTGTATAAAGTGTGTAGTTGTAAGTTGATTAGCGGTATACTGTGGTTACTTTGCACCAAAACCGTGACAGCTGTTCCGCCATTTGATGCTTACGCAGAAAAACATCAAATCTGTGCCTGTGTTGCTGGACCAAATGACCACAAATGACCATATTTCTTATGTCATCATTAAGAGCTAGTCATACACGTACTCTGGTCCCAGCAGATCAGGCACAATTTGCTATTTTATTTTTTACTGATTATGTATATAGTATACGTATGACTAGCTCTAAATGATGACGTAAGAGATATGGTCATTTGTGGTCATTTGGTCCAGCAACACAGGCACAGATTTGATGTTTTTCTGCGTAAGCATCGAATGGCGGAACAGCTGTCACGACGAAGGAGACCGGGCGAAAACATTACTTGCGCGCTCTGCTTGCGCAAGTAATAAACATTTAGGGTAAATCTATATTTCAATTCAAATTAATAGCTTTATTCCACACTCCAATTTAAATTTAACATGATTGTATACACATACATACTGGAACAATGTTTGAGTGAAAATAAATCACACCCATGTGAAGTGAGTGTCCCTGGAAGTTCCAGACCCAGAGGGCCACGGCCAGAGAAATGAGAGATTTACCATGTGGGGGTCCGGGGGGTTCTCCGGAACATCCGGACCCCCAGGAACGTGCCCAGGGGGCCGGGCCGATTCCGGCGAGCCGTCCCTGTACTGTACACACCCAAAATCATATATACAGTTAATATGTGCGTGTGTGTGTGGGTTAAGGCTCATACATAGTCTGGTTTTACGGTGGTGGGGTGACCACCGAACTACAACATGACGTCACGAGCCGCGGTGAAGAGCAAACCACCGCCACCGCTCTCTGTTTTTACTCACCACCGCTCAACGTTATTTCAGCTCCGGTGGTCAGCTCACCACCGGAGCGGTGGTCACCTTACCACCGAAAATCCAGACTATGAATAGGCCTTTAGGTTGCGCACAGGTGGTGAAAAACAACCATGCTATTTTCGTGCTCAGACCTGGGCATTCAGGCAGCCAGCCACACACATACTGTAGCTCCGTAAGGACCACTCAAAAAATAGAACCTTAGTCTTGTTTTAGAATGTGGAATATAAGACTAGATATAAGATTTTAAAAGCGGCAAACAAAGTGTCATCTTTAATTGTGCTTTATCTCCTATTGTGTATGTAATAATAATAAAAAACCGCTATACAAGTTGCCTGCAAATGTGTGGTGTTTCATCTATTTCACATTTTATTGAGCTATGTCATGTTTTTTTTGTAAATGGCACCATTGGTAAAGTAGATAAAATTATACATTTGAGTGTGAAATTAACTGAAACTGATTTCTCATCACAAAACAAGAGCTTAGCAGAGAGAAGTGAGATGAAGTGCCCTCTGATAAGTCTCCATGCCACAGGGCCAAGAGCTGTGTTTGCAGACACTGGAAAGTTGTAAATAAAAAACAAAAGTCTTCACCACAAACGACTAGTTTTACTTTTATTCCAACCCCAGACATCTCTGCTTGCTCTGCAGCAAATATGGAACAGGGTATCATATGTTAAAACTATTTTAAAAGACAAATGACAGAGGAAAGTTGACAAAGAACTGTACATATAAGGGTGTGCAAGTGAGGTTTTAAACGTCCGAAAACAAATCACATGACTCCTCAACGCTCCACATGATTTGATTATGAAGCTAAACTCGTCTGCTATCTGCTCGAGTTTTTTGTATGACTTTAATCAAATTCTTTGTATGCATTTTATTTAGTTTTAGTTGTAGAGAAAACACAACTGTCTCTGTATTCTGCAGCACAGAGTACTAACCTAGTGGGTTGAGTCTACATCGTTCTCACATATCCTTTAAGTTCCACCCCCTCCTCCTCTTACAACATTCTCTACTCAGAGTTTAGTTCAGTGCATCTGAAAGTCGAACCTCTACATAATGGCAGAAGTAGCTCCAGCTCCCGCAGCCGCCCCGGCTAAAGCCGCCAAGAAGAAGGCAGCACCCCGACCCAAGAAGACCGGTCCCAGCGTCGCCGAGCTGGTCGTCAAGGCCGTTTCCGCCTCCAAGGAACGCAAAGGTGTGTCCCTGGCTGCGGTCAAGAAAGCTCTGGCTGCCGGCGGCTACGATCTCGAGAAGAACAAGGCCCGGGTCAAGATCGCCGTCAAGAGCCTCGTAGCAAAAGGCACCCTTGTTCAGACCAAAGGTGCCGGCGCATCTGGCTCTTTCAAGATGAACAAGGAGGCACCGAAGGAAAAGAAACCCGCGAAGGAAGCAGTCAAACCCAAGAAGCCGGCAGCCAAAAAACCCGCTGCGGCAAAGAAGTCCCCGAAGAAGGCAGTAGCCAAGAAGCCCGCAGCCGCTAAGAAATCTCCCAAGAAGGCAAAGAAGCCTGCTGCCGCTGCAAAGAAACCAGCAGCCAAGAAGAGCCCGAAGAAGGCGACAAAGAGTCCCAAGAAGGTGAAGAAGCCCGCTGCCGTCAAGAAAGCCCCAGCTAAGAAGGTAGCGAAGCCCAAGGCGGCGAAACCCAAGAAGGCTGCCGCTAAGAAGAAATAAACACCAACACAGCCCGTTACCCCACAAAGGCTCTTTTAAGAGCCACCCACAACTTCATTTAAAGAATGTTCCTTTATTTAATATCGTTGTAATGTCAATGAATGTTTAGGAAACAAACTTAGCCAAAACAATGATTACTTACGGGTAAACTTAATGCTCCAACATCATTCAGCCGAAATAAATTAATTCTGCAGTACTCTATTTTGCATACAAATGAAGAATACCGGTAAGCTTTTAGTTTTAGTTAAAGAAAAGCCTAGGGAGCATCAGCTTTCTGTTACTGGTTCTAACTGGGCGTGTTTATTAAATCACTTCATATAGAAATCAGCCGTTGCTTATTATACAAGTATCTCCGGTGAGTCTATTTCATAAGAGGTAATTCCATAATATATAGCCTAAATGAGCGCATGAATCCCAACAGTGCAGCATAAGACATAACATGAGCAATGTTATATTAAAAACAATTTGTGCGTAGAAATTAGGGAATATAAATGTTATATTTAACACTGCAAATATGAAACGTATTTTATATTATAATATTAATAACAAAATCCACTGTGATTGAAATATTCAACACAAGGATAAATAATTAAAATAAGTCACAGTTACAATAGCATACTATACCAAATTCTGGCATACTATTATGGGAGGTCCCAAAATATATGACCCCCCAAATAAGGGGTGGGGGTCGGGAAAATTTGAACCCCATCATTTTCTGACAGTTTGGTCCCTATGAAAGCCAAAAAAGCAAAAAAATCACTTTTAGCAAAAAAAATCCTACGGAAATATACATCGTACCACACTATCTCATCCGTTTCTATGATTGGTGAGGCGCACAGCCGCACATATATCACGATGCAGTGCATCATGCGTATAAACTCATAGATCAATTTGGTATAATAATTGCTCAATTTGGTATAGTATGCTATTGTAACTGTGACTTATTTTAATTATTTATCCTTGTGTTGAATATTTCAATCACAGTGGATTTTGTTAATAATAATAATGTCCGATTTTCATAATATTAGGGTTTTAAATATTCTGAGTTGATTTCTTACACTTTGAAAGTAGCCAGAATAATCTTTTTTGACTTTTGGTTGGGGTCTTTCTTCACCCGGGGCCCCCGGACTCATCTCAGTACTCATTACATTCCTCGCTCTGCTCCTGTTCCAGAACAATGTCAAATTAGATAATAATTGAAATTTTAATTATTTTAATAATTAAAAGTTTTTGTAGCTGGGCACTGATTACAAAAATGAGTAGTATTTAATACCAGGGGTCTTCCACAGGGGGTCCGGGACTAGTTTTGCCCCTATTCTTGCACCCATATATGTGATTTGCAAGTATTTTGAATAGTATTAGAATATCTTGCGTTTATGTAAAGTACTTTGATAGTTTATTAGTATTCTACCATTATTGTTGACACTGCAGGGAATAAAGGTATTACAACTTCTCACTTTGGGCACGCTGAACGTGTCCATTTATTTCACACACTGCACTCACACTAACACACACACACACACACACACACACACACACACACACACACACACACACACACACACACACACACACACACACCTATCCTCTTAAAGAGCCCATGGTAAATTATGCCTACAATACATTATTTGTAGGATCTATTCATCTTCGTCATCATCATCTTGAATGTCCTCCCTGAGAGTGTTGACACAGTCTCCACCATAGCATTTGCAGAGAGGGGTGCAAGGCAGGTTATTGTTTGAGCAGCTCTACCGTCCCTTGCAACCTGCTTTGCAACCACATTTGATGAGCTCAAGTACTGCCTTTGGAGCAGGGAGGGCAAGACACCTGACTGGAACATACCCTCCACTATCTGAATTCCATCCATTTTGTTCGATTGGTGGAAGCTCAGGGCAATTTGCCAGGTATGAATGACTTATCCCGCATTGTGACGTAGTTGGCACAGAGGATATGTGGTAGCCGTGCAGCACGAGTTGGAGGTAGCATCTCACCCTCAAGTTCTTTGACCGAAATAGTTCCCATCTAGTAATGGCAAGGTTGTTGGACCTCCATGCTCCAATGACTCCAATGGTGATGGAAGCTTGCCGTTAACAAGCTCAGGTGCTTGAAGCAGTTAATGGCAGGATCATCATCATCAAGCCTCAAGTAGGCATTGACCCATCTTGGAGATTCCAACAAATTTTCCTCCCCAGTCAGCACCAGAAATATTGTGTAGGCCCAGGAAAATTGTGTAGGCCCAGGAAGAATGTCATTTTTTGCCCCATCTGACACAAGCGCTGATGAAACCAGACTCTTCAATGGTGTGTTCTCTTTGAACAGATTGCCTCCACAGTGCATGCAACTCAATCAATTTACATCTCTTGACCTCAATGCAATCTCTCCTGAGAGCTGATAATGTTCTTTCCTTGAAGACCTGGAAGCTTTTGGGAAGATGTTGAGGTACTGATTCACTAGACCAGAAAGATGAGGTGTGGTAGTGACTAGTCGGTCCAGAGCTGCTTCATCTCTACTGATTCCAACCATCCCACCATGTCCCTTTAGCTTCTTGATTTCCTTCGGTATCTCTGACTTTGCCACAACAAATTCACCTGACTTCAGTGCGTTCCATGTTTCTGGGTCATCCTGTTCAAGAGCGTTCATTTGGGCAAGATAGACTGGCATCAGTCGAGCATATTTAAGGAGATCACGAGCAAAGAAATACTTGATGAGTTCCTCTAAGGATGAGTAGCCCTCCCAGTCACCTGACCAACAACAGAAAGACAAAGAGAAAGACAGCAGCAGCCTGGCTGATCTTGGCTGATCTTTATTTAGCAGCAATATTTGCTACACTGAGGCACCTTACTTTGAAAATAGCTGATCTACAAGCTCAAACTACAACCTTGTAGATCAGCTATTGTTGGCTAAAGTTCTCCCTGGAAAAGGGATGCTATGGTTCAAGTGGTTTAATGTAAAAAAAAAAAAGAATAAAAGTTCCTATCCCACAATGATTTGGTGGGCCCCTGTATAGTAACTCTGAGGACCCCCTAGGGGTCATGGGCCCCCTGTGGAAGACCCCTGGTATTGGCTACTACTATTTATTTTATATCAGAGCCCAGCTACAAATACTTTTATGCTTCATTTATGATCTAATTTGACGTTATTCTGGAACAGGAGCAGAGTGAGGAATGTAATGCGAACTTATAGACCCAGAGGTCAGTCCGGGAGGTCCCAGGTGAGGAAACACCCCTACCAAAAGTCAAAAAAGATTCTTCTGACCACTTTAAAAGTTTAAGAAATCAACTCAGAATGTTTTAAAACATACAAAACAATTCTAATACTATGAAAATCGGACATTAACTGGCTGGCATACTGTTCTGGGAGGTCCCAAATAGATAACCCCCCCCCCCCAGAAACGGGGTGGTGGTCGGGAAAATTTGAACCCCATCATTTTCTCATAGTTTGGACTAAAAAAAATCAATTTTAGCACAAAAATCCCACGGGAGCTGTTTTTTTGACGCATCGTACCACACTAAGAGCGCGGGCTCAGTGTGTATGAACTCCACACCAATCACTACTGGTGGTGCAGGCGGCTCCTCCCAAAGAAGGAGGTTTCTGACCAGAGACCAATTGGAGAACGACGGTGCCTCAGAGCCGATGAGATATAATGCAGCAGCTGGCACTCATTTTTATCACAACTCTACAACTTTGCAAGAAGAGAAAAATGGCAAGAACCAAGCAGACCGCTCGTAAGTCCACCGGTGGCAAAGCGCCCAGGAAACAGCTCGCCACCAAGGCAGCTCGTAAGAGCGCGCCAGCAACCGGTGGAGTGAAGAAACCTCACCGTTACCGTCCCGGTACAGTGGCTCTGAGGGAGATCCGTCGTTACCAGAAATCCACCGAGCTGCTGATCCGCAAGCTTCCCTTCCAGCGCCTGGTGAGGGAGATCGCACAGGACTTCAAGACCGATTTGCGCTTCCAGAGCTCCGCCGTCATGGCTCTCCAGGAGTCTGCCGAGGCTTATCTGGTCGGTCTGTTTGAGGACACCAACCTGTGCGCCATCCACGCCAAGAGGGTGACAATCATGCCCAAAGACATCCAGCTGGCCCGTCGTATCCGTGGCGAACGTGCTTAAACCTTTCCGATACTTGTAGAACCCCCAAAACGGCTCTTTTAAGAGCCACCCATCTATTTATTTCAAAGAGCTCCAGATTCTGTGTGTCATATGAGCAATGCAATTATAGAATAATCGTAAAATTTCAGACACTGGTCTCATCTCCCACTAAAGATACAAATAGACAGTATTGTATAGTTACCGCGTCAATACTCTACAGTCCACACATTGTCCCGCTAAAATAGTTCTGTCGCATTCCTCTGGATAATATTGTCCCGCCAAAATATAGACTATGGCAGTGATTTAATTATAAGCACATTTAATGAATATGCTCCAATTTAAATCCAGTTTCAACTTTCAACACTAGTCGGTCGACTTACTGCAGTCGATAGTATTTGCTAATAATCCTATGATATTATGATCCTCCGTGTCCCAGCAACTAAATTTATCCCAAATTGATAGATGCTGGCAAATCGGTGTGAATTGTATCTTCAATTTTTACACCCTTTTTGGCAGTATAATCAGTTATAAAACGTGGCATGGTGCGTCATGGCCACATCAGGCCAACGGCTCAAACCCGGCCCTGCACTGGGGACTCCGAGGGCGAGTTCGGAAGCCAATAGGCGATAGGCGAGTGCGGTATTTCCAAACATGGCCCGAGTAGCATGCATTATGACATGTCCTGAGTAGCATGCATATGAACAGACATGACATGTCCGTTTTAGGGGCTCACGATGTTATATACAAAAAAACAGAACATTTGGGGACTATAATGCATTTCACATGCAGAGATACCTAACCTATAAAGTCAGTCCATGAATCATAATTATGCAAACATTGCCTACTTTAATGGAATAAACTCTGTAAAGTGCATGTGGGCGGCTCTTAAAAGAGCCTTTGGGTTGTTGGTAAATCAAGTCAGCGTTATTAACCTCCGAATCCGTACAGAGTGCGTCCCTGTCTCTTCAGAGCATAGACAACATCCATGGCGGTCACGGTCTTTCTCTTGGCGTGCTCAGTGTAGGTGACGGCGTCACGGATCACGTTCTCCAGGAAGACCTTGAGGACACCGCGCGTCTCCTCGTAGATCAGACCGGAGATACGCTTCACTCCGCCACGGCGAGCCAGACGGCGGATAGCGGGCTTGGTAATTCCCTGGATGTTATCACGAAGCACCTTGCGATGGCGCTTAGCGCCTCCTTTTCCAAGTCCCTTTCCTCCTTTTCCTCGGCCTGACATTTTGAGTTCAGCTGTAGTTGCAGTTAGAAATGTGAGTGAGTAGAATGCTCAGAGCCTTGCGTTTTTATGTATGTTCGGAGGACGTAAGGGAGGACAGGCAGAGCGAGCTGCGTGGGCGTTACTAACTCCGTCCCCCACAACACACACTGCTATATCATATAATAATGTATTAATATGTATGTGATTTATTATCCCTACCCATCCTAAAGTGTGTGTGTGTGTGTGTGTGTATATATATATATATATATTATACAATTTACAATTTAGGCATTTAGCAGACGCTCTTAATCCAGAGCGATTTACATTTAAGCAAGAACAAAAGCATGGGAATACATCACATAAAAGCATTTATCATGAAACATGCGTAAGCTAAGAAAGTAACAGTGGAATATCTATATAATGAAACTATACATATAAACTATACATATTTACTACTATGCTATACATATGTACTATGGCGTGCTATGACTATATACAATACAATTATAGTGCTGTCTATACATAACATGCTATAAGTCTGTGTCAAATGCTATCTAAGCCAACAGAAATGCTATCTAAGGGGTTAGGGTAAGTGCTATGGGCCATGATGGAGTCTGAAAAGGTGGGTTTTCAGGCTACGGCGGAAGATTGGGAGTGTATATATATATATATATATATATATATATTATTTCCCCCCATTTTTTTTACAACAAATATTGTTGTCAAACACACTAATATGTTCTTAGCTTGCTCATGATCCTTGATTGCATTTGATGTATTACCATGTTACCACTAATTTGAACCTGTAATCATGTATACATTTCAATGTTACGAAATGCATTTGTGGGACTCTGGGTCATAATTTATTTCTACATTTCATGACTTCATGCAATTTATTGCACAATGAGATAATTCTGACGTAAAGGTTGACAGGTAACTAGGTTACCGTGTTTTACATTTAGAACAAAACATTGAACCAGAACCACTGGCCAAAGGCAATAGCAAAAAGCCAGGGGATTTTTTTTTTATGAGAACAGCATAGATAGGGCAGCAGCAGAATTGTTTTAGCAACAAATCAACTATGCAATAATTATATTTTAGCAAGGGACAGTGTGCTCTTATGCCTGTAATATAAAGGCAAACTGGTTATCATTCCAGTGACAATTACGTAATTTATAAATAAAGTAAAGATAGGATACTCTTATAAAATAATGTGGTTGGCTCTTAAAAGAGCCTTTTGTGGGTTTAAATATGGTGCAGTTTACTTCTTTTTGGGAGCGGCCTTCTTTGCTGCCTTGGGTTTGGCAACCTTCTTGGCTGGAGCTTTCTTGGTTGCTGCGGGCTTCTTAGCCACTTTTTTGGGGCTCTTGGCAGCCTTCTTCGGGCTTTTGGGCACTACTTTCTTGGCGGCAGGCTTCTTGGCTTTCTTGGGCGATTTCTTTGCGGCTGCGGGCTTCTTTGCTACCACCTTCTTGGGCTTCTTAGCCGCTGCGGGTTTCTTGGCTGGAGCAGGCTTCTTTGCTTTGACTGCTTTCTTAGCAGCGGGTTTCTTTACCTTCACCGCTTCTGCCTTGTTCATCTTGAAAGAGCCAGACGCACCGGTACCTTTGAGCTGGACCAGGGTGCCTTTAGCGACCAGGCTCTTGACAGCGATCTTAACGCGGGCCTTGTTCTTCTCCACATCGTAGCCGTCGGCAACCAGAGCCTTCTTGACCGCAGCGAGAGATACACCGCTCCGCTCCTTGGAGGCGGACACGGCCTTGACGACCAGCTCAGCGACGCTGGGGCCGGTCTTCTTGGGTCGGGCTGCTGCCTTCTTCTTGGCGGCCTTGGCCGGTGACGGTGCTGGTGCGGGTGCGGGTGCGACTTCTGCCATTATTGTCTCGGATAGTAGGTTGCTCTTCCTTCTCTCAAGTAAACTCTCACAGACTGATGCTGAAAGCTCTGAAGGGGCTGGACTTAAACACCACATGAGAACCCTTTAGAGTCAACACACACAGGCCCTCTTCTCTCTTGTGCCACTTGTGTTTTCTCCTTGATTAAAACAAGTTATAACAAAATACTGTGTATATTATTTAATGCGACAAAGAGCTGACCAGTTAACACACATGTGCCTTTCTGTCACGAATATATCTAAGATGAAAGCAGTTCACTCCTTTTTAGTAATAACCTCAAAACGTACCTGTCTATAGTCAAATCACAGTGTTGCCTCTGTCATTTTTATTCTAAAATATTGTAAACTATGTTGCATTAACAACAATACTCACAATCAATTTAGTAGACATTCTTGGCGACACGATATCATAAACTATACTTTTGTTTTGCCTTCAGTTTTGCTATAAATATAATGTTTTCTGACAACAGTAAACACACTCCAGTTCAAGGAAGCATGGTGGTGGAGTTGACCTCAACCTCCAATGATAGAAAGCCAGCTGTTGGAAAACGTGGCAAATTTTGGACAAAAACTTAATCGTGTTTAAATCTTAATCAACTGTATCTGTACATTTAGTAGAGTTTATAGTAGAGTTTATTCATTTTGGTCATTATAACAAATCAATACAGTGCCTGACAAAAAAGAACAAAAACAACAACACAAAACGAGAAAACAAAACATATGTTCTATATGTATCTACTATTTTTGATCTATAGGCCTACAATTTTTTTTATTGTACTACAGTTTTTTAGTTCCTCATCCAATCCATTCCACAGCTTGACCCCTCTGACCGATATGCACCCATAGAGTTATAATAATAACTCTATGTATGCACCTCTCTTTGATGTTTAGTCTAGCATTAATTTTGTTTGTTTGAATTATGGAAGTGCCTCTTAGGTTGTAGCGGCTCTCTCTAGGCCAGAACAGCTCTTGGATACAGATCAGGAGCAGGTAATTGTGTGCCTTATACATTATTCCGGTATTTAGATCTACTTATTTGATTATGGAGACACGATGTACCCAACACACTTCTCAGGTAGGCCTGCTAGGTTTATACTTCATGGTGCAATGTGTCATGCTGCAAAACATGTTATGATTAACTCATCTTTGCACTCTGTATGAAATACAAATATATAGGCATATTGTTTTTCTTCCCTACTGTCATTTCCCAAAGAAGCACATGGAATCGTCTTGTTGAAATAAAATGGCGTTGCCTTTCATAATAGCATGCCCTCCTCATTGTGTTAGATAAAAGAGAGTAATGAAAAATGAAAAACACTGGGACAAAAAAATAGACGTATAGTATAGAGGATATGCGCGTACTGAGTGGCAAAAAAAATACTTTCTGGCCATGACAACCCATGCATCCAAACAGAAAAGTCATATCTGATTGCATTAAACAACATTAAACAATGTTAAACTCACTTTGTATATTGCTTTCCCACAGTAACAGTAACACTGAGGATTTGACTGTGCACATATGACAATACATTAAACACATACCAATTAAAATAAATGTGGACCCCCAAATACTAGAAACATGCTCAACCCCCACCTCCACTTTGAGAAGCCAACACTGAACATGTAGATTAGATTTACACCAACACTATACACTTGCTTTGTACAGAAGAGTCTCATTCCAGGACTATGAATAGCTGCTGGTTTTGGTGTGAAGTATCGTGTTGAGTTCAATACAATGAAACAATTATGCCTCCCCTCCCCCACAGGGTGGAGCTGAATGTTTGCATGTTGATTTAGTCCTGGGTTTTTTTTTCAGTTA
The DNA here is from genome assembly GCF_964188405.1 of Protomyctophum parallelum. NCBI lineage: Eukaryota > Metazoa > Chordata > Actinopteri > Myctophiformes > Myctophidae > Protomyctophum > Protomyctophum parallelum. The sequence goes on from NC_139708.1 coordinate 40,130,847, forward strand.
GAGAAGATGCATATTAGGGTTTTTTTCTGAATAAAGACCAGACTACGTCCATACATTAAATTAATTCGTCTCAGTGGTTGGAAAAAAAGCCCAGCATTCAAATTTCAGCTTGTGCAAATCTCATGTCTGGTAAGCAAATAACATATGTATGCACTGTCCCTACATAGCTGGGAAACAGCATTAGCTATTGTAGCCGATAAAATAGTCAACGAAATATATTTCAGTAGTTTTTGGCTTAATGTCACGTTAGTTGAAATGCGCCAGTCTAGGTTATAATATATCAAAGGAACAATTTATCTTCAAAGTAAACATTTGGTGGCTCTTAAAAGAGCCGTTTTGGGGTTGTGACAGTAACAGATTAGTCTAAGCACGTTCTCCGCGGATACGACGGGCCAGCTGGATGTCTTTGGGCATGATTGTCACCCTCTTGGCGTGGATGGCGCACAGGTTGGTGTCTTCAAACAGACCGACCAGATAAGCCTCAGCAGACTCCTGGAGTGCCATGACGGCGGAGCTCTGGAAGCGCAGGTCGGTCTTGAAGTCCTGTGCGATCTCCCTCACCAGGCGCTGGAACGGCAGCTTGCGGATCAGCAGCTCGGTGGATTTCTGGTAACGACGGATCTCCCTCAGAGCCACTGTACCGGGACGGTAACGGTGAGGCTTCTTCACTCCACCGGTTGCCGGCGCGCTCTTACGAGCTGCCTTGGTGGCGAGCTGTTTCCTGGGCGCTTTGCCGCCAGTGGACTTACGAGCTGTCTGCTTAGTTCTTGCCATTGTATCTTGTTCTCTTCTAAAGAAGTTGAGAATAGAATGCTTCTTAGTGCACTGAAAACTGCTGCTTTTATTAGTGCCTCAGAGACGCCGTCATCCTCGGATTGGTCAGTGGTAAGGAACCGCCTTGTTTGGGGAGGTACCATGCAATACTGGCACAGATTGGAGGGGAACTCTTACCAATGTCATAGCCTACTGGACTGGGGCTCCTGTAAATAAATACTATGGAATACTAGTTTCCAGGGCAAACTGATAATGCATTGCTGTAGTCATATATTGTATGACATGGGCCAAAGAAAAACAAAAAATAATAAATAACCCAAGCATGTATGTTCTGGTGTATAAGAAGGCTTCTCATGAACTAGTTAACTGTGACTCATCTAATTCATCACAACATATGAATGTGGTCCAACTTCCAATGTGAATAATTAACTGCCAAGAAGTGTGGATTTTGGACTAGAACTAAAATGCGTGTTTAACTTGAATATAGGCACTGTAATCCATGAAATGTGACACTAACTGTAGGCTAAATGTGAAAGATATTGATTGCCTACAAATATTTACAACAACACATATCGTACTGTGTATAATCATCCTCATAAGACAGTCAGTTTACCAGTTAGACGCCCCGAGGGGGATAATTGGGAATACTGGCACTTTGGCATGGGGGGGTCAGATCAACAAATGGAATGAATTATGTACTGGGCATATATAGAGCATGTCTTGAGTGTACAGAGTTTGAGGCCAGATCAACATTATGGAATGCTGGAACAGGTCAGCTCCATATATGGAGATCTAAGGGTGGCAGAGGGGGCAGTGTCTTAAGCTAAATTCCAATACCGCAACTTTCACACTCGCTCACTCTCCTCGCGTCCTCCACTCGCTCCTCGGCTCCGCCCCCAGCGAGGAGGAGAGGAGGAGGAGAGGATTCTATGCGAGGACAGAGTGGTGGTCGAATTTTCCTCTGGAATCGGAATGTACTACGCTGTCATTTCAAAGCGACGGCACATTCCGCGATCACTAATGACGTGTATCAAATTCAATTCAATTCAAAGGGCTTTATTGGCATGGGAAAACATACGTTAACATTGCCAAAGCAAAAGTGGTGTCACACAGCTGGATCACTGGAACTCCGAACAGAGCCGTACAGTCTACAGAATAGACAATTCATCATTTTGTACATGTAACCGAGGGTCCGAGGCCAATGTGTATGTATTGGTAACATGTGCAAGGCAAGGCTATTTATTCCTGAAATAGTGAATAAGCGCCAGGATGCGCACACGTATAAATCACCCCCCCCCCCTCCTCCGACAGTCAGTCCTCCTCCGCGGTCTTTGCAAATAACGGACACTATAACAGGAATTAGGTATAGTCTCTCTGACTTACATATTCAGTTCAATCCACATAAAAATAAATACATTTTTCATTTCTGTCACCGTCATTCATAGCAGTCTGTGCATTCAGGCATGCACAGAGATAAATTAACTATAGCTTTTGAGGTGCACACAATATAGCCGGCCTAATTTATATATCCTACTTTTATTATGCTTATATAATCACACAACGCAATAAAGCCAGTGGCTTGTTGTCGTCCTTTCACTTTCACATAAGTAGGCTAGATAGGCTACTTCATCATTCTGAAGCTCTATTCATTCAGCGAAAATGTGTCTCTTCAACAAACAGTTGAACAGTGCGTGCATGTGTGTGTTGGCCGTTGGGTCGGCGACTTCAGCCAGTCAGCCGGCCGGCAGCTAGTGGATGGGGGGGGGGGGGGTGCACAGTATCGGGTTTCATCAGTGTTTTCTGTGCCACATGTGGAGGAGGCGGACTTATGTCACTGGAGAAGGAAAAAAAACATGTACACGTGATGCGGAAATCCGCTGCGAGGAGACAAAATACCCCACCGAGCCTGCACCTGATGTACTCTCGCTCTATGCGGTCTCGGAGAGCTCACTCGGCTCCTCCACTCGACTCTCCTCTCCTCCTTGATGGAGCGCTTTAACAATCGGAACGTTAACCATTTCCGGGTCACGCTGGAATGACCCAGAGTGACCGAGTGGGAGTGAGCGAGTGGCCGAGATTTTGGGTATTGGAATTTAGCTTTAGTGTACAGGGTTTGAGGTAGGGCCAGGCCTTAATTTTGGGGCCTGCTGAGAACTCTGCAATAATAACTTTGGGGCGGGCAGTCTAGAGTTTGAAAGGACAGGTCAGTCAAAACGGAGATCACATCAAGGAAGGATGGGTGGGGAAGGATCAACATATGGAATGTAAGAACAGGTCAGTCGGTTTGAGGTCAGATCTCAGTTCATTTCAATTTTATTAAAGTGTCAAATCACAACAAGTTGTCTCAAGACACTTTGCAAACCAACAAAGATCCACCCAGAGCAAGCAATATTGTGACAATGGTAATGAAAAACTCGCCTTTAGGAAGAAACGTCAGGCAGAACCCGACTCTAGTCTTCTCCATGTATGGCTATCCAGGGTTTGATGAGGTCAGTGCTGTGACGACCATATATTGTGGCATGACGTGCCATGAGGCATACGGGACTGATGGCCATATATGGAGGCGTGACTGACGGAAGGACATGTTTTCATAGTAGCAATACAATGAGACTTCGTATTTATTGTTGTAAAACTCTTAAGTACTTTTAACCCTTGTCTGGTTTGACAGACAGGTAGTGTGTGCCGGCTGGGTGGTGTGTAACAATCCGGTTGAAGTATACCTTGGTACGGTGGCGCCGACGGGCCCGGGAGAACAATAACACGACACGAGACAGTATCACGCTAAAGGTTCACAAAGTTTATTACACACATACAGGAAATATATAGAGCTGGATCCTAATGATGTGACATCACCACTCGAGACATAACAACCGCTAACTGCAGCAAGCTGACCTGCTGTCTGAGATGTCTCCAGTAGCTAACTATAAAGTATGCTACAGTTCAGGCAGTACACAATACATTAGCAAGTACACTGTGCTCTCACGTACAAGTACACAGCCATGGGCAATCAGATTACAACAGTATTTCAGAGTGGGCTGCTTAGCTTGGTTGCCGTCTTTGTTCAATACAATACATTAGTTCAGTTGTCCTGTTCTTAATATTACAGTAGCTTAAAAATACAATCCTTTTTTTAATCAAAATTACCATTAAATGCTCTTTAAGATGAACGTATTATGCATGAAATTGACATTCACAAGTTCACAACATGAAATACAATACTTCCATGAGTTCTAACTTATAGCATTGCCTCCTGGTGAAGAAAGGTGAGAAGGAAAAGCATCATTGTTTCACAGAGAAGTCCAAGTAACACAAATTATGTTTGCAAGCCCACACAGCTGTTTACTATCCAATGCAATCATCTAAACTCGCACACCTGCCATAACTAGGCCAACTGTCACAGTGAACTAATCAAGAAGGCCTTTCAATATAAGGGTCCAAAAGTCTTAAAAAAAAATAAAGCCTTTCTAAACATTATAACGGTATACAATATAAATTGCATCATAAAATAACAACACTAACTGTAGACAATGTGAACTATTGTGAAGGATATTGATTGCCTACAAATATGTACGATCACATCATACGCTTATAAGACAGTCAGTAACATACTTTTCCTCCCTGGAAATGAAAACGTCTGGGTAGTACCCAGGGGGCAAAGGGGGTTGACCTGCATTTGCCATGACCTCAAAGGTTGTCCACCAGAAATAGTATCTATGACCCCGTAGGATCACAACCTATATGGACAACCCGGTAAATTCTTTGCTGGAAGTCCAATATGGCCGCCGCAATATTGGCCCCTATTAGTTATAATGGGGGGTGAATAGGGCAAAATTTTAAACCGAAACCAAAATCCACGAAACTTCTCAGGTTGATCAATGATATAAATATGAACATTTTTTGTATTGAAAGTTTCCATGAAATTCAATATGGCCGCCACAATATGGCCGCCACAATATTGGCACCCAGAAAATAGGTTTGGCTCTAACTTCTGAACCAGATGAGCTAGAAACGCAAACTCAGTGTCTATTTCATGTTTTCTGACCATGAGAGACTCAATGGAATACCTATTTTCATTATTGGGTGTGTCTGGACCCTTATTGTGCATATTTACAAGATGGTGGCTACCCGAAATAGTGCTTTACCATGATTTCTACCATGATTGTTGACTGTTTTAGCAAACACAAGCAATATTAATCCATTGGCTAAGATTTATGACACAGAAGGGACATATATCTTTGACCTTGCATATTGTCATTTCCCCTCAGATCCTATGTAGAGTTGTAGGAATGATTTCAGATCAAATCAGAGACCAAAACAATGTATCTTAGAGATTACTTTACTATGGGACTGATACTATGGGATTGAATGGGACTGAATGGGAGTGACAGTCCCATAGTAACAGTACCTCCCATTCACTCCCTCACTCCCATTCAGTCCCATTCACTCTGAATGGGAGTGAATGGGAGTGACAGTCCCATAGTAACAGTACCTACCATTCACTCCCATTCACTCCCTTTCACTCTGAATGGGAGTGAATGGGAGTGACAGTCCCATAGTAACAGTACCTCCCATTCACTCCCATTCACTCCGATTCAGTCCCATTCACCCCATTCACTTTTATTCACTCCCATTCAGTCACATAGTAACAGTACACCCCATTCACTCCCATCGTGTCAGTCCCATAGTAACAGTACCTCCCATTCAGTCACATTCCCTCCCATTCACTCCCATAGTATCAGTCTCATAGTAACAATACCTCCCATTCACTCCCATTCACTCCTATTCACTCCCATAGTATCAGTCCCATAGTAACAGTACCTCCCTTTCACTCCCATTCAGTCCCATTCACTTCCATAGTATCAGTCCCATACAGTACCTCCCATTCACTCCCATTCAGTGCCATGCACTCCCATAGTATCAGTCCCATAACTAAAAGACGTTGCATCGATGCACCTGGGACGTATCCTCAGTGATGTATCCTGAGGTCAACGGGGTTTCGGGTCTCTCAACATCATACCCCTCACTCAGGCGACCCAGCCGGGGTTGATCAAGTCCCGACTTACGTCCCAGTAGCTACCCTCAGTCAGTCCCACTAGGGCAAAACCAGGGGCACACAATCCGTTGGAACTACTCCAGAACTACTCTGCCAGGGCTGGTAGGTACACTTCTGGCACATGGAGGGACTAGGCTCTGTGGGTTGTCTCCTGGTCGGGCCCCTCCTACGTCTCACCAGGTCCACTCCTGCTCTCACCAGGAGTAGAGCGAGGACCTGTGCGTTGCACCAGAGTCCCAGCACCAGACAGTTCATTCAGGAGTGGTGGGCAATGGTTCCGCAGGGTCATGGTGCTGCGGTTCCGCTTGCTGCTTGCATGGCCCTCCCAAAGGCCTCACCGAGGGTTGTTGGACTTCATCCTCACAGAGGACACAGGCTGGGGCACTAACCCATACTGCTCACCCGGGTGCCGTCTACATTCCGGCTGTCACCCGTCTCTCCGGTGTCACCAGACTATACCTGGTTGTCACATAGTCTATTCCTATGAGTCACTATATAAATAGAAGAACTATAACTAAAAAACATCGCATGGATGCACCTGGGACATTATCCTCATTGATATATCCTGAGGTCAACGGTGTTTCGGGTCTCTCAACATCATACCCATCACTTTGGCGACCCAGCCGGGAGTGATCAAGTCCCGACTTACGTCCCAGTAGTTACCCTCAATCAGTCCCACTAGGGAAAAACCAGGGGCACAAAATCTGTTGGAACTACTCCAGAACTACTCTGCCAAGGCTGGGAGGTACACTTCTGGCACATGGAGGGACTAGGCTCTGTGGGTTGTCTCCTGGCCGGGTACTGTTACCCATAGTAACAGTACCTCCCTTTCACTCCCATTCACTCCCATAGTATCAGTCCCATAGTAACAGTACCTCCCTTTCACTCCCATTCACTCCCATAGTATCAGTCCCATAGTAACAGTACCTCCCTTTCACTCCCATTCAGTCCCATTCTATCAGTCCCATAGTAACAGTACCTCCCTTTCACTCCCATTCACTCCCATAGTATCAGTCCCATAGTAACAGTACCTCCCTTTCACTCCCATTCAGTCCCATTCTATCAGTCCCATAGTAACAGTACCTCCCATTCAGTCCCATTCACTCCCATTTTGAAAGATGTGTTAAAATGGCCTAAGTCACATTTTATTATGACTTAGGCAAAATAATATGGCCTAAGTCTCCCTCTTGACATAGGCCATTGTTTTAATAGGCTGTAACAGGAAGGCCTTTTACATTTGGGCTCGGGCGATTTTACCAGAGGTGGCCAGCATCACCAGGTGGTGATTTAGGCCAAAAAAAAGATTTGGCAAAAAATGACTTAGGCAATTAGTTTAATAAGGTGACGATATTCAAAACAGTCAACAATCATGGTAGAAATCATGGTAAAGCACTATTCCGGGTAGCCACTAGCCACCATCTTGTAAATATGCACAATAAGGGGCCAGACACACCCAATAATAAAAATAGGTATTCCATTGAGTCTCTCATGGTCAGAAAACATGAAATAGACACTGATTTTGCGTTTCTAGCTCATCTGGTTCAGAAGTTAGAGCCAAACCTATTTTCTGGGTGCTAATATTGTGGCGGCCATATTGTGGCGGCCATATTGAATTTCATGGAAACCTTCAATACAAAAGATGTTCATATTTATATCATTGATCAACCTGAGAAGTTTCGTGGATTTTGGTTTCGGTTTAAAATGTTGCCCTATTCACCCCCCATTATAACTAATAGGGGCCAATATTGCGGCGGCCATATTGGACTTCCAGCAAAAAAATTACCGGGTTGTCCATATAGGTTGTGATCCTACGGGGTCATAGATACTATTTCTGGTGGACAACCTTTGAGGTCATGGCAAATGCAGGTTTCCTAAAAAAAGGGTGGTTTGCCCCCTGGGTATAGTGGGTTTCCGAGGCTACTACCAGTACCATACTGACTTGACTTCAGAGTTCAACATACTGTCGACTAAACTGTCGACACTGTTGAAGAAAATGTGTGGTCAGGAACCTCCTTCTTTGGGAGGAGGAGAGCGTTTAGAATGAGAGGATCAGGAACCGATCACGCCACTAGCAGTGATTGGTTAGGAGCTCATACACGCTCAGCCCGCGCTCTCACCGTGTCTATGATTGGTGGGGCGCACGGCCGCACATAGACAGTAGCAGTAGAATGTGTGTTGTTGTCGAAGATATAAAAGGTCTCGCGCGCCTCTCCTCTAGCACATTAATTTTCTTCTTATCCCAAAAATAAAACTACATCAAAATGAGTGGCCGAGGAAAAACCGGAGGAAAGGCTAGGGCCAAGGCTAAGACCCGCTCATCCCGTGCCGGGCTCCAGTTCCCCGTGGGTCGTGTCCACAGACTGCTGCGTAAAGGCAACTATGCCCAGCGAGTGGGTGCCGGAGCTCCAGTGTACCTCGCTGCGGTGCTCGAGTATCTGACCGCTGAGATCCTGGAGTTAGCTGGAAACGCTGCCCGTGACAACAAGAAGACTCGTATCATCCCCCGTCACCTCCAGCTGGCCGTCCGCAACGACGAGGAGCTCAACAAACTGCTGGGCGGAGTGACCATCGCTCAGGGCGGTGTGCTGCCCAACATCCAGGCTGTTCTGCTGCCCAAGAAGACCGAGAAAGCTGCCAAGAAATAGATCCGCTTCATTTCGACCCAACCAACCCCACAAAGGCTCTTTTAAGAGCCACCCACTGTTTCTATATAAAGAGTAACTTCCAATGCCCTTATGGAGGTACACGCACACATTAATAAGGGCCGGACTTAAGTTTACTAGTTCCTTTGCCAAGTATGGAACCTTTAAATATGGTAGATTATAAATGTATGGTATTTTATTAGCATTTTGTTTAATGTTGCAAATTAATTAAAATGGGCTATATGAACTGATTGATGCCATTACGTCTGTAGGCCTACCATGTTTGTTGCTTGTTGCCTAATTTGCATGTAGTAATTGCTAGCTAGCTGCTTTCATTGTGGGAGCTTTTCGCTAGCCTGGCGCGGCGGCGAACGAGGGTTCACCGCAAACATCACTACACCGCGCTCGCGCTGTACTGTCATGCATGCAAATATTGAATTTCAATATATAATGAACCATGCCTTCTGCCGACAGAAAAATTAATGCTCTTAAACTTGTTTTGTTCATAGTAATTAACCAGTTGTCTGTTTGGTAATTAGAACTATTAAGACGCATAATGAGATACATACAAATACATGGTCGTCATTACAGGATACTATATTGAGGAATTCTCTTTAAATTAAGTTGTGGGTGGCTCTTAAAAGAGCCTTTGTAGGTTAAAACATGCTGTTGTGTTGTGTGGATGTTTACTTCTTCTTGGCGGCTGCCTTCTTGGGTTTCGCCGCCTTGGGCTTTGCTACCTTCTTTGCTGGTGCTTTCTTAACGGCAGCGGGCTTCTTCACCTTCTTGGGACTCTTGGTCGCCTTCTTGGGGCTCTTAGCTATGGCTTTCTTTGCAGCGGCAGGCTTCTTTGCCTTCTTGGGAGATTTCTTAGCGGCTGCGGGCTTCTTGGCTGCAACCTTCTTGGGGGATTTCTTTGCCGCGGCGGGTTTCTTGGCTGCCGGCTTCTTGGGTTTGGCTGCCTTCTTAGCGGGTTTCTTTGCCTTCACTTCGGTCTTCTTGTTGAGCTTGAAGGATCCAGCAGCACCGGTACCCTTGGTCTGGAGCAGGGTACCCTTTGCTACCAGGCTCTTCACAGCAGCCTTGACGCGGCTGTTCTTCTTCTCCACGTCGTAACCACCGGCGGCCAGAGCCTTCTTGAGTGCGGCCAGAGACACACCGCTCCTCTCCTTGGAAGCGGTTACAGCCTTGACGATGAGGTCCTGGGCGCTGGGACCTGCCTTTTTGGGTTTGGCGGGGGCCTTCTTCTTGGCTGCTTTAGCCTGGGAGGCTTTAGCCGGGGAGGCGGCAGCTGGAGCTGGGGCGACTTCTGCCATTGTCTTGTAGTTCGTATTTCAGTTGCACTGAAGTAAAGTAGTAAACTCTAAGTAGAGAGTGATGATGAAGCAGAGGAGAAGGGGTGGCACTTAAATGATGTGTGAGAACCTTGTAGACTCAACCCACTAGGTCAGTGCTCTGTGCTGCAGAATACAGAGACAGTTGTGTTTTCTCTACAACTAAAACTAAATAAAATACATACAAAGAATTTGATTAAAGTCATACAAAAAACTCGAGCCGATAGCAGACGAGTTTAGCTTCATAATCAAATCATGTGGAGCGTTGAGGAGTCATGCGATTTGTTTACGGACGTTTAAAACCTCACTTGCACACCCTTATATGTACAGTTCTTTGTCAACTTTCCTCTGTCATTTGTCTTTTTAAATAGTTTTAACATATGATACCCTGTTCCATATTTGCTGCAGAGCAAGCAGAGATGTCTGGGGTTGAAATAAAAGTAAAACTAGTCGTTTGTGGTGAAGACTTTAGTTTTTTATTTACAACTTTCCAGTGTCTGCAAACACAGCTCTTGCCCTGTGGCATGGAGACTTATCAGAGGGCACTTCATCTCACTTCTCTCTGCTAAGCTCTTGTTTTGTGATGAGAAATCTGACATGTTTCAGTTAATTTCACACTCAAATGTATAATTTTATCGCATATGTATGTATTCAATAATCTACTTTACCAATGGTGCCATTTACAAAAAAACATGACATAGCTCAATAAAATGTGAAATAGTTGAAACACCACACATTTGCAGGCAACTTGTATAGCGTTTTTTTTACTTTTTATTACATACACAATAGGAGATAAAGCACAATTAATGATGACACTTTGTTTGCCGCTTCTAAAATCTTATATCTAGTCTTATAGTCTTATATTCCACATTCTAAAACAAGACTAAGGTTCTATTTTTTGAGTGGTCCTTACGGAGCTACAGTATGTGTGTGGCTGGCTGCCTGAATGCCCGGGTCTGAGCACGAAAATAGCATGGTTGTTTTTCTCCACCTGTGCGCAACCTAACCCACACACACACGTGTTTTCTCTACAACTAAAAACCAAATAAAACACAGACAAATTGAAGTATTAAAGTAAAACAACAAATGAAGCAGATAGCAGACTAGTTTTGCATCATAATTAAATCATGTGGAGCCCTGAGGCATCCTGCGTTTTATTTTGAGACTTTTAAAACCTCACATACACAGCTACAACTTTCCTCTGTCATTTGGCTTTTAAAATAGTTTCACGTACAATACCCGAGCACTTCACAGCAAGGTGAGATGTCTGTCAATGTTGTAAAAGTAAAATAAGTCATCTGTGTCAATGTGTTTGTTTTTTAATTCAAAACTTTTCAGTGTCTGCAAACACAACCATGGACCTGTGACATGGTGACTTATGAGAGGACACTTGTGGTCATTTATTTTGCTCTGTTAAAATGTTGTTTTGTTAATAATGTTTCAGTTCATTCATTTCACACCCAAATCCACAGTCTGTATTTATTCAAGAATGGCGAATTGAGAGCAATCTTCACTTTTTCAAAGTAGGCTACATGGTCAAATACACAAGACAACAAAAACATTTGTGGCACATTTATTTATCGGATAGCCTGATATATTGTTGTATTGGTCAAAGGGAATACAGTAGTTTGTGGGTGTATTTTACTAGAAAAAACTAATTGTCAGTATCAAATGCATTGTATGACACTTGAGTGACAACAGCCTACATGCTGTGTTAGTGTGCTGAGTTTATCCACACAGCATAAACGAGTGGTTATCAAAGTGCCAACCCGGGTCTCCCCAGCAACATAAGTTAATATAGCATCACAATTATTTTAAGCACTTTCATGTGTTATACTTTGGTTGGGATATTTGACTTTGAAAGAGAGGGACGTTGGTTATTCAAAAATAGCTGTTCTACAAGGTAAAAACACATCAAGTAGTCTGGCAGCCAACATGTTTCTTTAAGTGGGAAATTTGGCATATAGTTTACTTTTTTTTTATTATGATACAAATTCAGACTTTTCTCATACAAATGAAGTGTGTTCATACAAACATTAATTTTCACAGGTAGTGATGGTTCATTTTAATCCATCTGGTGAATGGCCTAACTGAATGGGAGAAACCCACATTGAATTTGCAAGCAGACTACCAAAAAAAGCATTCATTCTCTCACGATCCTTTTAGATTATGCTTGATAAGGGCAAGTATAAAAAATGTTCTGAAGTATGTGAAAAGGTAAATCGAATATCATGTAATACCATACTATATACACAGGCATACTGGATATTAACAAATTACTCTGATAAACTCTTTCTTGGAAAAGATGGGTGGTCCTTAAAAGGACCGTTGTGTTTAGAGCAGACAGAACAGTTTACTTGGAGCTGGTATACTTGGTCACAGCCTTGGTGCCTTCAGACACGGCGTGCTTGGCCAGCTCACCGGGGAGCAGCAGGCGGACGGCGGTCTGAATCTGCGTTTGTGGGTAAATGGTTTCTCTCTCCAGTCTCAAAATGGGAGACAGTACTTATACTCTTTCAGTACAAAATGGAGAATGGTACAAAGTAGACGTGGCAACATAGAATTCAATCACTGGCCAACCAACAGACCCTAAACCGGAAGAGCACAGAGGTTGGTAATGCATGGCACCCGGCTTTAAAGGATAAATGGTCATGCAGTCTCAGCTATGGCGAGCTGATAAGGGAAGCGCCGGGCCTTCAAGGTCAGTTACATGTAGGGTTCTAGACAGACCGTGCAATAACAATTCTTACTAACTAAACGCCATAAGACAGCGTGAAGTCACTACACAGGGCAACCAGATTAAAAGGTCAAAAGGTCAAAGGAGCTGACCATTCACCCACAAAATATATACAAAATTACCTATCAATGACAATGCTACTGAAAACGAAAAAACTGACTTTAAAACTAGTCTTTCTTTAAAACATGTTTAAACTACACCAGCGGTGGGCAACTCTTATGGGGGTCCCTGGCATACATTTTCTATCCACAGGCATGAAAACATTTGGGAACCACTGCCCTGGAAGGCACTTGCGCACCACAAGGGGAGCACACACCATTTGAATTTAATTCCAAACGCATAGTTGTACTCAAGTTAACTTTAACATAATAAAAAAAAACCTTGCTCATGTTTTAATTATGACCACTAATCAGTGTGGATTCAATAGACAGACTACAAGTGCCAAACTGAGAACCCAACAGTCCGTCTCAAGAGACTATACAAGTTCATAACTGCTGTATCATTAACAATAAATAAAAGTATGCAAGGCATGGCAATGAGTAAACATCAGTCAGTGTTACAGACGTATTAAAACACGGGTATATTAGAGATGGAAGTTAAATAAAGCACACCCACAAAAAGCATACATTTAAACAACTTTATTTCAGCATTATTTGTCTTATACATCTGTAAGGTCAGATGGTCCTGAATAATTTTTGGGGGACCATTTTGGGGCGTCCGATTTATCTGTGATGTCAGATGGTCTAGAATGTGATGTTGGACGCGACAATGTCGTTGTTGGACGTGACGACGTAGTCGTGTGCATTTTAGTGTGGTGGCCCTTTTGAACAGGGCTGGGCATTTTAGTGTGGTGGCCCTTTTGAACAGGGCTGGGCATTTTAGTGTGGTGGCCATTTTGAACAGGGCTGGGCATTTTAGTGTGGTGGCCCTTTTGAACAGGGCTGGGCATTTTAGTGTGGTGGCCATTTTGAACAGGGCTGGGCATTTTAGTGTGGTGGCCCTTTTGAACAGGGCTGGGCATTTTAGTGTGGTGGCCATTTCGAAAAGGGGTGGTGGGCATTTTAGTGTGGTGGCCCTTTTGAACAGGTGTGGTGGGCGTTTTAGTGGGGTGGCTCTTTTGAACAGGGGTGGGTGGGCTGATGTCGCTGGGAGGGCCTGTGGTGCTGGGCTCCACCTCGTCGGATGATGGTGCAGCAGTGGTTGGAACAGGTTTGGCCGTTGCATCGTGGGTCACATCCCCATCTGGAAAATGAAAACCGTACAGAGATTGAATTTATGTAAGCAAAGGTAGCAATATGAGAGAGAAATGACACGCACACACACACGAGGCCTGCACTCAATTTGATCTGGCATCAATATGCTTACAGAAACAGGTGGCCAAGTATATATATATATATATATATATAATAATAAATATATATATTTGTAGCTTTTTTTCTCTCAAAATAGCTGATCTACAAGCTCACAACATGTCACATTGAAACGCATGAATACGGTACACGTTTTGTAATAAAGATTATTCATTGTATTAGTAAGATTTTAGGAGAGTAGAATTTACAATATTTGAGGAGTATCAAAATAAATGTCCACAGTGCAGTGAACTATTGAAGAATATACTTCCCACCATGAATCTATAATATATCATAACAATCCATGAAATACCTTCAGTTCCACTCATGGCAGTAGAAGGGTCTTCTTGATGGCCAATATTGCTTGCAGTAGAAGAGTCTTCGGCGGGGCCATTCTCTGATGTCTCCGTTACAAGCAACTCATCCAACACCAAGCTTTCCTTCAGGTTTGTAGGCAAGTGAACAAACACATTTCCTCCCTGAAGATCTGGGGGGGGGATGAATACAAATACTTCAGAGATTCTATCTGCAGGACCGGCAATCTATACTGTAAAAGTGTCACTGTTATTTAACCCTTGAGTGTACAAATGCAAAGAGTTATGAGTCCATTTGGTGAACCAGAGTTATACCCCAAGACCTGCAAGGGTCCATTTGGACCCCGCCCCCCCCATGTTGAACAAGCGTTGGTCAAGATCTAAATGGATTAGTACCTTTCTCAGCATGAAGGTCTGTCTGCGCCAAGCCCACAGGGCTGCCAGTCTGACTCTGAGGATCTGAACCTGAAGGAACAGGTCAAAATTCAAGCTGGTATAGTGATGAATTAAGACAAAATAATTGTTAAATAGCTGTAAATGCTGATGTGTTAAATTGCTATATGTATACACACTGATGGTATAAGTGCTTTGTTCAGCCCTTTAGTAAACAGAACATATATTTCCAGGTGGGACACCAATTTCATCCAAGCAGGAGAGAACTCATGAATGATATTGGAACATTGTGCACATTATATATATATATATATATATATATATATATATTTGTTATATTGGAGTGTTGTGACTTACCGGGTTTGGGTGTGGAGTCTATTCCGCTTCGCCACTTGCTCCACTTGCTGCCATACAGGATTGGTCTAGCAATTTTAGCGAGGTGGGGAGGAAGCTCCTCCTCAGGAATGGGACCAAGTTGTTTTGGCAAGACCAGCACGGGACCCACACCTGCCTCCTGTTCCCACACTAAAAAGACAAAGTATGTTCACAAAGCAGGCAAATCTGTAGTTTCTGAAATCTGATCGTTAGTACATACTTAAGGTGATCACATCGCTAAATGCTTAAATTGTCTGAATACACAAATCCAGACACTCTGAACCAGACCAATCGTCAGAGTCAGCACTAATTGACATTTACAACAGCCATGAGCAATGATCTGTCCTAGGATGATGTCACGCTGAAAATAGCCAAGCTACAAGTTCACATTAAGTGGCTCTTCCGCTTGTAGATTGGCCACTTTCAGTGAGCAATACAGTCGTAGGATGAAAAATAAATCTGCTTCAGTGTTTGTCTCATCTTTAGAAATCAGCTTTGAATAAAAATGCAGCAATGCAGTTCAAATCTAATCACAAAAAAAATAAGTTTTTCTTTGCTGTTCAGCCTTGATTTGTGCTTCCATTCTACACGTAGCCAAAAAAACAAGTAATTTGTTTTTGACTACTCACCAGTTTTCATCCCAGTCTTGATGTGGGACTGATGTCGAGGCTTCCCGTAGCCACGAGGAATAAATTCAGGTGGCATAACGGCTTCAGGGAAAACCTCATTCTGGCTTAGACCACCTTCACTCTGGTCTTGACAATAGCCACACATATAGTCATTGTCATCAGCAGACCGCCACCTAAAAAGGAAGATTGCATAAAAGGAATATTGAAAAATGGTACAAATCTACAAGCTCACGACACTTTGAGCGACATAGGAGACATGCTTGCTTCTATGGAATCCAAATGACAGAAATGGAACATGCAGAGTGAGGGGAACAAACCTTCCGTTAACAAAGGTGCAGGCCTTGTTGTGCGAGTCAACGTGTGCGACAGGGCTGGCCGTAATCAGACACGTGATGTAGAGCTGTGGAGAAAAGTTTGTCATTTGAAAATGCATTACGGATGACATTTATCATAAGACAATCAAATGGGTTCCAACACTTACATCTCCTCTATCTTCCTTCTGAAACCTGAAGGCATCGACGACCAGCTGAAGTTTGTCATCCTGTATCCTGGGGTTGAACTGAGAACGTGATCCTTCAATCTGAGAATCCACCAAGCACCTATGAGCAGAAATGCACGGATTGGTCAACGAGTATAGTGAGCATAGTGGCAATCCCGTCAACTTTGATTAATCTGCAGCTGATACATGTGAGGTCAATCAGTTTAAAACCCTGTACAACTTTGTTAACCGGGGTCCCCCAGGGGTCTGCACTTGGCCTCCTCCCATTACCCCCCCTTTACTGAAAATAGCCGAGCTACAAGCAAAGTTTTAGAGCTGCCATTTTCACAGACTTGTTGCCTATGATGACATGCCAAAAAACAGGTATACCAGGTAGAAAGTGGTTAATGAGCCAGTTCTCTGAACACCGGTTAAGGGGACCCATACAGGGTAAGGGAACCATACAGGTTTTGTAACTTCGATAAACACTGGATTTTAGGCCCAGGCCGTAGCGTAACGGTCTGGGCACCGGACTGGTAATCCAGTCGCAGTGTGCCGCGGGTTCGACTCCCGGACCCGACACGGCCTTTACTGCATGTCATCCCCCCCATCTCTCTCCCGTTTCCTGTCAGCCTACTGTCTGTCCCTTCAAAGATCAATAAAAGGCGTAAGCCGCAAAAAAAAAAAAAAAAAAATACACTGGATTTTACAGGGTAGATTGAGGTAGTTTCAAATATCGGTCTTTGACCTAATGCATTGAACATTGAACAATAAAAAAAGGTTTGAGAACTGGGTTAATTCTTACCCATCATTCTCAATGAAAACATATCTTGGGATAGAGTGTCTGTCAGGGTCCAGCGTCGCAACACAGCTGCTCAGGAACACTCGGAGTCCCATGTGGTGACCGGTCCTCACAGAGGCCTCGATGGAGATGGGCTCTCCAATGAAGAACACCTTAGATCCGTGCTCATACTGCCAGTCACCTAAACAGTAGGTGTAAAGAAGAGTTGATAGATGCGATACGACCAGAATGGAAAAAAGTCCAAGACTTAATGTCTGACTGTACCACATGCCATTTACATTTCTGACCAAGTATTCAATCAAAAAGTCAGTGAAATGTTTTCAGACAAGCTCCATCATTTGTAGATTCCAAGAAAGTGGAGAATAGATGTAGAAAGAAAACTAGTCACATATTTAAATATTCCTGATATTTGTAGAGTGAAATGTACATTATGCATTGCAAGCAGGTCAAATATTCCTGATGGGAATAAAGGTTATCGCAGCATCTATACGTACAGTGTGCAGCAATAAACCAGTAAGACATATATACCGGTAACTTAGTGTAGTCTCACATGCATGTGCACTACAGCAGTCGTTCTCAAATGTAGCCATGCGGACCCCCAGCTAAAATGTGTTAACATATTAGTATAAAATTCAGTTTAACAACATGAACGCCATTTGATGCGTTGTCTCTTTAAAAATAGGGTGGAGATGCAATTTGATTATTACTTTAATTTTGTTGAAAAATGCAAGGGGTAAAACATTTAAATGTGGAAAAGTGAACATTTTGTGCCAGGGACCACCATAACAGACAATTTGATCAGGCAGGGGACCATTTAAGGGTCCCTTTAAATGACTTATTGTAGAACCACTGCATGAACCGATACAAATGGGACCTCAGTAGGTTGGATTTGAACTCTGTGATGAACCTACTCGTCATGATCTTCAGGTCGAACTCCAGGGTCTGAATAGCAGCCTGGTTGGAGGTGAATGGAACCCAGGTAGGAGAGAGAGAGGAGCTGGACAAACTGTACTTCCTGAAAGACAAGACGGTTTACGTGAGGCCGTTTTAATCATTCATTTAGACCGGACGAAACAAAACTGAGGGCAGTGTTCCCCATGGGGGGGGGGGTCCATGGCATGAAGAGGACCACAGACGTAGAAACATTGTTTTATTTTCATAAAACCGTTAGATGATCTTTGTAGAATCTGGTCTCGGGTCTTAAGCTCACAACACAATCAGGCTTAAATATAAATGTAGTCCAGTCAACCCCCATTGGCATGCACAGTACTGCTTCCGTAAGATTGCATCGGGAAAACCGCGGAAACGAATTGTACTGGCTGACAAACAACGTACCGCTTACAAAGTGGTTGTTTGGATGTCCCACTACTTGTGGACCGGCTCGACTGACCTCATGTAATGACTCTACTGGAACCACAGACACCGACTGACCTCATGTAATGACTACTGGAACCACAGACACACCGACTGACCTCATGTAATGACTACTGGAACCACAGACACACTGACTGACCTCATGTAATGGCACTCCACTGGGATCACAGCCTCCTCCATTCTGATCAGACCATCAGCAGAGGGCTCTGGTGAGAACACCAGCAGGTTGGTGTAGATCAGAGAGTCATGGGTCATCTGTGGAGAAGCAGAATTCAGCCATCATCAGCACAGATACAGGAAAGGAGATGTTTGATGCACATTTAACAAAGTGCAAAACCAGTAACCATTAACACAAAAAAAATGTATCAGGTAGCGTATACTACAGAACAATGTGCTTAGCCCTCAGCACAATGCAGTAGGCTAAGTGGACAGCCGACTCAG
Source organism: Protomyctophum parallelum (assembly GCF_964188405.1). Lineage (NCBI taxonomy): Eukaryota > Metazoa > Chordata > Actinopteri > Myctophiformes > Myctophidae > Protomyctophum > Protomyctophum parallelum. The sequence continues at coordinate 40,149,542 of NC_139708.1, forward strand.
AAACCATCATACATTTATTTTTATTTTTTAAAGGGAAAAAACAGCACCTCCCCCCCCCCCCCCCCCATTGAAAATGGACAGTGACAGTATGGCCATCAATATGGGTGCTAGAACAACAAATTCTAATATGTAGCAAGAGAACCAGAGTTGGAATCCACTGCATCATCTGAGAGGTTATCAAAGTGGGACAGCAGAATGTGTTAATGTAGCAATAAGAACAGTTTAAACCAATTAAACTACTTTATACAATCGGCAGACCTACTAGCTCACAAGCTTTGAAGGCAGTGTGAGCTTGTAGATCCGCCATGTTCAACTGCATAACACATTTGGAAGACATTTGACAAATTTTGAACTTTTACAAAAACATAGAAATACAATTAGTATGGCAAATAATATTGCATAATAATCCTTATTTATAAAAATGCACAATAGCATTGGGGGTGCTTGACATGAAAAGTTTGAGAAGCACTGCAAAATGCAAACAACTCAATGTAGTTAATATGAAATGGTAAATAGTGCATTCATGTAGGCCTAGCAGCTTTATCCAAGGCACTTATTGTTGTGCATTAGTCACCCATTCATTCACACACAAACTAAAGTCGGCCCATCCAATCAATGCGTTACGTGTAGGTTTGTTTTACCCAGTGTCTGGTTCCGCAGTCGGACAGTGCAGCGGTGATGGTGTACTCATCGTGTTTGGATGCTACAGCCGAACACAGCTTGCTGCTCTGCGGGCCCACATGCAGCTCCTCCGCGGCCACCGGAGCTCCCATGGCGAACAGGTCCGCTTTCACCGTGATCTCCATGTAGCCCGGGTAACATTTGACACGCACAGTGTTCACCTCCTCCTTGTGCTCTGGTGGCACAACATTTTGCTGCTGCTGCTGCTGCTGCTGCTCAGAGATGGTCTTGGTCTGAGAAACAAACCTGTTAAATATTTGTCCAAATTGGCCATGAACAGCTGGTGAAGCTACAAGAAACACAAACAGAACAAGGAGCAGGTTGGCCGAGGAGGACATGGATCCAACGGATGATAAACTGTTCAGAAGAGATGACAACAGGTCTGCTCCCTGTCTCTGACCCACTAGGAAGCTCTAATGAGCCACGACGCGCCCCAGCAACTATATATAAAGTAGTAGCCGGGCACTGCCCCCTAACGGCCAACTGCGCACCTGAAATAAATCGTCAGATAATGAACAATCAATGCACACACTGATTAGTGACTGCACGCCGTTCTCTGTGGCTGTAGCTGTGTGTGTGTGTGTGTGTGTGTGTGTGTGTGTGTGTGTGTGTGTGTGTGTGTGTGTGTGTGTGTGTGTGTGTGTGTGTGTGTGTGTGCGTGCGTGCGTGCGTGCGTGCGTGCGTGCGTGCGTGCGTGCGTGCGTGTGTGTGTGTGAGCGTGTTTGTTATGAGGGCTAGTAATGTCCCAAAAAACATGCCAAAATGTGTATACTGAAATAGTGCTCCTCAAAAGATACATCAATTTGAAGTGTATGGCAAAGTAAAGTAAAGTAGTGAATGAATGCATGCATGAATAAATTAATAAATAATCAATAAATAAATAACATCAATTGATAAATACATAATCAAGCTTATAGGACAATATTCACAATTGTTGGGTTGAGATTACGATGAGACACTAGGTAATTGGGCCTATAGGTTTTTACGGGCTGGCTTAGAGTCATTGCCTGATTCATCTAAACCTACCATTATTTTTAGGTCAAATGAAAGCCTTCTAAATGGTGCATTTATATAGCATCAAATGCACTTGTACATAGATTGTGCATTACATTCACCCATTCATTCACACACACATTCATACACCGATGGCAGCGGAAACCATGCAAGGCACCAACCTGCACATCAGTAGCAATCAGGGGTACATGCTCATGCTCAAGGACACTTCGACACTAACTCTGGGGGAGCCCGGGTTCGAACTATCAACCTTGCGGTTACCATCCAGCCACTCTACCCCTGATCCACTGCTGCCTTCTGTATGTACAGGTATACGGTAGAATATTATGACTGCATTGCCTGTTGCATGCAGGCTATATGTTTTGCATCTATAGTTTCTGAAACTACAGCATGAAGTCAGCCTACAGTATACTATATTGTATAAACAAGCTCATCCTGCCTCTCTATGCTGTGGACCGTTGAGTCTTCCATGTGCACTTCCTGCCCTGCCCTGCCCTGTACTGTGTGTGTGCGTGCGTGCGTGCATGCGTGCGTGCGTGCGTGCGTGTGCGTGCATGCGTGGTAACAACATGAGACCGTCTACCCACCCTACAGACTGTCTACCAGAGCTACAGGACGGCTCCACAATGAACTGCAAGCACGATGAAGACAGGCTTGCATTGGACGTGCGTTCTGCTTTTCACTCACATCATTATGGGTAAGAACATCTCCGAACAGCAGGGCTTCTCAAAGTGGGTGCCGTGGGCGTGGCTGGCACCCTAGGGTGCCGTCCGTGACACAAGTCCAATAAGGGGTGATCATATTTGGAATTTATTGATATCACTTAGACCCTCTAAAAACAGACCTGAGTTGCACTGCGTTTGGTGAGTTATTGTTTTTTCTTCAATTTACCAAATCTCTCACTTTAGTTATTTTCAATCTGTCCTATAATGGAAATAAGGAACAAGTTTTTCTCATGATTTTGAAATGGGTTGTTATTTTTGTTATGCTATCCATCTGTTGCTGCTTTACATTTCTGTTTAATAAACTATTCAATCATCAATGACATACTGTATCTTAGGGGGACATATTTGGGTAGCATAATATGACACAAGATTATTCAAAAAATAACAGTGTCATTCAGGGGTGCTGTGCCTGTGTTACAGGGCTGCCCGCCTGCCCTGTGTAAAAAAAGACACAGGGCTGTACTGTACAGGACATCGCTGTGAACTTGTGTTTACAGTTATAGTAATGGCAAAGACTGCCTTGCTGATACTGTATGTATGTGGTTTGTATATCCTCCTGGGGTATTGTCTTTATTGTTTGTGTTGTATTGTATCATTCATTGAACAGACTGGATGGAATGGAATGGCATGGATGGAATGGAATGGCATCTGGTGCATGGTATCTATCGGGATCGGATCGGGAACGAAAAAAGTGCATAAAAAAGGGACATATAGTTACACGTGTAAACTTCTCACATACTGCATGTGACTTATAAGCAGAAGGCTGGGGTCATAGCATACTGCTGAGACCTTTAACCCATTCAGGACGGGAACCCTTTTTGATGTTTTAAGCATTATGTTATATACTTTAGCTATTGGAAAATAGCAGATCTACAAGTTACGAGCTTGTATATCTGCTATTTTTGAAAATAATCGTGAAATTGTGGCGCAAATCTTTGATTATATTATTTCAGAGCGAACGTTTTTAACTAAAATCTTTGCTTCTGGGGGGTGCCTGGAACAACATATTTTCAGATGGGGGTCGGTGGCCAATTACATAATAATGTTTGGGGTCCTTGACATGAAATATTTTGAGAACCACTGTTTTTTTCAGAAAACCTTCTCGATTTGGAAGCCAATGGGTTAATTTAATTGTTAAATCAACAGTTATATAAGCTACATTTGTTTATAAAAAACAAATGTAGAAGTGAGGGGCACTCTTATCATCATACAACATCTCATTCCGGCCAATCACAATTTGCGTCCTCACTTTTGTCATCAATGATGTGCACAAACCTCAAACCTATTCATAGGAGGGACTAGTGTAACTCGAAAATAAATAAATACAGTTAATGCATAAGAATCACACCCGTGTGAAGTGAGGGGCGCTAATATGTTAAAGTCTAACTCATGTTGAGTAGGTGATGTAATGGTGATGTAAAACAAACGGTGCCAACACAAACATTAAACGCCATTAACAATAAAGACACAATATGACGCAATGAGGCTCATTATGACGTAAACTTTCCCTTCATTGTCAATAAGACAAACATTAAACCTGTATATAGGATCTGATTTGCTCATACACACATGACATAAATTCTCTCAGTTCATTGTCAATGGCACTTGACTTTTGTGTTAGGACAAGAATCTACTCTATAGCTGAATATAAGAGGGGCTAACGCCCCTCAAAAATGCCCATGACATTCAAAACGAGAAGGAAAACTGGTCCTTCTCTGTCCTTCTCCGGGTGTAAGCACAACTGGGATTCCATGCATGGCCAAAAGCCGTGGATGGAGACGTGGCGGCTCCATCCACCAGCTGTCTAAAAACCTGGTAAGAAACGCCGGCCACGAGCGGCTTTTGGCATCTTGGTGACGGTCAGGTGTGCCTGCGCTGTCTCTCTCCTCAGGCTGTGTGGAGGTGGACTTTATCCAGCGGGCAGAGAGCCAGTCAGTGGAGCTGTCCTGTTCTCTGGAGCAGGTCAAAGGTCGCGTGAGCGGCCTCCACCTGTACCGCAGCACCGTCCACCACCACATGATCACCGTCCTATCGCTGATGGACGCCACTGGGCTCAGGTATAGGGCAGAGGGTTGTAGTTATAAGACTTTTTTATTTTGTTTTGACTTTTTGATTTCAATTTCAGTTTAAGGCTTAGTTATTGTAGTAGTTTACTTGTTTTTATTTTGTGTGTTATAGTTTTAGTTTATTGTCATTGCAACATGGTTGCGACTGTAAAACCCTTAGATCGTCATATAGGCTATGGAGCTTCTCTCCCTCAGGGCGTCTTACTGGTATTAGCCATGAGCCTGATGCTTTGTATAACGCACACCAGGGTCAGCCATGATTATGGGGGTCGTTTGGAGGTGACTGGAGGACTGGACTCATCCCAGGTCAGGGTGCTCTTATCCCCCCTGAGGTCCACGGACACCGGCCGCTACGTGTGGGAGGTCACCCACAGAGCACAGAACTCATCTGACGCTGAACTCATCAACGACAGCGATCAACAGGTTATCCTCTTGGTCAACGGTACCGGTATGTCACCGACACCACTGCATCACTCCCAATCTTCCGCCGTAGCCTGAAAACCCACCTTTTCAGACTCCATCATGGCCCATAGCACTTACCCCAACCCCTTAGATAGCATTTATGTTGGCTTAGATAGCATTTGACACAGACTTATAGCATGTTATGTAGACAGCACTATAATTGTATTGTATATAGTCATAGCACGCCATAGTACATATGTATAGCATAGTAGTAAATATGTATAGTTTATATGTATAGTGTATGTATAGTTTCATTATATAGATATTCCACTGTTACTTTCTTAGCTTACGCATGTTTCATGATAAATGCTTTTATGTGATGTATTCCCATGTTTTTGTTCTTCCTTAAATGTAAGTCACTCTGGATTAAGAGCGTCTGCTAAATGCCTAAATTGTAATTGTTATTGTAAATTGACACATCAAACACCATATACCAAAAACAACAACTACAGGAATGGCAGACAGTTGACCCCCATATAGTGGTCATAACTTTCTCTGGTGTGCCAGTGAAAAACATGGCAGTGACTGGTGTCTACAGGGATGCTAGCAGTTCACATATGTGTAAGCACATCTAAGGATAACATTTGTATGCATACTGATCACTTATCGGATCTGTATGTCTGTAAATGTTCTGATGAATTGAAAATGGAGGAGCCTTATATGTAGATAAGTCTTGTGTGTGTGTGTGTGTGTGTGTGTGTGTGTGTGTGTGTGTGTGTGTGTGTGTGTGTGTGTGTTTGTGTGTGTGTGTGTGTGTGGTTGGTCCAGGGAGGCGGTGCCAGTGTTCCTCTTCGTACCCTCTTCTGCTGTACGTCATTTCGTGTGTGTGTGTGTGTGTGTGTGTGTGTGTGTGTGTGTGTGTGGTTGGTCCAGGGAGGCGGTGCCAGTGTTCCTCTTCGTACCCTCTTCTGCTGTACGTCATTTCGGCAGCAGCAGGGACGCTGGTCGTCACTCTCATCTGGCTGACAGCAGCTGAATGTGTGAGTATAGGAACATACCTGTACAACACAGTGTTGATTCCGTTGACTAAAAGCTATGGCGAACAATATTTGTCGACTATACCTTTTTTCACTGAGGAAAACTAAATGGGAACTAAATACAAACTAAGCTATAGAATATGTATTGACAATTCTGGCGACAAATTAAAAACTATAGACTTTTCGAGGGACTAGTGGTGAAGAGATCCAGTGGAACTAAGAGACAAGTCAGTTTATGTTTGGTTACGCTCGGGTGTTTTGCTCAGAAAACAGTAGATCTACAAGTTCACAAGTGTGTTGGGAGCTTGATTGTCTATTTTCAGCATGCAACCAAGTGTAAAAATTGCCATTACAATTACCACATCAAGGCCAAAATACATAGTCAACAAAATAAACTGCAAACTGTAGGTTTCAATCAATATGCGAAGAAAGATGTAACATTGACATTATTTGATCTTGAACAAACGTGTCATTAAAATGCTACACCATAAAGGTGTAAATTATTTTCAAATCTGACACTATGGGCTGTATTTTGCGTGTCTTAAGTACCAGGTCTTATTCCCTAACTTGAGTAAACTAAAGACACGCAAAATACAGCCCTATGACTCATATATGTGTCACTATAGGTGAGGGCGAGAAAGCCTAACAAAGCCCCTCCGCCTGCTACCATCTATGAGGAAATGACTGCAGAGCGGCAGGGCCCGGAAGCCAGCAGAAAGCAGCAACAGCAGGGGGCCGGAAGGCCCCAGAATAATCCTGCGGGGTCGGCGGGCCCCTCACAGCATCTGGAGGAAGCCGTGTACGCAAACCCCAGAAACTTCTACGCCAGTCCCAGGCGGCTGGCAGAGTGGCTGTGAGGATGTGACCGCAAACCGTTTAGACCGGCAAGTCTGATTCTACAAAATGCCTTCTAAAACAGTAGTTCTCAAACGTTGTTGTGCCAGGACCAGTGTTGTAGTACAATACTTTTAGAAGTGGGGGGGGGGGACGCCCCATAAGACACGTGCACGGCACGCACACATGCATTTGCATGCACGTGCGCAACACGTCCAAGATTTCTACTTCTATATATGTTCAAGAACAACAGATGTATCTGTGAGCTTGTATGTCTGCTATATTTGAGAACCACTGTTCGCACACACGCATCCACACAGTACACACACATGTTGAAGGATCATCACACAAATTTAAAAGCCCAGAATAACCAAAAAATGCAATTTTATTAATATTTGAAAGAAGCTCCATAGTTCAAGAAACCATTGTTTTTTTCGTTTTTTTTTTTTTCTCGGTGCATGTCATTTAACAATCACATTGTATGAGGAGAAAGAGATATACAGAGAAATAAATCAATCATTACAAGCCACTGACTTTTCAGTAAATCTCCGTACAGACATTTTTCCTTAATATTTCAAAAACAAACAAAAGAAAAAGGCAATAAGCAGCCCTAAATTCACTCCCCCCCCCCCATGCCCAAATAAACTATATACGAATAAAGAGCGAGAGAGAAAATAAAACAAAAACACAGGTGCCCTCAAGGGGGGGGGGGCGACGGGCTGAAATCCCACAGTGCTAAAGAGTGAGACGCTCATTGTTTTTGTTTTGTTTTTCATCAGGAATACACAGCAACGCGATGTATAGTAGGTCAAAAATCAGTAACCGAGGGAAGGAGGCGAGACAGAAAGGGAGTGTCGGCGTGTCGGCATTTGGAAGGCTCCGACGTGGCACTCGTTTACTCGACCCCCCCCCCCCCCCAATAATAATAAAGACAAATAAAATTCCAAAAACAAACCGGACCCCCCCAAAATAAAACAAAATGTAAATATTTGAGCCACATAGGAAGTAGGCCACACACCCCTCCCCGCCCCAAAACACTTATGTGCATAGATACATGATCCTTTAACACCCAGCTTTTTTTTTTTTTTTAGTTTTTTAAAAACGTCTCTGAAATTAAACACCTAAAAAGCCTTTCCTTTTAAAAGTCTTGATTTTCCCTTCTTCTTCTTCTAGGAGAGAATGCGAGATAGAGGAAAGAAAGATTAATGCACAATGTCTACTGATTCAGTCAGGCAGGACAGCTAGGGTGTCACCTCATGTTAAGAAAATACAAGAACCATTCGTCCACAAACATTCAGCGTGTTGCATGTAATGTTCACTAACTTTCTTATTTTTATTTTCTGTTTCTGAACAATCAAAATCTTTGACCACTTTTTTTCCCCCCTCCTCATTTCATTTTCAATGTAAAGCAATTTATTTCAATATATAGATTTATATAAAGCACTCCAATTTCCATTTTAAAGTCTATTATTTGGTTATAATGTAACTGCTACGGATTTAGAAACAAAAGGTATTTTCTCTTCCTCCTCTGAAATCCATAACTTTCAGTGCTTAGAGTTGTTTTCTTTTTTGTATTTTTTGTGTTTTTGTATTTTTTTTTTTTGTCTTTTTGTCATCATAAAACAAACATTAAAATGGCGTGGTTGGTACTCTGGAACCCTGGCCTTCCTGAGACAAGATCCACTTTTCCGTGTGTGTGCAAGATAGTGAGCAACTATGTCTTCTTTTAAAAAGGATTGATAAAGAAAAATCCCCACTATCTATTGAAAATTGACGTTGAACAAAGAATGTCAAACATGACAACACTATGCTGGATCCCAGAGTTCTGTAACACAATAAATCTTCATTCTGCAAAGTGTCGTTTATCTAATGGAAGCATTTGTATTTTTTTTTTCCTTTTGTATTTTTCATTCGTTTTTCCAACATCGCCACAGTAAATTCCTTTTTGAACTCCATGAAGAGTGTTTTTTTTGTAAACTGCCGGTGGCCTTTGCAGGGAAAACAAACGACAACAACAATGTGAGATAAAAAAAAAGGTAGGCACCTCTGATGCGAGCACTAGAAACCAGAGCTCTGTCAGATGTCTTTGTAGATTTCCCTCTACAACACTGGCCCTCAATGTGAGGTCCAGGGTGGTCCTTGATGTGGTTCCAGGGGCCGGATCCCCATTTAAATGATTGATAGTAAAAGGAACCAAATGGACCACTTCTGGCGGTTCCCGAACCTGGTGTTGAGACCCCAGTGCAATCTACAACCAATCTATGGCCACAAAGTTCTGCAAAAATACTTATTTGTTGTGGTTTATTTTTGTGTCTTTTTTATTTGTATTTCAGATTTCTTTTTTGTCTTTGCTTTTTCCTGTATATTGTATTGTTTTATAGTCTGAAAAACAAAAACAAATGGTGCAATACTCATAATTATAATAATCCATCTTCTGTTGGATTATTATTCCACAATGAAAGCCACTAAGGTAGATAAACAGATTATTACAGATTAAAAACACACTTATTTTAGTCCTTGAGTAAACATTTACACATGAACTGCTCCCCCCACTCCCCCCTCTCAGTACTTGTAACAGCGTTGTTCCATTATCTGAACCAGGGACGGTCGACACTCAGTGCAACGCTAAGAGGCTAATAAACACATAATGGACATCTGACTAGTATTGACGAGCCAAAAATAATAATAAAAAACAAAAACTAATAAACTGAAATGGAAAAGAAACATTAAACACATAGCGAAAACATTGGCCCGCCACAATCACACGCTCAAGTTTGAACCTTACAATACCTACGTGTGTTTCGACACTTCAACACCTCACATACGCACATGTTTTTTTTTTTTTTTTTTCTCTCATGCATTATTTGTAGACATTCATACCGCATACAGTACAAGCGACCTTGTGCAAACACACTCAGAATACAACAGATTTTTTTCTTTACCGTTTTTTTATATAACCCATCGTAAAATCCCCCAAGAATGCTTGTATTCCAAATTTTGTTCAACTCTGAACCGAAGCTATCAAAACAATATCTCTGACAGTTGTATGAATGAGAAGTCATTTACATTTAAAAAGTTCACATTACATTATTGGCGATTATTTTGATTCAAGTATTTGTTTTAGATTCTTTTTTTTTGTTTCTTTTGTTATTTCTTATAATTCTGATATGTTTCTGAACATTTACTTCTGGGAAATAGAACATTGAGAGCGATATAAATGATAAGGGGATGGGTTGAAACCGAGACAAGAGAGAGCGGAGATAAAGAATGCTCAGGCTAAGTGGAAAGAAGAGAGATCTAGTCATGTACACGCGTACAGCCACTGTGTACTCGACTGTATACACGCATAAAAAAACTAGCATGTGCATATTCAACCCAGGCCTTAATTTCTTTCTTTCTTCGTCTCAAGACAGGACAATTAGGTATGTTGACATTCGCCACCCCAGACACCTCTCTGATTTCATGATTGATTTATACGTTGATAAAGCTCCACTTTGTCTCTATTAAGTCTGTGTGAGATTTGAACAAAAAAAGGGAAAAGCGTGTGATTTCCAACACTATGTATGATGTCTCGATGTGATTGAAGCAGTGATTGGGCGGTTTAAGGGGAGGGGGGGTTGGGGGTGTGTGTGGATCAACGGATATCCGGACATCCATCTGCTTTACACGCAGTGCGGAGAAACAGCAGGAGATTAAACAACTAACACAAACAAACAGGCAAATAGTGATTGTTTTTTTGTTGTCGAACATCACACACATCTAAAGTGACTCTGGAAGGAGGGCAAAATCTCCAACATGATGTATTTTTCTTCTTCTTCTTCTCGTTAAGACTTGGTACCAAACTTTAGGCATGTCCCAGACAGTTCATGCTGATGTGGGATGCCTTTGGCGGGACCCTGATGACCCCATAGGCAAGCCACATCTGTGGAAATATCATGTCATTTTATGTTGGTTGGTTTGTTGGCTACCCCCCCAAAACCTTCACGCTATCACCAGGCTGGAGGTCAGAACTGAACACCATGGGCTTACAGAGAAAGTCAAAGAGTAGCATGTCAGCCTTATAGATTGCCCCGCTGAACCATACTTTCACAACATTGTCCTCTTTTTTTTTTAGATTTAGAGTTTTTATGTGTTCACGAGAATACAAAAGAAAGACAACGTTTTTGGTATTTTTTTTCAAAAGTTGTACCCGATGTTGAATCACCAACGGTGCTCAAAAACACACGCTGGAACCAACTGCGTCATCGATGAGACCGCCGTCCCTCACCGTTCCGTCGGCCTCTAGTCTGCAGCAATACGGGAACTGAGGTCTCTTTTCCACGGACGAGCACCACGGTATTTATGGCGAGGTGGAAGTAGACGTCACGTCCGTATATAGTCCTGTTGGCACGTCGCGTCACGCCACAAAGAGAAGCGGGTTGTTGTGTTTAGTGTCATTTATGTACTCTCGCTCTCTCTCTCTCTATCCGCAAAGCGGGCGCTTAAAACGACCAAAACGGCACTTAAAAAATAAGTTCCGTCCGGCTGGCGGTGAGCGACCACACGAAAATATGACAGCACAGTTAGGCCTATTTGTAATGTCTCCTCGTGCTCGGGACAGGTATCGGGGGGACGGGGGAGTTGTTCGTGGGAAAGCTGCCTTGGTAATGCTGGTCAGGAGATAGTGGTAGAGACAACTGGCAGGTGTGCGGGGGGGGGGGGTGTACTGTACCAGATGACCGCATGAAGGCCCCGCCTCCTAGTATTTGCATAGAAATGGAGGGCCGCGGTCGGTCGGTCAGTCGGTCGGGTCGGGCCGAGGTGGTACATGTGAGAACTGTAACCGATGCTCCCAGAGTTAGGAAACAAAAATGTCAAGTAACGCGGGGGCGTTGCAGATAGAAAAAAAATGGCTGGACAGCATGGCTGCAGGGAGGGAGTACAATCTGTCACGCCCAATCCATCTCTTTTTAAGTCCTCCCGAGTCCGATCCGTCGTAGTAAGTCCTTTACCCTCCCCCCCCCCCGACCGTGCGTCCACCTCACATGGTTAAACATGTCCCCGAGGGAGCAGCCATGACGGGGAGACCGTCCAGGGGAGAGCAGAGTACAAGAAACATCCATGAAACATTGTAAAAACATTACACACACATCATCATCATCTTCAATAACAGCAAGGTTGACGAAAACCCCACAAAAAAATACAACACTGGTGGTGATTCCGTACACGAAACAATAAAAGGGTAAAAGTGAATACATCATCAGATCCCTTCGTCTCTGGCTAAAGTGATTGCTGCATTAGAAGAGAAGACAATAGGGGGGGGAGAGAGAGAGAGAGAGAGAGAGAGAGAGAGAGAGAGAGAGAGAGAGAGAGAGAGAGAGAGAGAGAGAGAGAGGGGGGGGGGGGGAGGTTGTGGAAAGACTCTGGCGCAGCAGTAGTACAATAGTTGTAACATGGGTGGGCCAGGTCTGACAGAGCTGCTCTTGGCCCGCAGGCCAGACGGGAGAGGCAGGGGTAGCCCTGCCTGTGACCTCCCCCTCCACTGTGGCTCCAGGACAGAGAGGTAGGGGTAGAGGGGTAGCCCTGCCTGTGACCTCCCCCTCCACTGTGGCTCCAGGACAGAGAGGCAGGGGTAGAGGGGTAGCCCTGCCTGTGACCTCCCCCTCCACTGTGGCTCCAGTACAGAGAGGTAGGGGTAGAGGGGTAGCCCTGCCTGTGACCTCCCCCTCCACTGTGGCTCCAGGACAGAGAGGCAGGGGTAGAGGGGATGCCCTGCCTGTGACCTCCCCCTCCACGGTGGCTTGGGGACCGTGTCCCGCTGCATTACGTTCTGGCCAAGTTTGAGATCGGCAAAGGTGTCCAATTATCATCCTTTTCTGAACATTGTATATCAACAAATCTAACGGTATCCTATCAACGTGTTTGAAACTATAACTTATAAACACGTTGTTTTTGGTAGCCTTTTCCAAATTGAACGTGCAAGGCGTGTTCCATGTTAAATTCAGCGAAGAATGGCAAAAAAACCCGTCATTTCAACCCGTCATTGAATGTTTCCATTGCGTCGGAACTAACAGACATTAAGGATGGACTACCTTTACGATGTTCTTCCACCCACGGCTAGATCTCGACATACGGTCACAAACTGGGCTACAGAGCAGGGGGTCGAAGGGAGACGGGGCTACAGAGCAGGGGGTCCAGGGGAGACGGGGCTACAGAGCAGGGGGTCTAGGAGAGACGGGGCTACAGAGCAGGGGGTCGAGGGGAGACGGGGCTACAGAGCAGGGGGTCCAGGGAGGGGAGACGGGGCTACAGAGCAGGGGGTCCAGGAGAGACGGGGCTACAGAGCAGGGGGTCGAGGGGAGACGGGGCTACAGAGCAGGGGGTCCAGGGCCGACAGGGCTACAGAGCAGGGGGTCCAGGGAGGGGAGACGGGGCTACAGAGCAGGGGGTCCAGGAGAGACGGGGCTACAGAGCAGGGGGTCCAGGGAGGGGAGACGGGGCTACAGAGCAGGGGGTCCAGGAGAGACGGGGCTACAGAGCAGGGGGTCGAGGGGAGACGGGGCTACAGAGCAGGGGGTCCAGGGAGGGGAGACGGGGCTACAGAGCAGGGGGTCCAGGAGAGACGGGGCTACAGAGCAGGGGGTCCAGGAGAGACGGGGCTACAGAGCAGGGGGTCGAGGGGAGACGGGGCTACAGAGCAGGGGGTCCAGGGAGGGGAGACGGGGCTACAGAGCAGGGGGTCGAGGGGAGACAGGGCTACAGAGCAGGGGGTCGAGGGGAGACGGGGCTACAGAGCAGAGGGGTCCAGGAGAGACGAGGCTACAGAGCAGGGGGGTCCAGGGGAGATGCGAGACGGGTGAGAGCTGCAGCAGAGCCCCTGGCCTCACAGTGGCTTCCATGACGCTCTGCAACAGGCAGGCACTCAGTGGCCACACTGTCAATCGAAACATGATTGGCAGCTATAGGGCCTCCGAAAGAAAATAGATTTTAGAGAGAGAGAGAGAGAGAGAGAGAGAACAGATAGAGAGAGAAAAATGCATGGTGACACACCCCCCCCCCAGACACCAAGGCTAAAGATGTTCAGAGTAACATGTAACAGTGATATTAACTTTGATATATAGTTAACAGGAAAAAGAGACGAGTGCTTGGTGGAGGGCTGGCTGTCGCCCCGCCCACGCTCCACCTCCTCGTGTTTTAGTCACTTCTTTGTTTGTTTGTGTTTTTCCCTTCAGTTTGCTACCATTTTGGACATCCTTCCTGGTCCCGCTGATTGGAGGGAAGGAGGACTTTAAAAAAATAAAGAATGAGAGAATAAGTCTTTTTTTTCACATCCATGTACATTTGAAAAGAAAAGCAAAATCTGTGTAGGCAGCCACCGTATAGATTCCTTTTTTGTTTTTGTCTTTAGAATTATTTTTTAGTTTCTTTTCAGTGTCGCTTCTCCAGTCTCTTCTGATTTGTTGGCATTGAAGGTACAAGGAAACCGTGACGCTCTTGTTAAGTGCTATGATTTACTTCTTGTACCAAATACAAGCATGGTTGGAAAGCAAAAAAAACATTAAAAAGAATAAAAAATAAAATAATGCATCTGGTCTTCTGGGTAAAGAGGCCACCGACACCTCTTGTTTTGGTATGAAGCCCACCCGCCCATCCCACACACACACACACACACACACACGCACCTGCCTGCCCTTTCCCTATATACAGCATGTAGTCGAGTGAGTGTGAGAGCGGGCAGACGGGCTTTGACTTTAAGGAAGTGCTCGGTTTGGGGAGGTTGGTGTGTGTGTGTCTGTGTGTGTGTGCGCGCGTGCGTGTGTGTGTGTGTGGGGGGTCGATATACCCATATATATATATATAGAGAGTGCTCTTGCAGTTCACTCATTCAAAAAAAAAAGTCTTCCTCTCCGACTTTTGGGAAAGGTCAGGGATACAGGTGAGAGAAACCTGTCACACAAACACACACACACACACACACACACACACGCACGCACCACCACCACCACCTCTTGGTGTAGATGGACGGTAGGAAGTATGTGGCTAGTATTGCACGTCACTTGAAACGGTGGTGCTTGTTGGGGTTTTTTCTTCAGGATGAACGGAGGGAGCGGTTTCCGTTTTGACGTTGAGGTTATTATGTCCACAGTGTCAAGAGAGACGGAGATAGGTCCACCCACACAGGCCGACTGAGGTGCATTCAAAGTGTTTCTCACTTATAACACATTTCCATAGTAATAGCAGTGGTTTTGTTCCCACCCCCCCCCCCCCCCCCCAGCGTGTACGTAAATGCATTAAGTGCGACAAATACAAAAACAAAAAGGAAAAAAAAACTAATCAACCCCACCTTCCTAGATCGATAAGTTTGACACTAATAGTATCTCTCACTTTTGTTTGCAATGGTTCAAAGGGAGAAACACGGGTGAAACAAAGCAAAATAAACAAAAAAGCGCACTACAAAAAATAAATGGCAGAGTTGCACCATTCCCTTTAAGCGTGTGTGTGTGTGTGTCCGTGCATGTTTCAGGGCATGAAGACAAGTGCTCAAGTTGTAAACCGGCGGTTCCGTTTGCGTCAGCGCCACGCGCGTTACATTTCTCCATACCCCGTGGGTTTCCGCTGGCTCAGAAATGAGGGGTGTGCAATTAATATCGGTCTATAGTTCTTCACTGAAATCCAGGGCGTGGCCAGGAAGGGGTTAAGGCTAGTTATTATTAGTGCTGAGAGAGACGGAGCGTGTGTCCAACCCAGACCGGCGGAAAAGTTTGTAACAACCGTTCTGATTGGTGGTAGGGAGGGAGGGGGAGTATATCGTCTACTTCTCTGAGGTGCAGATGGAGTGACTGAGGGATGATGACACCGAACGTTGCGACATGGCAGCTCAGAAAAGTCGAATGTCAGTTTGACTAAACTACGCACGTTAACGCGGTGTCGTAAAAACAAAAACTGAATTTACAATTGTTGTTTTTGTTTCCTTTGTTCCTTTTGTTTCCTCCATCTGCGTTTCACAGCAAAAGATGCCAGATGCCACCGAAAGAAATTCCCCCCAAAAAATGTCGTTAACAGCGGAATAGAGGTTGCCTCGCATTCGCTCCGTTCAACCATTCCATTCCAGCCACCTAATCGCTATTAGAACCAAGTATCGTACACTATACTAGACTAGAAGTATACGTACAATGCTGCTCCATTCAGAAATGTCCCTAATAGCAGATCTGCATCTGCAATATTAATGAGGAAGGTTTTTGGGAAAACGTAAAAAAAATAACGTTTATGAAGATTTGTGAATATTTCTTTTGCCTATAACGAATGGCAAAACAAATAAAAAAATAGCGGTTGGAAGTGGAAGTGGTTATTAATTTAAAATATATCTGTTTTTCACATTCACCGTGGGTCAGAACATGGGCGATCTGTGGACTATAGCACTCTCCAAAGAGCTGGTGTCAGTCGGGCGCGGGTGATTATCTCCACAATGATTGGCTTAAAGGGGGCGAGGGGAGTTTCTGCCCCGAGACGTTTGCCTGGAGGATGATGGGTCACTTGAGAGATGGATGGATGCGCCGACAGGTGCCGGTGGTCGCCCATTCATTGGTGGGCCGACTGGTGCTCCGTCACCCGTGGGTGGGTCGGTGGGTGCTGATCACCACCCGGGCCGAGGCCCACCCATCGTCCTACATGGACTCCCCGCTCAGCAGGTCCCCGGGCAGCAGCGTGTTGATGGGGGTGGGGCTCCCCATGACGCGGCCCTCCTCGCCACCAGGGGGCCCCCACAGGCTGGAGTACTGCTGGACGCCGCCGCCCCACCCCAAGTCTCCGCCCGTCTTGGCGCCGCCGCCGTTGTTGTTGTTGTTCCAGTGAGGCGATTGGCCGATGGGCGGGTGAGAGGTGGGTCCGGGGACTCCGCCACCTCCGCGCGTCTGATTGGTGGCCGGGCTGGCCTGCCAGCTGGTGGTCCCGCCCCCCAGCGACTGGCCCTGTGCAAAGAAGCGGTTCACTTCCTCCTCGCCCGCGAACTCCGCCAGGATGGTGGTGTTACCCAGAACGCACCTGGACGGACGCACGCACGCATGCACACACACACACACACACACACACACACACGGTTAATTCCACTTCTTAACCCCTTAACCCATTGATGCCTGAGGCCGAATCTGGGAACGCATTCTAGGGCCTGACCTAAGGTTTCTGAAAACCTTCAAATTCTGATGATTTTTTTTTAAATAGTTATGTTGCTACATGTATAGCAATAGCAGATGAGACACAGAGAGCGCGCCGGCATCAAGGGTAGAACAACGTATACGTTGCACCAGGCGTCAATGGGTTAAAGGGATGCACACGCAGATTAGACACAACAGACCGACATGTGGAAACAGCGGTCGGATATGCGGTCGGACATGTGTTAACATCGGTTAAGCTTAGGTTAGGGTTTGAGGTAGGTTGTCGGTCTAATGACAGTGGGACCAATAGTATGTCTAAACTGAAGCCTGTACCCCACTTAACAACATGAACCTCCCTGCTCCCAACATCCCTATTGTAGGGCAAACATTTGCCTAAGACATTTTTTCTAGAGGGAAATACTAGATGAACAAGACCTAGTCTGCCGGTTAAAGATGGAGTGCTGTGCTTTTTTAAATGAAATCTCTTCCAGTTTTTCATGTGTGTATGAGGTACTGAGTACTTCATTAGACCCCTCGGTGTGCAATGATGTCTTTCCTTTGTATTTAGGGTTTCTTCCTGGAGGCTAATACCTCGACAGTGAAATGTGCCAATGTAACAGTGATATACTGACATCACAATATCATCCCATATCCCTTTACCATATACAACGACAGATCAAACTGTGCAATAATAACCGTGACACGTACATGTGCAGGGACTTCTGGGCCTTGGCGGCCTCGTCTCGGGAGCTGTAGCGCATCATGGCGTTGCCCTGCGTCAGGTTGAGGTGGAATGTGATGAGGGGGCCGTGCTGCATGCACAGCGTCCGCAGCGTGCAGCCGTCGATCTGCAGGGACACATTACACTACATTACATTACATGCAGGGAGAAAACACAGTGGTGCATACATGATGAGACCAGATTCTTCAACATGTCTTCCAAATCCTGACAGTTCTCTGAAAAGCCTACACACACAGGAACCGCACAGTTATATTATATATTTGGCCACCGACCCCCATCTCAAACTATTGTGTTCAGTGTTCCAGGGACCCCCCCCCCCCCCCCCCCCGCAGAAGCAAAGATTAGAGTTAAAAATGTTCGGTACCAAGGTATAGGCTATTTATTAATGTGGTATATCTCATGCTGTCGGGAGGAAACCTCATAACTCCAAAATGTTCATTTTTCAGAAAATGAAAAATATACATTTTTCAGGATATTAAGAAAACTTTATATTTTAAAACAAAGCAATACAGCCTCATCAAAGTTGGTGTTGTAAATGTATATATTGTAAATTACTTCCATGAGAGGGGGAGAGGTGGTGGAGTTATTTGCTTTAGCAGACATTTTGAGGGTCCAATGGAGTTAAGAGGTTTTGTCCAAAGCACTTTCTACTACTTTCCATTGGTTCAATATTTTCTAAACAACACACAGACGGGATGTTCAATAGATTTATGCCCCCCCCCTTCGATTCAATCGGCATCGTTTTGATTAATCAATCAGACTGATTAATGCATCGGTCCGATTAATCGGTCTGTCTTTACAGATAAACATGCCAAAAGTAACAGCTTGAACAGATCTACAAGCTCACAATATTAAATATAAAGGTATTAAAGTTAAATCTGACTTGCCTAAGCATGCAGTGCAGACACCCTGTTACATATAGTATTTTTAAGACTGGTCAAAATTATTATAATATTTCAATACAGAATTAGATCATATTGACATCGGTAATATCGGTTGTCGGCCAAAATGTCTCATCGGCACATCCCTAGTTATGAGGTTTCGATCTCCCGACAGCAACTATATAATATCAATAGTGTGTCATACATATTCTGAACAAAACCTGGAGACTTGATATTTAGTAATAGGATCGTATGTTCATAAGTATTACCGGTATTATGAATTATAATGGTGTGTACAAAAGATGCCATGGACATATTTGTCCACACATTTGACACATTGATGACCCCTGGTGGTGAGTTATTGTAGGGCTACAGTACAAGTAGAGTAAGGTTCCTCAGTAAAAAGGCTACAGTATTGTGAGGTTCCTCAGTAATAAGGGGGGGGGTCTCAGGGGTAGAGTGGCTGGATGGTAACCGCGAGGTTCCCAGTTCGAACCCGGGCTCCACCAGAGTTAGTATCAAAGTGTCCTTGAGCAAGACACTGAACCCCTAATTGTGCTGGTTGGTGCCTTGCATGGTTTCCGCCGCCATCGGTGTATGAATGTGTGTGTGAATGAGTGAATGTAATGCACAATCTATGTAAAGCGCCTTGGATAAAGGGCCAGCGCTATATGAATGCACCATTTACCATTTAAGTGAGGTTCCTCATTACCTGTGGAGTGAGGTTCCTCAGCACCAGCCAGCTGCTGGTCCTGTTGGAGCTGTCCGTACTCCAGGCGATTCCTGCTGTGAGACCCAGAGACAGAGGACAAGTTCAAGTTCATCCCATTCAGTCCAAATGGTCAGAACTCACTAGAAATCTGGCAGGGTGTCACTGGCAGTTTCATCAGTTACATTAGTCTGTGTAAGCCACAGGATGTCAGTTGATGACAAAGTGTGTGTGTGTGTGTGTGTGTGTGTGTGTGTGTGTGTGTGTGTGTGTGTGTGTGTGTGTGTGTGTGTGTGTGTGTGTGTGTGTGTGTGTGTGTGTGTGTGTGTGTGAGATCATCAGGTAGTGATGGGAGATTAATCTGCAAACACATCGGTATCAGATGATTCTAGTTTTTTTATTTGTATTAATCGGCATTGGTTTGGTTAATAAATCGGACCGATTAATTAATCGGCCTGATGAATTAATCGGCCTGATTGTCTTTACAGATAAACAAGCCCAAAGTAACATCTTGAACAGATCTACAAGCTCACACAATTTATAAAAAGATATTCAAGTTACAAGTTACTATATATGTTACGTTATTTGCAGAATGGACAAATTTGTATAATGTTTCAATACAGAATGAGATCATATCGACATCAGTAACATCGGTCATCGGACATAACAGCGATAAATTATATCGGATATCGGATATCGATCAAAAATATCTCATTGGCACATCCCTAGGTCTCAGGTCAAAATGCGTTAAAGAACCACCATTCTTCTGTGCGTTAGAATCTGATCTCAGGTCAGAATGGGTTAATAAAGGTTGAGTGAATGAAAGGAGCTTACCAGAGGAGTAGTTGCTGCTCCAGCCTTGGGACAGGCCCAGGGCGTTGCCGCCCCACGTGGACGAGGGCTTGGAGCTGCTGAGGCCGGGCGGGGGCCGCGACAGGGCCCCTCCTCCTCCTCCTCCTCCGGGGCTGCTGCTGCCGGGGCCCCCGCCGCCGCCGCCGCGGGGCCCCTGGGGGACCTTCCACAGCTCGTGGGACAGAGAGGCCTGGCCGTGGGAGGAGAGGTGGCCCCCAGAGGGCCACGTGGACTTCATGTCAGAGAGCTTACCTGCACAGAGGAGGAGCATTGACAATGAGTTTGGGTGAGGGAGAGAGAGAGAGAGAGAGAGAGAGAGAGAGAGAGAGAGAGAGAGAGAGAGAGAGAGAGAGAGAGAGAGAGAGAGAGAGAGAGAGAGAGAGAGAGAGATACCTACTATTACTACTATTATAGCACTAAAAATACTTCAAGCTGCTAGGATGTTGTCTTCTTTTTAATCAATCATCCCAAGATGTTCTCCCCATATGGACTTACACTGAAGGGTCAAACCAGCTTCAATGAACAAAGTGGATTCAGGGAAAAAAGTGTTTTCTTCATCTTTCAAACAGCAAAATCAACACATTTCGGAACGTGCACTTGTAATCAACAGAGAGCTACTAGCCTGAGCTAACGTGTTAGGTTTCTGGTCTAGAGGGGCGGGTCGCGGCTGAGATTTGCGCACGCCCTGATTGGATCTCATCTGTCCGTCACCCCCGGCCCCTCCTCTCCCCCCTAGTGCAGCGCTACGTCACATCATTTGAGCGACACCCACCCGGAAGGGTTGACTCCCACTTTTAGACCAGAGCGGCCAATGCGTTCCTCCAGGCTTTCCATTTTTGCACCAACAAAAATGAAAGCCTGGTACCGAGGCTAGAGAGCTACTATATTACATCATGAGAGAGAGAAGTCAAGCAACAGCACCCACTCTGATCTACGTCACACTGGAGGCTCACACCAGGACAAGAGGAGATACACGCATGTCTGTTCACATGTATACGTTTATATGTATATACGTATCATAGGAGAGGCCAAAGGTCAGGGACACACAACAGAAGTGCTGCACATCACCATATGCAAAGACTGGGATGGATTTGGGTGGGCTTGGGTCTGTGCCAGAGGCGTCATTTCAGAAAGAAATACAAATAAAAGAGGGTCCACAACTTTCTTTCGCTATACAGTTACTTACTTATCTATTTACAATTTTTTTGTTGTCTCTCTTTTTTGTCTAGCTGTGTTGCTATTGTGTTGCGATTAATTCGTTTTGGTTTCAAAATATTATTATAACTAGTGCAATGTCACTAATGTTCATGCATGTGATAACATTAGAACACAACTGGCAATAATACAAAGAGTTTAAATAAAAATAAAATAAAATCTATAACCTATGGCATAGACAGTATAGGTTCTATATTGTCTTTGTTTGTGCTTGTTTACGGGATAAAAGAGTGACTTTGAGCACTGTTTCAACATTGTATCATAAGTGAACGTGTGTGGTTAAATGTGAGTCATGCCCTCGAACCTAAAATGACGCCTCTGGCCTCTCCCGAATGGACGTGGAGGGACAGACTGGGAACTGAGACAGAGGAGAGGACAACACCCCTATTAAATGAGGGGAGGCAGGGCGACGTGCAGAGAGTGTTAGAGAGGCAGGGGCTGAAAACCCGTAAGAGGGCTGCACTTTTGGACAAAAATGGCGAAAACAGCAGATCTATAAGCTCACAACGTGTCGCGCTGTGACGCGTTGTGAGCTTGTAGATCAGCTATTTTCGGGGGGGAAACCCAGCACTCTTTAGCTAGTGGAGATGTGGTGTGACGACATGGATTTCTAAACAATTTTGTTCAACGCAAAATGCTGCGTTCAAGTTCAGGAGAGTTCGGAAAAAAAAGCAATTATCCCGAATGCTTGGCATGGAAAGGAGTGGCATTTGCATTTCTTTCACCATAGTAGATGCTGCATTCATGGTCTGGGGAGGGCAGTTGTTTTACAGACGGGTAAAGGGGCAGGGGCTGAAGCCCCCTTTGATGTCTATGTGTGCATGTCCCTGAGGGGAGGGGCCAGGGAGAGGGGGGAGGGGGGGGGTCACACCGTGTACCTGCATCGTCTGTCTCCGGGGACGACAGACTGAACGAGCTAGAGTAGGCACTGACTGGCCAATCAGAGTCAGGAGGCAGTGCCTCGTTCTGTGACGATGATGAGGGGGAGGAGCCTGAGGCCATGGCGGGCACGCAGACACAGAAACAATAAAAGGAGAAAAAATAAAGGAGGAAAGAAATACAAATAAAGAGTGTGTAAAGCAAAACAGAGTGGAAAAGGTTCCTTATACACCGGAATAACTTATTGGAAGTTTTTATTTGAGTTAATTTAAACGTCTTCGTTTGTGTCATTCACACACAACACAAATATTGTGTATCGATAACGAGACTTTAAAAAGAAAAGATGATTTCTCAGTGCAAATAAAGGCGTGGACCCATATGAATGAATGTCATCTATTCCAGTGGTTTTCAACCCTTTTCATATCAATGGCAATTATTTATTCGGAATCACCATTTAATGACATTCAGCCTCTCAGACACAAAACTAAAGCATCTTAGACTGTAGACTTCTTGTAAATTAGGTAATGCAGATCATTTCACTATAGATTAATTAAGTACTCAATTGCTGAACTAGGACTCCACGACGCATCACCATAGTCAAAGTGAAATATTACGACAATTTTATTGTGTTTCCGTCTTGCTTCCGGTGTGTAAGGAACATAAAAGGGAAAGAGATGTAAGAGCAGCAACACGAGTGATGACAAACAAACGTCCAGAAAGAATCCAACAAAAGAGACAGCTATAGGGCTGAGCCTCGAACGTGTGACACAATGATCAGAGAAGCAGTTTAGCAGCTGGAATGACAGCAACACAGAAACAGGAACGGCAGCATCTGTGTTAAAGCAATAGTTGTGTACATTATACATTGTTGTGTTTTGTTGTAATCTCGGCACTGCTGAAAAAGAGGGTCCCAGCCCTCAGTGTGTTCTTCCCGAGAACTAAATAAAGGTTGAAATTAACTAAAATGAAAGTTCACCACAAAAACGTATCACTTATTTGTTTGTATCAATTAGACACGCCATGAAGCCTTGAATTCATGAGGATTTAGTTTCTGTCACATAAAGACAGAATAATAAACACACTGACACAATAGTAAAAATCAAAGCCGTACAACATTGGCCTAACAAACCTGTCAGCCAAATGTGTTCATGATTACAGTTTATATCTATTAAAATGACATTTCCTCTGACGGCGGTCCTCACCTGCGCTGCGGTCGCGCATCAGATAGCGGTTGACGTCCTGGATGTTGGTGTTGATGGTGGGACCGCTGGGGACGCTGCCGGGGGTGGCGTTGGGGTCCGTCTCCGGGTCGATGCTCTGGAGGCCCTTCCAGGGCACGCCCGGACAGAACTCTACGAGACAATGACAGGATGGACTGGGTTAGATTAGGACAGAACTCTACGAGACGAGACAGCAGGACGGACTGGGTTAGACAGAACTCTACGAGACGAGACAGCAGTACGGACTGGGTTAGACAGAACTCTACGAGACGAGACAGCAGGACGGACTGGGTTAGACAGAACTCTACGAGACGAGACAGCAGTACGGACTGGGTTAGACAGAACTCTACGAGACGAGACAGCAGTACGGACTGGGTTAGACAGAACTCTACGAGACAATGACAGCAGGACGGACTGGGTTAGACAGAACTCTAAGAGACGAGACAGCAGGACGGACTGGGTTAGACAGAACTCTACGAGATGAGACAGCAGGACGGACTGGGTTAGACAGAACTCTAAGAGACGAGACAGCAGGACGGACTGGGTTAGACAGAACTCTACGAGACGAGACAGCAGGATGGACTGGGTTAGATTGGTCGTCCATCTGCAACGCACTGTGTGCTTGTAGATCGGCTATTTTTGGATAGACTCCACGTTATATTTATATAGTCTTTCAGTGGTATATTCTTCACAATAAGCCTTCCAACATAAATGTTTTTTTTTTTTTTTTTGGCAACTATGACAAGACCATTTAATTATAATTACCATTATCACTGTTTTGTGAATGGCAAATCAGAGAACAAGATATGATACAAAATCGAACATACAAAAGTTTAAAAAATAAAAATAATAATAAAAAAAAGAAGAGAAAAAGATAATTATACTTGCGGCCAGTGTGGCTTTTTTTTTCTTGTTGTTTATACTTTGGGAATATTATATTTGTTTTCTATATTGCACTTATTTTAATTCTTTGACTTGTTATGTTCAGAATAACGTTTTTCATTCAAACCTCATGTCAGCTGTCACTATTCAAACATTTTAAATAAGAAAAATAATAAAAAGCAGATCTACAAGCTCAAAAACGCTTTTTAGAATCCATTCAATCAAGGTTGCATCTCTAATTGTATCCACTCAGCACTTAAATGCTGCCCAGGCTTTCTATGTGATCGTGAGAGAGAGAGAGAGAGAGAGAGAGAGAGAGAGAGAGAGAGAGAGAGAGAGAGAGAGAGAGAGAGAGAGAGAGGGTCATTCACAGGTCAATCAGAGCCTGGGGTCATTCACAGGTCAATCAGAGCCTGGGATCATTCACAGGTCAATCAGAGCCTGGGATCATTCACAGGTCAATCAGACCCTGGGGTCATTCACAGGTCAATCAGAGCCTGGGATCATTCACTGGTCAATCAGACCCTGGGGTCATTCACAGGTCAATCAGAGCCTGGGGTCATTCACAGGTCAATCAGAGCCTGGGGTCATTCACAGGTCAATCAGAGCCTGGGATCATTCACTGGTCAATCAGAGGCTGACCTGGTGGCCAGTTGATGTTGGTCCCGTTGGCCATCTTGTCGTTGTTGTTGTTCTTGGCCTGGGGCCCCCAGTTGTCGGGGCCCAGCAGGGGGCTGCTGGGGGCCTCCAAGCTGGACATCATGCTGTAGGGGCCATACCCGTCCTCCATCTGGGGGGGCTTGCCCGGGGGCCCCAAGTTGGCACCTAGAAGAAAAGAGGACACGCAAAACAAGGTTTAACAACAACAACAAAACATATAGTTTAATTCAACATTGTAATGGGAAAATGACATTTCAATCCATGTAAGATAACTGCTGACAGAGGTAGTATAGGGTAAATACTCTTTCACCTGTTACCAGCAGTCAAAAGCCTATTTGTGTGAATTCTAGCAGACTGGAAGAACAGCCATAAGGCCATGTGTTAAAGGAGTGTCTTGTTGCTTTTCAACAATGTGTGTTTTTATTTTGGGAACTCTCAAATTGTATAAGAGAGGGTGGAAACTTGTAATTGGGAGATGCCATGATACTTTGGTGTTGTGTCATTCTCCAGGAGCGGTCTTGTAATAAATCCGTGATTGTGTTCTCAGCACTTTTAAACCTTTCCTTGATCTGGACTTCAATTTCATTACACTTTGATTGTGAATTTAAGATATCCAGTACAACATCTACAGATGTGATCATTGATTTTGGGAGCCTCTTTTCCACCTAAAGAACTTTGGTTCAAGAACTGTTTGAGGATTCCTGGGTTTGATTCCAGCAGGAATCAGAGCCTGCTGGATCCCAGCAGGAATCAAACCCAGGACGTTCTAGCTGTGAGGCGACAGGACTACCGACTGCGCCATCGAGGCTAGGGCAAGTGCTATGGCAAGTGCTGCGGGCTAAGATGGCGTCTGAAGAGGTGGGTTTTCAGACTACGGCGGAAGATTGGGAGTGAGTCCTGCCGTTCTGATTGCAATGGGAAGTGCGTTCCGTAGTTCTGTGGGTTGGACTCCAGAGAGGGAGGGGCTTACCGTGCTTGTTCTGTAGGCTGGCCTCCAGGGGGGAGGGGCTTCCAGGCAGGCTGTCCATGGCGTTGGGGTGTGTCCACTGGGACAGACGGGACTGGGGGGGCTGGGCGTGGGGGGGCTCCTTCATGGACAGAGCCTCCATACAGGTTACATTCATGTTGGGGTTCAGCCCGGCTGAGAGAGCAGACAGACGTTACATGTCAGGTGCTTTTGTTTCCGCAGCACAAGATACAGGTTATGTTACTGCAGCTTAAAGTGAACGTTTAGCATTTTATTAACCCATTTTGACCTGAGGACAATTCTACAAATGTCTTCTAAATCCTACACAGTTTTCTGATAAACCTCTGTTTCTATGTCAGTGGTGCTCAACCCTTTTCATGTAAAGGACCCCCAAAAATATCTGTATTTGGCCGCCGACCCCCATCTCAAAATATGTTGTTCCAGGGACGCCCCCCAGAAGCAAAGATTTGAGTTAAAAACGTTCGCTCTGAAATAATATATATTGAAAGATTTGCGCCACATTTTCACATTTCTCAAAAATAGCTAGTAGCTTGTAGCTCGTGAGCTTGTAGCATAACATAATGCTTAAAACAAAATTGGTGATGAAACTCAACAATTAGCAGCAGATAACATTGCAAGCTGAAAGCTCATACATTTCTCTCTCATATTTCTCTCTCAATAGTTTGATAACCACTGCCATAGAAACATAGGGTTTTTCATAAAACGGTCAGGATTTAGAAGACATTTGTAGAATCGTCCTCAGGTCTAAATGGGTTAAAGTAAGTTTATTTAACCCATTCTGAACGGGAACGCATTTTGGTGTTAGCATCATGTCGTGCTTTAGCTATTGAAAAATAGCAGATCTACAAGCTCGTAGCGCGCCACCGAGTGGCGCGCTACGAGCTTGTAGGTCTGCTATTTTTGAAAAATCGAAGACATTTTTAGAATCTGATCTCAGGTCAGAATGGGTTAAGGCCACGTGCCGGACAGTATACTCACAGAGATTGGAGTAGGGGCTGTACGCGTTGGGAGAGGACTGCTGCTCTTTGGTGTGGAGGTCGGGGAGGCCTCCTCCCGGGGCCTGGGGGTGTCCTGGGAAGGAGTCCAGGCCTGATTTGGCCTGGCTGGGGTGCAGGCCTGCAGCCAGGCCTGCAGCCAGGCCTGCAGCGTGGGAGCCCGGCGGCGGCGGAGGCTGCTGCTGCTTCATCAGCAGTGCCTGGGCCAGCTGCCGCTGGTGCTGCTGGATCTGCTGCTGCATGTTGTTGATTGTACGTGCAACCTGCGGACACACGAGGGCGGTGTTGAGTTTAAAAAAGGGGCACGGGCGAACCCTTCTACCAAGTTCTGTACTTGAACTTGGTAGATCTGTTTTTGGCTTATGTGGAATGACCTGCAAACGACATTAAAATTGACCACATTGTTAGCCTTCCCTTGATTCGTTTTAAAACCTTGGTGAGCTTACAGACCCCCACAATATGTAACGTTCGTTCGATCATTTTGACATTTCTCTTAGCTTTTTATTTGTAAACCTATGTAATTCACATGTATACCTTTTTTTTCTCCTGATCTTCTGTATGAATCATGATGTTTTTTTCTATATGATATTGTATTACTCGACGACACTGAAAATGTGTTTAATTACTTCGTTTTCTTGTATACTACCACCTAATAAAAGGCTTGAAATGTCCTTCTGGTTTTATCTTCAGTGTTTGTATCTTTGGTCGGAGTGTGTTGAACGTACTGCTTATGGATGTATGTATGGAGTCTGAGCCCACATATACAATATCTGAGCTTGTAACATTCTGCAGCATTCTGACTCTTTGTGATTATGATTTGACTTGGCCAATGTTCGATCAGTTCTTAACTTCTTAGAGTGAAATTTGTTGATTACGCTTAGCACAGTAATGGTCTTTCTTTTTCCCCCCCTGCGGTGCCCACAGCGTCCCCGGCAGGAATCAAACCCAGGACCTTCTAGCTCTGAGGCGACAGGACTACCGACTGCTGGACTCAAAGGAAATTCAAAGTCGTACTATTTGTCACGCACGTTACCGCAGTGAAATTTGTTCTCCGCATTTGATGTGGGGATTTGATGTGGGGATCGAACCCGCGACCTCCCAGTTACAGGGCGGACACTCCAACCAGAAGGCCACAGTCTGGTTAGACTGTGCATGTCCTCGGTGCCACTGTGTTTACAGGACGTTATAGTTTGTCGGTGTGCCGAGGATGCTCACATTATCATGCTTGGTATGGATGACCTTTTTATACTTTTTCCGTACAGCGGTGGCTCCGTGTTGGAAATAGCAGATATACAACGTGTCGGGTTGTGTGTGTTGTGAGCTCGTAATGCAGATCACGCGTGGCTTTCAGATCTGCGCTATTTCCTGCGAGAGGAAGACACGGCTCGAGGGACACTCACTTGCTGCTCTTGTTGCCGAATGGGGCCAGAAACGTTGCGCTGCGCCTGCAACATCTGCTGCTGAATCTGTAAACGCTGGTACGCCTGCCAAGACAAACACATGCGTTAGGAAATCAAACTAAACACGCTGGATTCAACACAGACATCGGCGCTAAGTGGTCGATTTAACAGACAGACTGACAGAACTCACCAGTTGCAGCTGGTACAGTTGGTTCAGGAGGGTCATGTGTTGAGGGTTAATTGGTGAGGTTAAAAGTGCAGGATTCAGACCAATGTTTTTTGCTGCAAACTGTAAGAGCTGTGCTTGAACCTGCATCACACAGTGGACAACATCACACAGAGACAAAAAAGGTTTGCCAAACTACTGACACCTATACTGTATCTGCATTCCATTTGTTTGCGTGTGTGTGGACGTGCATGCGTGTGTGCGGGCGTGCATGCGTGTGTGCAGGCGTGTTTCCCTGACAGAGAGAGACGAGAACTGCATTGGCATCTGTTCTTGTATAAAGCTATGCTAAATACACCTCATCTTTCCTGAAATGGGACTCTGAACCACCACACCCGGTCAAGGAATTTCCCCAAATTCAAGGTACCAAAAGTTAACTCTGAACTAGGTAAATCTCCCTTTAGCTTCTGTGGCCCTAACACATGGAACGACCTACAGAAGACATTAAAACTAACCACATTGGTACCCTTGCATCGTTTTAAAACCTTGGTGAGCACACAGACACCCACAATGTGTAACTGTTTTCAGATCATTTTGAAATTTGTTTTAGCTTTTTATTTTTAAACCTATGTAATTTCACATGTATACCTTTTGTTTTCTTATTTTCTTCTGATGTATTGTGATGTTTTTCTATGTGATAGTATTACTCGACAACACTGAAAATGAGTTTGATTACTCAGTGTACTTTTGAGAATAAATAAAACTTGAATGAATGAATGAATGTTTACCTGAGGGGAGAGAAACTGAGGCACTTGCGAGGAGGCGGTGCGTAGGTTAGGCTGAGAGGAGGAGGAGCCGTGAGGAGGTGGCACTGGTGGCTGAGGAGGAGGCGCAGCGTGCTGATGCTGCATGGCGAGACGGACCTGTGCTGCTGTTGCACTGCTGCTGCTGCCAAACATTCCACCCTGCATCTGAGAGGACCAGAGAATAGATGCATTAAAACATTCCACCCTGCATCTGAGAGGACCAGAGAATAGATGCATTAAAACATTCCACCCTGCATCTGAGGAGGACCAGAGAATAGATGCATTAAAACATTCCACCCTGCATCTGAGGAGGACCAGAGAATAGATGCATTAAAACATTCCACCCTGCATCTGAGAGGACCAGAGAATAGATGCATTAAAACATTCCACCCTGCATCTGAGGAGGACCAGAGCATAGATGCATTAAAACATTCCACCCTGCATCTGAGGAGGACCAGAGCATAGATGCATTAAAACATTCCACCCTGCATCTGAGGAGGACCAGATAATAGATGCATTAAAACATTCCACCCTGCATCTGAGAGGACCAGAGAATAGATGCATTAAAACATTCCACCCTGCATCTGAGAGGACCAGAGAATAGATGCATTAAAACATTCCAACCTGCATCTGAGGAGGACCAGAGAATAGAAAAAAGCGCAAAAAAAAAAAAAAAAAAAAAAGTGAGGGGCTCTCTTATCATTGTACATCATGACATAAAATAGATAATATGCCTATTTGCTCAGACACTATGACGTAAAATTCTCCATTCATTGTCAATGGGAAGTTTGTGTACGACGAAAGTCTACGCTAATATAGCTGAACATAGGAGGGGCTAGAGCCCCTAAAAAAACAAGACAAAAGGAAAACGTGGCGTGTTGTGACTGATCACCTTATCCATGAAGGGCGAGCGGGGGTCGGCGTTGGGGTCTTTAGAGAGGAGGGGGGGTCGCGGCGGGGGGCAGCCGCCCATGCTCTTGTTGCTGTAGTCGTGTGGGGGGGGCATGCCCCCCCGCTCCGTGTTCTTCTTCTCCAGCAGGAAGCTCATGGCCGCGTCCAGGTTCATGTTGTTGCTCTTCAGCGCGTCCTCCGCCGGGTCCCTCTGGAGGAGCACATTGGTTGATTGATTGATTGATTGATTGATTGATTGATTGATTGATTGATTTAAGTATTTATTAACAGTTTGCAGAATAGGTACATTAATTCAAACGCACAACTCAATACAAAATAATTGTTAACTGTCGACGACACCATAAAGCATTACACTTGTTTACAATAGAGCGTCGCAGTCCCACCCCCTTTCAGAACGACGAGTGGCCCAGGAAATTATTCTCCATTAATTTTAGGCTTTTCAAAAAGTATTTATTTAAAGACGGTTACACCGCGGACCAAGCCAACTCGGATCGTGACAAATCATGACAATAATTACAATGTTTTTGTCCGCGGCGTAACCGTCTTAATATAATTACTTTTTTGAAAAGCCTATGGAGAAAATTAATGGAGAATCAGTTCCTGGGCCACTCGTCGTTCTGAAAGGGGGCGGGCCTGCGACCCTTTTCAATGCATCAGGCGTAAAATGGTCTTGTGAAATTGAATGTAATGTTTGTGTACGACGAAAGTCTACACTAATAGCTGAAAATGGGAGGGGCTAGAGCCACTCAAAAAGGAGCTTGGGAAGAAAGACAAAGAGGCGTGTGCCTCATCTAGAACGGGTATGCCAGTAAAATACTCTGTCGGGTGGAAACGGTTATTTGCAGGTTCAAATTCAAACTACAAGCTTGAAACGTGTCGCTTTGTGCCACGATTCCAGCTTGTGGATCTGCTACTTTTGATGTTTTTTGTGTGACGCTGTAGTGTGTGTGTGTGTGTGTGTGTGTGTGTGTGGACTCACAGGGAAGCCCATGTCAGTCAGCTGTTTGATGAGGCGGTTCATCATCCAGGCTTCCTCCTGCTGCTGCTGTTTCCCTGGAACCTTCACCTGTGAGGGGAGGAGGACATCAGCTCTGGTGCATGGTCATGTTTAATAGGAGTAGTTCACACGCCCCATGAATTCACTATGCTTTTTGTTTTTGTCGCATTCCTAAGCCGATGATTTGAAGACCGGCATGAGAGTCTACCGGAGACACAGCCAGAGGCGAAATCGAATAATGTTGTAAACCTAGATTTGAACGAACCCGGGTCTCCCGCACATAGGAAACTAAACATCTACCGCTAGGGCGAGAGGGAACTCCTCCTTGACGCAACATACTAAATCCTACACGGGTTGTGCTTATAACCACGCCCCCGGGCAAGTTACGTTTACTGAGGTTAGGGTTACGTTTAGGTATAGTTTTACTGAGGTTAAGGTCAGGGTTAGGGTTAGCTTTAGGCTGTCAATCACAGCGACTGGCCAATCACAGCGCGAGTAGGGTTTGGTATGAAACATGTAACACCTTCTTGGGTTGAAACTAAGCACAGTGAATGTTTTGTCTCGCGTGACATTGTGTGCGTGGCCAAAGCAAACGACGACGATGCCCACCTTCTGTGGGAGCTTCTTGTTGGCGTTGCTCCAGGAGGAGTTACAGGAGCTGTTGTTCTCCTGCGAGGAGGAGGTGCTGCTCCACATGTCTCCGTCGTCTGCAGCGTCCCACTGGAGCTCCTCTCCACCTCCACCTCCTCCTCCTCCTCCTCCTCCCCAGCCTTCTTGCATAGGTTTCACTGCTGGACAGGAAAAAAAAATTACAACCCCCCCCCAAATATATATCATTATTTTTGGTGGTCACAGCCTGAAAAGTTCAGGAACGGCCTATTCATACTATTCAAACACTATTCATGTGTTTGGGTGAGCGGTGAGTCGCTTACCACCGGTGGTCACCTTTAAGTTATCACCTAAAACTGGAGTACGAATAGGCCTTTAGTCTAGTAGTGTATGAGAAATACGCCCTAGTCGATGAAAAGCCTTTGTTTCATGTCGCTGTGTCGTGTGTGGACTCTCCTTACAGCTACTCACCACTTTTACAAGCCGGAGGTCCCATGGGCGGGGGGTTTCCCCTGCCGTAGCCACCCGCCCCACAGTCAGGCCCGTTGTCGCCCCAGCCTCCGCAGCTCCCCCCGGTCGAGGACTTGCCCCAGGCCGCCGTCCCGTTGTCCACGCTGACGGGAGGGGGCACGGACTCGCCCCACGACCCCCCCTCTGGTTTGGTATGGGTGCTGGACAGCTCTCCCCAGCCCTCTGGTTTGGTATGGGCGCTGGACAGCTCTCCCCAGCCTGGAACGAGACGCCACAACGACAACCACCGTTAGCAGTGAGGGAGAGGCTCCGATGGGCTCATAATAACTCTTCCTACGTTAGAGCCCCTTCCCTACTTCCTTCACATGTGTTGCCGGTGATACTAAGTAAGGCTCTGTTACGCACATTTAGTGTACAGTGGTACTTTCTTTACATTTCAGGGACCCGCATAACTCTGAGAGTGTACAAATGGAACCAAATGGACATGTACGGGTCCATTTGGTTCCATCTGTACACTCTCAGACTCTGTTTGACCAGAATGGAACAGAGCCTCCTCAATTAGTCTCATCTGTAACACATGTAAAGTAAGTAGGGGCCCAATTAAGTTCTTTCCAAAATGGGGTGTCTGCTGTCATTTTGTAGTCCTATGTTACGTCCGGGTCCAAGCACCAGCTCCCGTCCGCATCTCATTGTAAATAGAATATTTTTACAATGACGTTATTTTTCACA
Organism: Protomyctophum parallelum; assembly: GCF_964188405.1. NCBI lineage: Eukaryota > Metazoa > Chordata > Actinopteri > Myctophiformes > Myctophidae > Protomyctophum > Protomyctophum parallelum. Next base: position 40,182,544 of record NC_139708.1, read on the forward strand.
AAGGAAGCAATTGAGGGTTAAAATGGGTCTTAATGCTTCCAACTCGAGTAGAATTATTAATGTTCTGTGCAAGTGTCCATGACAAAAAAGAAATATGATGTGCAGACAATAAAGACTATTATTATCATTATTATTGAAGGTGGCAAGAGTCCATTTGCTCAGTACAATATGTCGGGGCATATTTAGAATGTGTGCAGGGTTGAGTATGTTGAATCTAGTTTGCATTAATGAGGATTTAGTTGTCACAATTAAATCAAATGGCGATAGTATTCAGTGTGGGGCAGACGGACTGTCACAGCCAGATTTGGGAGAACAGTAGCTTTGTTGTTGCAAGGAAAGCGGTAAAATGAGACAAGCTTTATAAAAGTCATCGGTCAGTACAATCTTAGCGAGTGAAGAGAAAGTGTGATGGGTGTTAATATGGTCGCATTGATCATTGATCACAGTCATCACACTGACACTACACAACATAAATTGTGCTCGTTGACTGACTCATAACTATAACGCTGCCCTGAAACTTCACTTCATGGAGACACAAGAAATCAAATATTCCCTGCAGAGCCGTCCGAGTTGGCGAGCTACTGCCATCTATTTATAACTAAGGTGGCACTATTTTCCCTTGTGTTGCGGAGCAGGTTCAAATGCTACATAGCATAAACTCATTTTATCCTGCTGATTTTAACCACATACAATATTAGAAGCTCAATACCAACATAGCAGATCTATGTGACATGTGTCGCCTATATAAAGACATGTCCCACATAATCAGGGACGGCAATTTGAAGGCAAGTTAAACAAGGCAAGTAAAATAAAAGTTCCACTGGAAGTGTTCTGTTGGTTACAGACCCAGCCAATAAAAAAAAAAAACAAGTATTATGTTTGTTGTTTTGGAGCTTAAAGTGCCAGCTCTGCGAGGAGCTGAGGGAAAACGCCAGGCAGGGCTTGCCTCAGCTGGGAAGGGGACAACGAGAGAGAGAGAGGGGGTGCTACTATTACCCGTTTAAAAGTTGGCCCAGCCCAGTGCCTCTTGGCATGGGCGCAGAGAGGGAGGCCCAGCCCAGTGCCTCTTGGCATGGGGCAGAGGGGGAGACACTGCTCCATGTCTGTAAGCCCTGCAAGGATGCCAGGCCCAGTTTAGCTCCCTCTCTGCGTCTCCCAGGGAGAGGTGAGCACTTGTAGACTGCTCTGTGTGAATGGACTCATTTCACTGACATCTAAACGTTTGTGTAAACGACTACACAACTAAACTGAGGGCATTTTTGATCCACAGTATAAGGCCAATCCTTATCAGGAAAGGAGTATATATAAAAGTCAATTGAAATAAGAATCAAGAAGGTGTATTTGTCACTGCTCATACTGGCACAAAAAAGAGACCTGCAATATTCAAACAACAGCGTCTGTGATACCATTTAACAACAAGCTAACTTTAAATGTGAAAAAACAAAACATAAAATTAAATGTGTAAAGCCAAAACATAAAATATGTGTATATATAAATTTGTAGTTTAGAAGAAGGCAGGTTTTGAGGTGCTGCTCTTTTTTTGCACTAGGTATGTTGGCTTGGGTGTTTTATTTATTTTCGGGCTGAACAAATAATTAGAAAGAAGAATAAAACACTTTCTTGTTGTTTTTCTTCTTTGTAATTATTAGTTTGGTCCAAAATATTGTTGTCATGATTTGTCATGACAAGAGTTGGCTTTGTACGACACTTATAAAGTCTTTAAATAAATAAGTTTTGAAATGTCTATGGGAAAAATGCATTGGGAACTATTTCCTGGGCCTGGCGTCGTCATGAAAGGGGGCAGGACTGCGACGCTCTATTGCTTTAATGTGTAAGTCTCATAACGCCAGTGTACCCGAATACTAACGAATCCACTTTCCACTCGGTAAGGATGCCTTAAATATGACATCACCATGCAGTGTAAGGTGGGAGACAGCAGGGGGCGTGAGTGACCCTGCTCTGTGCTTCCTGCCCAGGGGTGGAAAGGAACTATTCACTTAAGTACTGTTCTTATAAGTACAATGTTGAGGTATTTGTACTTGCCAGTACAAGTATTTCAAATTGCCAGTACTTTTACTTGCTTCGACTACATCTCAGAGGCACATTCATTTGAAAACAATCTTACCTATTGTTACTTTGTAGATTTTGATTATTACAACATATACAGTATAACCTCTCCAGTTATACAATTGACTGGCCATTTGAAGCCGATCAACAAGCTCGCGGTGTGCCGTGACGCCACACACTGTGAGCTCGCAGATCTTGAAGTGCATTCCGATGCCAATACTTTTTGCCTTTTACTCAAGTACATTTTGAACTCCGGACTTGTACTTACGTAACAGAGTTATGTCTATGTCGCAGTATTGATATTCTTACTTAAGTAAAACATTTGAGCACTTTTTCCACCACTGCATGGTGTGTGTCCCCTCCCTCTAGTCTTCAAGGTTCAAGGTTATCTTTATTTGTCTCCCTTGGGAGAAATTTGTCTTGGAGACAGAGTCACAGCTGCATACAAATAACAGACAGATAGTCTTAGATAGATAGTCTTAACTGCTGACAGATGGCCTCTCTCTCTCTCTCTCTCTCTCTCTCTCTCTCTCTCTCTCTCTCTCTCTCTCTGCTGTGTGAAGATGGGGTATTTTCACGAGGCCAGTGGTGCTTTGTAAACAACATTCCTGGGCTCCCCCCCCCCCCCCCCCCCCACAGTGCACGGTTACCCCAAACACCAAACGAAACAGGGCCTGGGTGTGTGTGTGTGTTGCACATGGGTGCGCTCGTGTATGCGTGTGTGCGTGCGTCCGTGCGTGCATGCTGTGAAATGAGGAGGAGAGGGAAGGG